>NC_133458.1:62596426-62905176 GCF_048565385.1 Saimiri boliviensis
CCCAAGAGCACAGGGATATCCAGGGCCACAGCTGCAACTGGGCAGTTACGGCTGTGCCCAGGAGCATGGGGCTCCTGTGCCACCAACTCAGAAAAAGGGTAGTGCTCTAACCTGTTCCCAGATCCTGCTGGCTCCATGGAGTGAGCAGCCCCAGCCATACTTCCCATGCTGCAGCTGGCATCTTTGTAGCAGCTGTTCCAGACAGCCCACTGCTGAGACCAAACTTTGGACCACTTGATAGGCTTTATTGTTTCCTAGGTAGAAGTTTTAGTGGAGGTTTTTAAGAACTGTCAAATGGCTGGAAGCCGGTAGATGAAGCTTGCTGTCCTCTGATTGCAGCCATTCTGAGCCCTGAAGTGTGTGTCCCTAAGAGGTAGCCTTTTGTTATCTCCCTGGAAGAGTATTGAGGTTTTCTTTCTTTTATGGAGCAGTCCCAGATCAGAGGTGCCTCAGTTGGATCAGAAATCAGCAGTTACTAATTTAGTGTTACTGTCTCTTTCCATAGAAAGAAGACCAAGGATAACAGTCTAATAATATTTTGGTATTTAATGGGAGATCCATTGACTGGGAGGAAGTCACTCTTTTTCCAGATAGTGACATGGATATAGAGGTCTAGGAAAGCATACTTAGAATCACTATAAATGTTAACTTCTTTCTCCTTACTAAATTCAAGTGCCCTCATGATGGTAATTAGCTCAGCTAGCTGTGCACTGGTGCCTGAGGAGAGAGACACACTCTTAATAACATCATTCAGGGTGACTATTGCATCCCCTACTATATGGATCCTACAAAGGAACATCCATCCATAATGAGTGTCCAGTCCGAGTTCTCTAAGGGGGTCTCTTTGAGGTCCTCTCTGGCCGTATTGTTTTGTATTACTATCTTGTTTGCAGTCGTGTTCAAGCTCCCCAGCTTCCTCTGGGAGGAAGGTGGCTGGGCTTAGGGAGGAACAGGTTCTTAACTCTACTGCAGATCTCTCTAATAGGAGAGCTTCATATTTGAGGAGACAGTTGTTTATTAGCCAGAGACTCCCCTTAGAAGACAACAGTCCTGCCACATTATGTGGGATATAAATGGTTAAATTATTCCCAGTGATTAACTTGGTAGCCTTTAGTCCCAGCAAAGCTCCCAGTGCAACTGCCCAGAGGCAGGCCGACCATTCCTTAGCTACCAAATCAAGCTCCTGGCTTAGGTAGCCTATAGGCTCCTGGGGTGGACCTTGGGCCTGGCTTAGAACTCCCAGTACCATTTCCTTCCTTCCTTTCTGAGATATAAAGGTTGAACATCTCCCTAATGAGAAGACTAAGGGCTGCTGCTTCAAGCATGATTAATTAAATTGTTCAAAGGACATTTTAGCCTCTGGTTTAGTTAGGAAGTGGGTCTTAGCTGTCTGAGTTTCCTTCATTGGGTGACATAAGGGACAAGCTATTTTACCATACACAGATATCCATAGCCTGCAGAATTTGTGATGCCAAAGTCTCCTTAGTTGCTTGAGATTTTGGGGAGGGCAAAGGAGATGTGTTTAAATTTTTCTTTGCCTAATGCCCTGATCCCCTCTGACAAGACTAGTCCTAAGTACATCACTGTAGTCTGACAGAGCTGATCTACAGATTTCAAGACCTTACAACCTCTGTTGGCCAGAAAATTAAGAACGTTACTGACCTCCTGAAAGATTACCTCAGTTGGGGCACAGAGGAGAATGTCATCTACGTATTGTAAAACTTTAACCTGAGTATGAAGGAACTGAGAGATCTTTAGACAATGTCTTTACAAACAGATGGGGGCTGTCTCAGAATCCCTGAGGTAACAGCATCTAGGTTAGCTGAGTCATCTGTTAGGAAGGATCCTTGAAACCTGTTGGTTCTCATTCTCTCTTGTCAGTCACCGTGTATGATGTACCTTTCACCTTCCACCATGATTGTGAGTGTACCTTTCACCTTCCAAGCCATGTGGAACTGTGAGTACATTAAACCTCTTTTTATTTATAAATTACCCAGTCTCAGATATGTTCTTATCAGTATTATGAAAACAGACAAATACAGTAAATTGATATCAGTAGAGTTGGGTGCTGCTGTAAAGATATTTGAATATGCAAAATTGACTTTGAAACTGGGTAGCAGGCAGACATTGGAAGAGTTTGGAGGGTTCAGAAGAGGACAAGAAAATGTAGGAAATGTTGGGACTTCCTAGAGACTTGTTGAATGGTTTTGACCAAAAATTGACAGTACTATTATCTAGAATGCAGACTTTATTCAATTTTCACCATTTTAAAAACCCAGACTCATTTGTGTATGTGTGTGTGTTTTTGTGCAATACTATTTTCACTCTTTAATCAGCAGAATTATATAATTGGAGGCAGTATTTAAGATTATTTGGCATCAGTGGTTAGATAAAACCAGAAGTAGGAAGAACAAATGAAAAGTTCTCAAACTAGTACAGAAGAGGAACAGTCACAGCCTGGGATGGATGGTGCCCAGCACAACACTGGATGTTACAAAAGTACTTAGTGAGTAAAAATTTCTATTTTCAAACTGCATGTTTTTCACATGCAAAGGAAAAAAGACTATCCGTTTTCAATTTTACAATGTGTACACACTAACAGCAGTTAAAAGAATAAGACATAGTCAGAACCCAGTGAAATTCTCAGTCTGAACCACAGAACTATATACTGCAGAAGCCCAATAGAAGGAGATTGGTGAAACAAGAAAGTTCTCAGTCTGAATGAAGTAAGCTGCACGGTTCGTAAGGTCAGATTCAGACTCCAGGGCATACACTGGCAATTAGAGCACTACTGGGAGAGAATTGAAAAGGCATCTACTTCCTGCCCTCACTGCTAGTAGACAGGTTATTATTTTCTCTACTTAGTTAGCTTGCTCATTGCTAGTTAAAATACAAAAAATAAAAATCTGCTTTTTAAATTCAAAACCTTTCAAAAATTTCAGTGTCCTGGGAGAAAGTCCAGAAATTTTTTTTTTTTAGCATTTTTAAAATTAAAATAAATACTAAGAAAAAAATTCTAAGACAGCAGTTCTCTTCTTTTATCCAATAAAATCATTGCATAACTTTATTCTCTATATGTCTCAAAATCTCTTTTAAAGGTCAATATTTGCTGGTGTGGACAAACTTGGAATTGCAGAACTTAGATATGTGATTTACTGGCTGAGGGATTATGGAGCAAGGTTTTTAAACATTTTCTAAAACTTCATAACCTCATCAGTTACATAAAAGTGTTGCAGTCAACAGGCCCCTCCCATCCTAACACTCTCAAAATAAATCTACTTAATTCCCAAATACCTTTTTATCACTGTTCCTCTCTTTTCTTTAGCATCAGGACAGTGACTGTCACACAGTAAGTATTCAGTGCAGGTTTTCTGAATATATTTTTTGTAGAATTTTCATTCTAGAAGGTTTCACAGATTTTAAGTAGTTTTTAGATTTTAATACAGTAAAATTGTTTAAGCATAAAAGCCTGCAACTTTGCCTTTTATCCTTTATATTTTATGTGTTGTAAAAACATGTAAGTCACTTAGTCTCTTTTGGAATCAGTGGTTTTATATGTAAATGTGGGAACTGAGCTTCTAAAATTGTTTCTATTTTTTTTAAATGAATAACATTAATTAGTAGAAAAATTATGCACATCTCATGTAGCAGTATTTCACATCAAATTACTCATAATTTCTTATATAAGTTGCAAATATGCTTTTTATCAAATTTATAAAATAATATATTTAAACTAAATTTGTCATCATTTAATCAAATTACTTACACTAAATGTAAATGTAATGAACCAAAAAGAAGAGCTAACATTGAGTCTAACAAGTTACAAGTATTGAGATATAATTATTAAGCCAATTTTATAGAATAGACGTCAAAGACCATAGAAGTTAAGTAACCTACCCAAGGTGATATATCCAGTAAAAGAGGCAGTCAGGGTTTGAACATGGGGAGCTGGGTTCCAGAGCTGTGTGTTTAAACAATACTTTCTACAGTGTGTCACTCTGTATCACTTCCAAGATGGAAAAAAAGCCTTGAACCATATTTTTTGAGTTAGGGAACAAGACAATGTATAAACATTACTTGCTACAGTAGCTTGAGATCTGACATTTTATGGACAGAGTCTCTGATGACTGCCTGGAGAATCTCTACCTTGTGCTCTAAATGCAGTTAGCACTTGGGGACACTCCAACCATGGGATGTAGATAATCATAAGTCTCTTTTCAATAGATACAAAGTTTTTCAAATAGTATATCATCCACATATATTTGCTATTTAGGAAGTTAGATTTCCGCAGAGAGGATAGAGGAAAATAATTTATATATGAACAAGTCTTCTAGAAAATACGGACATAAATTTCATAATTCTTCAGGTATTGCCTGTCCTCACAATATAAGTATATAAAATGAACAGATCACGTTTCATTTATGCTACAGAGTCATTATATGATTTTCTAAAACCAAGTCAGTCCTCAGATATTAGTATAAACAATCCCAGTTTTTTATTTAATAAAGCAATTCTGCTTTGGGGTCTCATTTTTTTATCTGTCCTCAAATAATAATTATACTGTATTGGCAACTTTTTTCTTATTATGTGTAGTTGTGCAATACTGAATAGATTGCCTTCAATTTTAATTATAAGCACTTGAAATGTCCCACTTCAACAGATAGTTTAATTGGAAAACAAAAGTGTTTTTAAAAGCATTTGAGTGAACAAAACAAAGCAAAATAAGTGTCATTACGCTCCAACCTTTTCCTTCCAAGAATATTCAATTCCAGATGTCTTACATAGAGACATGATTACTCAGGCCCTTAGTGGATGTTACACCAAGAAGCTTGAGAGACTAGTTAAATAGGGTAACCTAACTTCTTACTCTCTTTAGCCTCTAATGTATTTAATTAAATACTTTCCAAAGCTAATTTGACCATTATTGAACATTTCATGGGGATGATGTTTCATGAAACTCTGTGAATATTTACATCAGTAGACTTTAGCAGGCGTCCCCAAACTATGGCCCATGGGCCGCATGCGGTCCCCTGAGGCCATTTATCCGGACCCCCGCTGCACTTCAGGAAGGGACATCTCTTTCATTGGTGGTCAGTGAGAGGAGCACAGTATGTGGAGGCCCTCCGACGGTCTGAGGGACAGTGAACTGGCCCCCTGTGTAAAAAGTCTGGGGACGCCTGCGAGGAAGCTAAACATTAGAATCACCTAGTGAATTTTTGAAGCATATCCCTGACAAGAGCAATCCAATCTCAATCTTTGGAGGGTGGGAGCCTGCAGTGGCAGGAGGCTATAATGGGTCCCCAAGGATGCTTGTGTTCAAATTCCTGAAACCTGTGACTATGTCAGATGGCAAAGGGAAATTATGATTACTAATCAGCTATCCACATGGGCCCAATGTAATGACAAAAGTCTTTAAAAGTAGTAGAGGAAGCAGAAGAGTCAGTGTTAGAGTGATGCATGTGAGAAAGATTCTACCAGCCACTGCTAGCTTTGAAGCTGGAAGAAGAGGCCACCAGCCAAGGAATGCAGGTGGCATCTGGAAGCCACAAACACAAGAAAATAGATTATCCTCTAGAACTTCTGCAAAGGAACATAGCCCTGCTGATATCTTGATGCTGGTCCAGGAGACTCATTTTGGACTTCCGAGCTCCAGAGCTGTAAAATAATAAATGTGTTGTTTTGAGCTACTAGATTTGTGGTAAATTGTTACAGTAAAAACAGGAAATGAAGACAGGGCCCAAGCATTAGTTATTTTAAGAGGTACCAGATAATTCTAACATGCAGCCAGATTGAGAACCTCTAATTCTGATGAATGGCTGCTCCTTAGAATCCCATAAGAAGTTTTTGATGTATCTTGCATATACCACCAGGGATCCAAATTCACTTTCCAAGTATCAACTTATTTAATCCCCGTAACAACCTTATAAAGATAGAAATCGTTCTATCGAAGTACACTTCTATTTATTTACTTATTTAAGAAAGAGTTTCACTCTTGCTTCCCAGGCTTGTGCAATGGTGCAATCTCAGCTTAATGCAACCTCCAGGAGGGTTCAAACAATTCTCCTTCCTCAGTCTACTGAGTAGCTAAGATTACAGGCATGCACCACCATGCCCAGCTAATTTTGTATTTTTAGTAGAGACAGGGTTTCTCCATGTTGGTCAGGTTGGTCTTGAACTCTGTACCTCAGGTGATACACCCGCCTCAACCTCCCAAAGTGCTGGGATTGCAGGAGTGAGCCATGTGTCTGGCACAGAAGCACAATTTTCTTAAGAAAGTTGTCCAATGTCATCCAGCTACTGAGTTATAAGCTTTAAACCAGCACAGGCTGGCTTCTATAGCCACAATCATGTTGACTTAAATGCTTGTGTAGAGTCTGTTTAGTTTCGTTTATAAACATCATTACAATTACTGGTTATTTTCTGAGTTCCCTTTTCATAAGAAAAGCAGGAAATTAGAAATGAAAGGTGCCAGTATAAATAAAAACACTGATGGTAGTATACTTATGATTCTGTGGGATAAGAATTAAAAATATAATATCCTTCCATGATTTATCTGAGGTCTTTGTGAGAGTTGTGGATGTTACCAAATGTTTAGTGCTATTGGGAGTACTAGTGTATTTGAATAGAGTTGAATTAATAAGTCTGATTTATCAAGAAAAATTCATTTCTGTTTTGTAGACTTCACTCATGAGAGGGGGTATATATTTATAATTTCTTAATAGTAATTTATATGAGTAAAAATTAATGCATCTGAGAGAAAGAAGTATCATTGTCTGGGTATTTTAATAGATGGGGCACGAATTTTCAAAACAATTGAATAAAATATATTATGATATGTACATATGTTATGTTCCATATGGAAAACCTCCCAGTTTGCATATCAGTCCTATTCCATTTTCTTTGATAAATAAAAGGCCATTCTAAACCAACTGAAATGTCAACACTCTTTGACATTTTGGTGACATACTTAGGAGAGGCACAAAGACACTAAAACAAATCTATAAAATCCAGTAGATTTATTTATGAAAGATTCTGATTTTAAGAGTTAGGAAGACAAACAGCAAAACCAAATTCCCTTGTGTTCAAGTACTTGCCATTTTGTTCACCCATATTAAAGACTATAATCCCAGTATATGTTAAATCTTTCAAATTTCCAGCCTTCCATTCCTTTGGGTGTTGTAATCAAAAGAGCACTGAACTAAACACAAAACACTAGCTAGTTGTGTGACACCGAGTATAATCCATAAAACCACAGCAATTTCTCCTGATCTGTAAAATGCACACTACACCTGCTTTTTCTATCCCACAGGATTATGAAAAATCAAATGACAATGTTTGGGAAAGTTTTTTGAAAATAGTAAAGCACCATGTAAATAGTGATTCCATGTAATAATATGGATTCCAAGAGCTATTTATCCCTTGCATAGCAAATTGCTCCAAAATTTAGCAACTTAAAACAATTCATTTAAAGTTTCTTAGGACAGCAATTTGAGCATAGTTTAACTAAGTCCTCTGCCTCAGAGTCCCTCACAAGCTGCAGTCAGTGTGTCTGCTGTGGCTATCATCATCTCAGTGCTAAACTGGAGACAGTTCTACTTCCAAGATTACTAACATTGTTCTTGTCAGGATCCGTTCCTTGCTGGTTGTTGGACTACAAGGCTCAGTGTATTACTTGCTGTTGACTGAATGCAGTCTTCAGTTCTTTGGCTCATAGCCTTTCCAGGATGGTAGTTTGCTTACTTCATCAAAGTTTGCAAGCCAAGAAGACAACAGAAAGAACACAGCAAGATACAAGTCATTCTTTTACAATCTAAACATGGAAATGACATCTCATCACTTCTGCCTTATTCTAATTCACTAGAGGCAAGTTACTAGGGTCATCCCACACTGAAGGGGAGGTGACAACACACTGGTATAAATATCAGGAGGGGGGTTCATTGGGGGTCATCTTGAAAGCTGCCTAACACATGGACCATTCCCTACATCCTACACATATCCTGGGCTTAGCTCCCTCTCAGTTGTCATCTCAGGATTTCCTTCTTTCTATAAATCCTTTCTCAAAGGCAGCTCAACCTTCAATGCACAATTCAATTAAGATCTCCTTTTGTGAATTTTCTCATGAATCCTTCAATTAGATGGAATCTTCCCAATGTCTAAGTTCCCAATCATTTGGCACACATTTTAGGTCATATGTCACCTCCTGCTTTTTTAGTTGTGTTCATAGCCTCCAGACCTATTCGTTGATCAGGGCCTGGAAGTCAGGAATGGGGCCTTACACCTCTTCATATTCTCCCATGGTATGAAGGACAATGTAGGCTACAACATGAGCAATCTACATGGTTACTGAATTCAATTGAGACCTTTTTTCATGCAAATATTAAAACATTATAATCTCTATTCTGCTAAAGGGCTTACTGGAAGACACTGAAAATGAATCAATAATTTCAGTGATGTAATAGTCTTATTTTAGGGATTCCTGCCAGTATTTTTGTTTTTCAGAAGATGCCTATAGTCTGCTCTCTAAGGATTTTATTCATCAAGAGGATGAATCTGCAGAAAATAGTGGAATCATTTGACTTCAACAGTAAGGTACCAGATTTCCGGATGCTTATGCTTGGTAAGTGCGTATTTTTGTTTCAGAAGTTTTTTTTTTTTTTTTTTTTTTTTGTTTGTTTGTTTTTTTGTGGCCACACACTTCCTGTTGTAAAAATGTTGTAGAAAAGGCTTAAGGGTGAACTATTCCGTGAGTATAAGGTCTTAATGAGAAATTGCTCATTTATATTAACTTATTAAAAAGGCCCTATGATATGAGTGATTCTTTTTCAGCTACAGAGTGTCCCTGTGTAAATAGACCTACACTCCCATGAAATCACTTAGATAATAGCCTGAGTATAAAGGGTGTCTGGGGACCTATAAAATTAAATTTGCATAGTAGAACCTGAGCCAAGAATTCTACTTCTTCAGGGTAGAATTTTTATAAGTTTGGGCCCAACATTCTTAGTATTAGAATATCTTACAAACTTATAGAAGATTAATTCATTTCAGTTCAAAAGATTTCAAATGTTCCATTGGGTTTTACTCAAGAACATTTATAGCATTGATAATCTGTTGAAACTGGCCCCTACGGGTTTTGGTTCAGACTCAGTCTACTTTTAGTTCCCTTTACTAAACTTTATCCCCAAAAAGTCTGAGGAGAGTGTTTTTCAGGGCAGCTGACTATGAAGTTCTTTACAAATCCCCCAACTCTACTTTCTACTCATCATTGCCATTTATTCTGAGGAGAATCTCAGAGGTCTGGACTAAATTCGGCTTCTCCTCAGGGCTCCTTCCCATCAGTATTCCCTGTATAGGAAATGGCCAACGTTCAAAGTTAAATTTTTGGCTAAGTAAGTGGGTCTTATTCCATTTGTTCAGTGGTCCATGTGCTTCAAAACATCACGGGGCTTGATTCGAGGTGCTGAGTGCCAAGTCACAGAGAATAGATAGTTCACTGCATTTTATGCCTCAGTGTGAGAGAGGTGGAAATTGCGAATTTATGAAAAAACTAAAATTGGGCAAAAAATGGTGAGATATGATTGGAATTTGAAAACTACCTCATTGATAGTTTTCATTATCTCATTGGCTAAGTTATTATTCTTTCATTCATTTGGCAAATAATTTTTTGAGCATTACTATGAGTCTAGAACTGTTTTAGGCAATAGGAACAAGCTGTGAACCAAAAGAAGTGTTCCTGCTCTCATGGGCCTCACATTTAGTCAGGGAATAGATAATGAATAAATAATTAAGTAGGCATACATTATGCCTACTCGTGATAAGTTCCAGGAAATGAAATACTGTAAAGCAGCAAAGAGTAACAGCTGGAGGTAGGGTGTGTGCTATGATAGATTAAACAGCATTTGAGCAGTGACCTGAAGAAAATGAGTGAGTTTATGAGTATTTGGGTAGGGGGAAGTCCTGAAGGGAGCAGAAAGTACTTAGATACTTAGATTCATATTTGAATATATGAGTCAAAAGATCAGGAGAGAGGTTCAGGCTAAAAGAAAAAATATCGGCCTCCTCAGTATTTAGATTATTTAGTATCAAGGGACTGGTTGAAATCATTGAATAAGCAAGTCAATAAAGGTAAAGGAAGTCTAAAGGCCTGAGCTCTGGGGCATTTAACATTTAGAGATAAGGTAGTTATGGAAGGCTCCGTGCAATAGGGGAAATGAGACAATGTATGGAAGATTTATTGAAACCCTAATATACATGAGGCACTGTGATAGGTCTGTTTTCAATGATGAATAAAACTGTTCTGCCCCTGAGGATTTCGTAGTTTACTGGTGCTTTAATGGAGATATTTATATAGAGAGTTATATAGAATGTGCTCTAGGCACAGGGAAGACAAATTGCTATCTCTACCTTGATATCAAAAATATTTTAGAAAAGAGGTAATATTGGAGTGGAAGAGAAACACAAGAGTGAGTTTTTCATGTAAAGCAAGGAGTGAAGGGCATTCTGGGAGTGAGAGATTGCATGTACAAAAGTGTAGTATTGGAACACATGAAGTGTTGGTGGAAATGCAAGGAAGCAGCATCACCATAGGATAAACAGAGTGGTGGAGCTGGAGTCACAGTGAACAGCCATCTGTCACTTAGTGGCAGTTAGTTATCTTTCTTCATCCTTTGGTTCCTTATTTATAAATATTTATAAATCATAGTAGTCATATGTAATAAGCACAGGAGAGAAAAAAAGTAAAAAATATTGGGTTTGTGTGTTTTGTGCCATCCATTGGGCAAAGTGCCTTAATATACACACCAGTTAATCCTCACAGTCCCATGAAATAGACAATATTAAACCCATTTTACATCTAAGGAAACAGATTCAAAGAGAGGCTGAATAATTTACCCAAGTTTTTCCAGGTGGTTAGTTGAGTGGAGGCTAGTGTGTGGAGATTGTGAAGAAAATCAGGATTCAAAACGAAGTTACCTGACTCTAAACAGTAGGCAGGAAGACATGATGGCCATTTATTAACACTGAAGTTCAAATTAGACAGAGTGAGTTCACAGAGAAGGGAATGGCTTTGGTGAAGTACAGAGTGACCCAAAATTTTTCAGCTGAGGAGCTGCCAAAAGAAAATTTTTCTAGCTTGAATAGATTGGATACATTGCACTTACATTCACTGAAAAAACAAAACAAAACAAAACAAAACAAAACTGGGAGTAGTAATGAAGGACGTGGCAATTTAGTAATCCTTGATGACTCAAGATGAGGATCAGTGGAGTCCTTTTCCTATTAGCTCCATTAATTCTGATCTCTGGACTTCTGGAACTTTGATTAAGGCTATAAAATGAAGAATGCTTTTTTGTCTTCAATTTTCTTATAACCAAAAGGACTTAGCCCCTGATATTTATTTAAAACTTTGAAATCTCTCAGCATTAGTTTTTAAAGCAGTCCTTTCCCTTTATCCCTCCAAAATAGACACTGTTCCTGAAGGTAGTTCTCTCCTAGAAAAGGAGGACACATAATTTAAATTCTGGGGATTAGCAGGATGCAAGAAAAGATAAGGTTTTTGAAATGAGGTGATTACAATAATTAAAATAAAAAGGTAATTTAAAGTTTCTGGTGCTTGAAGCTGGAAATCTTTGTACAAAGCTGAAATTTTAATACTCAGATCTCTCTTCTGAGTTCCATATCTAAATGTCTTTCTATTGAGAACTTCTGCATGAATGATCTCCAGGTAACTTGAATGTCTTAGAGGCACCTTAAACTTAACATGTTCAAAAGTGAAATTATTATAGGTTTTATTAGATCTCTCTTTTTCTTTCTATAAGCAAAGTCTCAGTGAAAGATATAAACTACTAGTCAGTTAAAACACCCAAATTGGTCTTTGCCTCCTCCATTTCCTTAATTCCGTCATTCTTCAATTCCAATCAGCCATCAAGTTCTGGCTTCCATTTTCCTGATGCAAGCTCAGCTTTCCGAGTTTATCCAAAGTAGGATGAATCCTTGCTTTTAATGCCCGCTTTAGAGTGCCTGTCATATGAAGCATTTATGAGCACAGCATGAAGTCTACATGATGTATGTACAGTGGATCTCTACATACATTGTTTGCACTTTACTCATGAGAAAAGGTGTCACTGCTTGAAGATAAATAGGATGACTGTAAATTCACCATTTTTAAAAGATAGGTTGACTATAAATCCACAGATTTCTTTGTTCTTCTTAGAATCTTCTACATGGGATGAAATTGAGGTGATCATTAAAGGTAATTAGGAAATAATTGAACAAAGGCTCTTAGACTTTCCATAATACTTCTAGGCTATCCAGGGTTCCTGTGAAATAAAGTGATATATATGTAAAAGTGATATATTTAAATATTGTACTTGACGTTACATGTTTAATTTATTATTATTCCTAGAAGTAATACTTGCTGTAGACTCAGCAGAGAGGCCAGAATTATATATTTAAAGTCTTGAATTGTTTTTACTCCAAGGGGTGTAAATGGTCTTTTTGAATTTTATAGGAAGAGCAGAGTGTCTTCCATATAACATAAGAGGGAAAATCAAGCGCATCCAAACATACTTTATGTGTATGTTCTTTAGTTTAAAAGGCATAAAGCATTGCTCTATTAATTAATCAAATACATTGAATGAAGAGAGAGAGAGACAGAGAGAGAGAGGAGGAGAAGGGAAGGGATGGGAGAGAAAGGGAGGGGAGGGGAGAAGATGGGAGGGGAGGGGAAGGAAGGGGAAAGGAGGGGAAAAGAGGTGAGTGGAGGGAAGAGGAGGGAGGTGAAGGAAGAGGAGGGGAGGTAAGGGGAAAGGAAGGAAGGGAAGGGAAGGGGAGGGGTGGGGAGGGAAGGGAAGGAAAGGGGAGGGGAGGGGAGAGGAAAGGAAAGGGGAGAGAAGGGGAGGGGAGAGGGGTGGGAGAAAGGGAACCGGGGAGGGGTAGGGAGAGGGGGGAGGGGTAGGGAGAGGGGGGAGGGGTGGGGAGAGGGGGGAGGGGTGGGGAGAGGAGGAGAGGAGCAGAGGGTGGGAGGGACGGGGAGGAGAGAAGAAAGGAGGGGAGAGGAGAGGGAGTCTCTGTGCTTTGAGTTTGGAGAAATAAGTAGCCTGTCACAAATAACTGAAATTCCTGAGACTGGAATACTTGAGTATGGAGGGATTGACTCATTCTGAGATTTTTGAGAATTGGTCTTTGAATCAATGAATTATCCCTGGAGTGACAGTTTCCACGGTGATTACTGTGTGGATCTCTGAGGAAACTGTATGTTGAGAACTGCAATTCAGAGACCTTTGAAAAAGTCTCATGGCTTGATTTGGAACTGACTGGGGAAAGGCAGAGCCAGCTATCTTATTGCTCCTGAGGCCTGGGTAAAAGCCAATGGCCCCGAGACCAACATGAAGGAGCACAGAGAAGACAGAGCTTCATTTTTATCAACTGTGTATGCTTCAATGTTCTTGTCTGATCAATAATGGAAAGTGAGACTTGAAAATGAATGGATGTTGGCTTGCTCAACTAGGATGATTGGCAGCTAAATCTGGTTTTGCTTTTACTGAAAAGAAACCTGAGGTATTTTGTATTAATGTTGTGGAGCAATGCATACTTATACATAAGAAAATTCATAGTGATCAATAGTTCAGTTGAAATAAAATGTCTAGAAAAATAAATGGCTCATTTTAAATATTGATGAGGTATTTAAAAACATGAGCTCCTGAGATATGGGTAGCACTAATTTGGTTTATAGCCCCAGGAACAATGAATTCAAGCTTTTTGATTCCAGAAAACAATTAACCCTGGATATTGTCTAGGCGTCATACTGAATTGTTTCCAATTTTACTTTATTTGTGTACCTCTGTGAATCAGTGCCCTCAATGCAGATGAATTGGTTTTCTCACTTTATGCTCATGGCTGGAAATTCCAAGTGCAGTTTCTTAAGCTACCTCTTTCCAATGGAAATTAACAGAATAGAAAAATAATGACCAGTTTTTCTTCATCCTAGAAATGATGCTATCTTTTCAGTTAAGTTACACAAATATATATCATGAGCCTACTATGTACATTCAATATCCTGGCAGTGGAGTCTATTGTAAAGATCATGGAATTAAAATTTACACGGTCCTGTTTTATGATCCATGCTCAATTATTTGCCAGATCAGTATCTACCAGAAAGTCATTTAACTCCGCTTCCTACATTTACATTGTTACAGCAGTAATGCCTATCTCAAAGTAACATGACAAACAAGATAATGTTTGAAAAATCTTTCTATGGAGGACTCTTTGTTGTTATCATGTGCAAGACTTTCAGCTCTGTTTTCAGAGTGTAATTTTGCTTATTTGTTCAATCTATAAAATGAGGCAAAATTACCATTCTTCCCTGTCCCTATAATTCTGTGATTTTTCCAAAAAAGAGACTTTCAAAATTCACAGAATAGGTATTTTGGAGAACAATTTATTCAGGAAATATAATACTTTCAGTAACACTATAATTAAGCCTATTGCATATGGGATCTATACTGATAATTTAGAGAAAATAAACAATGGTTGTAAAGGAAATATTAACAAGTAAATAATTTGTTTAAAATCATAAAACAAAAAACAAGTAAAGACATAATAGAATTGATTATATTGTAACTTCCATAAATAAGGATTCTGAACTTGTTTATTTATATTTTCTCAAGAATGAGCCTTTGATAAATCATATTAAATTAAAAGAACCCTCAATTTTCAACTTTTTCTTTTAAACCAGTGGTTCTCAAACATAAACTTTAGTGTGACTCAGCATCACCTGTAGGGTTTGTTAAAGTGCAGGTTACTGGGCCCCCCTTCCAGAATTTCTGATTGAGTAGATCTGGAGTGGTCTAAAAATCTGCATTTATAATAAGCTCTCAGGTGGTGCTGACGCTGTTGTTCTGAGAACCACACTTTGAGAACCAATCTTTGTTCTCATATTTTGAGAACCAAATACCACTTTAATTTGTGGTTTAACGTGCAATATGTAGGAAACACTTGGAAAACTTTTGAAAGCCACAGATTCCAGAAATCACTCTCAGAGATTCTGCTTCTGTAGGTATTGGCTGGGGCCAAGGTATCTGTATGTTTTAAAAGCTCCCAGGACTTACTAAGAAGCCAGGTTTGAAAATTACTTCTCTATGAAAAGCTGAAGGTGTTTTGTGTTTACACATACTACACCACATAGGCTTTTCCTAGTATTGAAATTCAGAATAAACCTAACAATATAAGAATAAAACATCTCCCTGATGTAAAGAAAGCAAGCAATAAATAGAGCTACATCTTATCTAGGAAAATATTGGCTTACTTGATTTCCATTAAATTTGAGACAACTTGACATTTTTATTTAATGTATATGCTCTTCCAAAGGATGATGACATTGTTTTGAGTTTTATACATCCTTCAAAGCAAGTGGAGGCTGATATACTAAGATTTCACATACACATTGCAATATACATAGTACCTTATAATAATTTATGAAATTCTGTTATTTCTTTTTAAACTTATTAAGCAAGTCACAGAAAGTATTTGGTTCATTCTAAATTTATCACAGTTATCTGAAAAGTAGTCATCTAAGGCATGAGAAATGAGGCAGGTGAATACTCACATAACATTTTGATGATAGATTGTATTCAGTCACTTGCTAAAGAGTACCATAGTTAATCATGTATCTTGGCCCTCTAAATGTTTGCTTTTTATTTCTCCAGATCAAATGTTCCATCTGTATGTGAAGATGATTTTGTTTCATAACCAATAATTTTGCAAACTCCACATGGCAACCTCCAGCATCAAATTTTATCTTCTATAGTTTATCTATGGACAATACAATTCTAAATCAGGATTTAGTTGTAAGCTCAGCAAATATTGAAAAAAGTATCTAAGCTGGCTTTTACATAACTATTTTAGTTATGTAATACAGAAATGGGTGAATGTTTATTTTGGTCAATACAGTAAGCAGGTGTGGTTTGAAGATAAGCCAGGATGAGTTAAATTAAGTAAAAGTTGTATTTTTACATAATTGCTTTTCTGACAACCGTGAAAATTTATATTGCATATTATGAGATTAAAGGTTTTGCACAAATTGAAGATTTAGAATTTTATTTTCTAAATAAAGTGTATACACTTTTTAGTTTTATTTTTTATTTCGTCACTCTAGAAGGATGAGGCTTGAAATATTGTTTATAATTTCTTTAGATTTTCTTTTACAATCTAGCTTAAATATTTTTTACAGGACACCTCAAGATTCTACTCCTTGTACTACCAAGAATCTAAATTTGCCATATATTTAACATGAATGCATGTAAATCATATGAAAATATTGGGAACTCTGGTTTAGGATACCTTAGAAGACCACAGCTGGCAAATAGTATGTTTTTAATAAAATATTCTATTTTTTAATTTTGATATAACAATAATTATGCTAAATTCAGAATTGAACCCCTCTTTCAAAGGATCACATACATCACATATTTATGGGCCAAAGGCACAGTGTTAAGTGTTAAGGCTATCCAAAGATGTAAAGGCAATCCTCTCACTGCCAAAGAACTTTTCTTCTGCAAGGTAAGTAGGATTCACAAGGACAATCAGTTGGGGGAAATACCATGGGGCAAACGGACCAGGATTCAGTGCAGGCTTCATGGGGACATAATTCCCAAGTTAAAGGATATAAGAAACTTCAGTGTAGCCAAGATAAATAAGAGAATTATGCACCCAGAGAAGAGACCATAAGAGAGCACTGTGCATTTGAATAACAGCAGGTTGTTCTTTATGAAGAGAAATGGTGGGTGGTAAGTTGAACGTGGACAGAGAGAGACTAGAATGTGAAGGGCCTCACCTGTTCTGTGTTTTAAAATAGGAGCGATTATATTTACTGCAGTTAAAACCTGGATTATTTCTCTGTGTACATAGGGCAAAGCGATTTGCCAAGCTTTTGCTGGCTGTTCCCAACTTCACCGTTTTCTTTATAGATGCAGACAGAATCCAGGCAAGTGTAAGTGTTGCCAAGTCACGTGAGAGAAGGCAACCACTAGGTGACAGAACTGTACCATGTTCTGTGGTCAGGACCAAAAAGCTGATCTCTTGACGCCATCATCCTCTTAGTCAGAGTAAATTGGCTGCAGAATGGTGGTAGAAATCTAGAACTGTCCAGAAGCTTTGTTGAAGAATAACCGGCAAGTTCAAGGAAGCACTTATAACTGCACACAACCGGGCCTCCAGCTCTGCCATCTTTCACTCATTGGTTATTGGACAAATGCAGCATGGAAATATATTTTAAATTATTTCTTTGATTGAAAACATAATCAAGGCTCATATATCAACAGACATGCACCATATTTTAATGTAATTACCTCATAACTAAGTGGAGTGCAAAAATAAAACAAAATGTCAATCTATTTTTTTTTTTTTGTAAAATTGTCCTGCTATCAACATAGAATAAATCCATTACCAGATGGCCCACCAATACAGCAGAAAACATGGGGTCTAATGGTGTTTGGTTAGCAAACTCTTGTAATTGATTTATTTTCTAAGCTACCAACTGGCTTGTTTCTGTGTGTTTTTAGTTATACTTTCAGTAGGTACATTTTGACTGCTTTTTGTTGTTGTTTCTATTTTAAAAAGACTGCAGTCAATGTTTCAGAATTCTACAGTATTTTAAGATCTACAATTTAGAATGGAAAAGTTGTGAACAGGTTGATAATAGTAGATATTTCAAAGTTTTGCTTCAATATAATGTAAATGTATGTTTAAATTAGGCAACCTCTATGTTTAGTCACAAAAGATCTGCATATTTTGATAATCTTTTAGATAGTAGTGCATTGATTAAATTCATTATGTCTGTTAATCAAATTATTAATTTGATTAATTGAGCCTAAGCATGTTCCCTCAGTGATACAGTTATTATCTTAGTCTGATTTTATGTTAACTGCTCAGGGTGGAGGTAATTAATACCCTGAAGAGATAATTAATATCCCGTTGCCCCAGGAAATATTTTAAAATGTTTAGATCTAAAATACAGAAAATGTAGTACTCTTTTACAGGCATTTCCAATACAGGAAGAGGATTAAGGGAATGACATTTTATTTTGCATGTCTGTATTGGCATAAAGGTTAGAGACTTTCAAGTAGTTCTAAGTATGAAATAAACTTATGTGTCAATATTTTAAATTTAGATTTTAGTTTTTGGCCATAAAATCTGCAAAAACTGTATTTTAATTAGACTTTTATATATGGAAAGACTCAGACTCTCTCCAAAATAAGTTAATCTGTAGAAACTATTCAAAGTATACACACACACCCCACCCATTATAAGTATAATAACCCCAATGTCTTTATGACCAACAAGCAAATAACAATGTGAACTTTCAAATTACACATTACTAAAAGAACTAGAATTAATCATTAAAATCTAAAATTGTTTATGTTATAAACTTATTATTTATTCTCTTCTGTTGCCTAGTATAATGAGTCCTTGTTTTTCAGGGACTTACTTTTATTGGAAATGCATAACTATTCAGGGCTAGAATTTCTCTCTTTACAAAAAGAGCTGCTCAATGGGATTGTAGCACTCTGGGCCAGCATATTCTCTATGAGCATATTTCCCTTCTCTCTGCTTCTCTCCTTTCTCCTTTCTTTCTTTTTTCCTTTTTGGATTTCTACAATCAAGACAAGAAAAATTAAAGAGCTGAAATGAGAAAAATATGTTTCTCAAACTACTCCCACTGCTCATTATTTAAATAAAAAATAGACATACTTAAAGCATTATAAACTATTCACAAGCAAACTAGTTATATAAAACTTACATTAATTGAGGCTATAGGGAAAACAAAACCTTTTGTGCTAAAAATACAGCTTTCTGAAGTCAGAGTTTTTATAGGCTGGGATTTCAGGCTTCTGAATAAAAACTAAACTATATAATACATTTCCAGCTTAATATGAAATCTTCTTTTATATCTCCTTTATCACATATGGACTAAATTAACCTTTGACTATCTTAAGGAAGATAGAAACTTATTTGTACATACATCTGACACTAAAATAAAATGAAATGCAATGCCAAGACCCTTGTATTGGCTCCTCTTCTAATTTTCCCCATATCGCTTTAGGAAAAAAGAAAGCTATGTACTACACGTTTGTGTAAAATGAAATCCAACTTAACCATGCATACTCTTCAGTTGCTCTGATATTACAATTCTGGATGGAAACCTTTGAATTTTACCATGCTAAACTGTGAAAATTATTCTCTATCCAGCATTCTCTGTTTTTAGAGATGAGATCTTGCTCTGTCTTCCAGGCTGGGATGTAGTGGCATGATCGTAGCTCACTGGAACCTCGAACTCTGGGCTCAAGTGATCCTCCTACCTCAGCCTCCCAAGTAGTTAAGATTACAGTGTGCTTGCCCCTATACCCAACTCATTATTATTATTATCATCATTATTTGTAGCGCTGTGCTCTTGCTACTGTTGCTCAGACTGGTCTCAAATTCCTGGCCTCAAGAGATCCTCCCATCTCAGCTTCCTAAAGTACTGGGAATACAGGTGTTAGCCACCATGCCTGGCCTCTATCCAGCATTCTTGATGAGCATATCCCAATTTGATATCCTTCTCCCTATGCAATGTATACTGCATTTGTCTGGTGAGATTCTCATTTTATTTTTAAATGCCTCCAGTAAATACAAGTCTTTAATTCTCCCACACTCAGCTGATAGCACAAGCCATAGTTCTCAGCCACCTTTCCTTATCACTGTAGTGAAATAATAAATTTAAGCTTAAAGGGTAAAACCAGAGTGTGAGAAAATTAGGAAAAATTTTGTAAATATTACTGTTCTAGAGGAGCTTGTAGAAATTATTATTTTTTATTTCTACAATCAGAAATCCAATTTTGGATTTCTTCTTCCTTTTTGCTATGATAATGTCTATACTTTGTGCACAGATGTATGCTTTGGGAAAGATAAACATTTTTAAAACATTTTATTATATGAAATATCTAGCATTTCAAATATGGAAGAATACCATCAAGAACCTCGCCATGGCTTTTAAAAATGATCAACTCAGGTCTCATGTATTTTCTAACAGCCAGATGATTTTAAAACAAATCTGAGACACTTTACCATTTTATCAGTAAATACTTTAGTGTGTATCTCTAAAATACGTTTTAACATAACTATGATATTATTAAACACACCTAACATTGATAAGAACTAATATAACATATAGTCTTTGTTCAAAATACTCTGATTGTCTCATAAATACTTTTTACAGTTTGTTTAATTAGGTATCAAATAAGGTCTATACATTTCGTTGGTCAAATTTCTTAAATATTTTAAAAATTTATCTTATGTTTTGAACTGACAAAATTTATGTGTTTATCATGTGCAACGTGTTTTGAAGCATATATACACTGTGGATTGACTAATTCTAGGTAATTAACATATATATGTTTCCCCCATGTAGTTATAATTTTTGTAGTAAGAACACTTTACATCCACTCTTAGCATTTTTTGAGACTACATTATCTTTACGTGCTCAGTGAATCTGTAGATGGGCCTTTGGAGTTTCTTCCCGCCTGCATTTTACTAATTACAATCCCTTTGTGTCATATACTGTGTTACCCTGACCCCAGTATTTCTTGTAAATTGGTAAGTAGAGCCAGAAGCTAAATCAGAATTGGGTGAGTATTTTCGGAATACCATTTTCCTAAAGGCATGTGATACCTACTTATACCATTTTGTGTAATTGTAACAATTATAAATGGTCATAGATTAGGTGTATTATTTTGGGGGGTTATAAAATGGACATATTTAATTTTGCTATTCCTTTTCTATTTATTAGCTAAAATATCTCCATAAAGAGAAAACTTGCTTCCTATTTCTCAACGTGTGGTCCCCCAAGAAATAAACACTTGATAGATTTTCTTTAAAAATGAGTTTAAAAATATCGTCTGCTAATGGTGTTCAAAGGTTGTTTTAAACATTCATATATTTCATGTTTATGTATTTATATATTTCAATTCATATATTTAAAAGTACTTGCTGTATTTCAATATATAGTAGTTTTTATTTTTGAGGAGACTCCATTTGTCCTACTCTTGCATAAGAAGAGTTCTTTATGTTGGGTCCTGGCTTGGGCCATTTATCATGACCTTAGGAGTCGTTGCTAGTTCCTTGCTTTCTTCAGTGACAAATGTTTCTAGGGAAATTTTGTCCCTTTCCTTTCTCAGACCTCAAATCAGTCCTGCCCTCAAGAAGAACAGTTTCTTTTGGCAGGAAATAGTACTTACAGATCATTGAAAATTGCAATCTAGCTATTAAGAGTCATCATTACTTCTGGTTTGTTATTGTTTCCAGGCTTTTTAGTGAACAGAGTTTGAAAATATTTGTTAATTTTGTAAAGACTATCATTAATAAACAATTACATTTTTAACATTAATTAACAATTACATTTTCATTTATGCCTACAGAATTTTATTTCAATTTGTCAGTCTCGTATTTCCATTTCCAATGCTGGATTTCAAATACATCAACATAATTTCCCAAATTCTTTTTCCCACAATATATATTATATAACAGTATAGGACAAAAATACTAACTACTGCCACCAAAAATATAGTTGGTGAACTGTTTAAGAATTTTTTAAACACCTTCTCTTTTTTTTTTTTGGCTTAGCGTGTTATCTTATTCAGAATGTATGAAATCACTGTTTTATAGTAATTTGAAATAGTTACTCTGTTTTTGTGTATGTCATCAGCTTAACGCACAGTTAAGTTTATTCATTTCATTGTAAATATAAGTTTTTGAGTTCATTTTTCTGTTTGTTTTTGTTTTATAATTGTGTAAAATATCTACAGAATTTCAAAGTATGGTCTATAAAACAATGTATACCAAGAGAAGCCTAGTGTTTCTTACTGTCTACTGTATCCTATTTCTTCCCTCATTTTTAATTTAAAAATGTGACTTAAGCTTCAATTACAGTTAAATATGTATACACCCTTGTATTGCCCTTTCTTAGATATCTGCTTTTTTCATGGCTTTTTGTCATGTGAAATATTCATGTTGGAGATTATTCAATCTCAGTACAAATATTTCATAATTTTGTATAGCTGCATAGTACTCCACTCTAAAGATAAACTATAGTGTATTTAATTTGTCCCCATTGTTGGACATTTGCTGGATAAACATTCTTTTCTATGTTCCTTTTCAAAATTTTTACCAGGGGCTGTGTGCAATGGATTATACCTGTAATCCTAGCACTTTGGGATGCCAAGGCAGGAAGATCATTTGAGCCCAGGAGTTCCAGACTAGCCTGGACAACATCGAGAGACCCTGTCTCTATCAAAAAAAAAGTTATCCAGGTGTGGTGATGTGTGTCTGTAGTCCCAGCTACTTGAGAGGCTGAGGCAGAAAGATCATTTGAGCTCAGGAATTTGAAGCTATAGTGAGCTAGGATCACACCACTGCATGCTAGCCTGGTGACAGAAAAAGACCCTGACTACAGAAAAATAAAATTAAAAAATACAGAGTTTACCAGTTTACCTTTGGGGTTGTTTACTAGGAGTCAAATTGCTGGGTCACAGGGCAAATGCTTTCACAGTTTTGCCAAGTATTGTCTCATGAGTCTTCTCACATGTGGACTATGCTGCTTTGCATCCTTACCAGCAATATATAAAGATGTCTCATTTACTCAACATGGCCAACAGAGGATAATGCCAAAAGTTTCGATAGTTTCTAATCTATAGGAGAGAAACAGAAACTCAGTTAGCTTTAATTTGCATTCAATTAAATGAGTCAGGTTGAGGATCTTATCATATGTTTAAAGGACATTTATATTTCTTTGTGAACTGTCCATTTATGTACCTTGCCAATTTTTCTTTCTCTTTCATAGTTTTGAAGCTTATATATTCTACTGACATTAGTATTTGTCTATTATATAAATTAGAAGTAGATTTCCATTCTGTCATTATGGTGTTTCACTTCATAGCTTGCAGTGGTGGTTATTTTTTGCTATGAAAATATTTTTATTTTTATATAGTGTATTTGTCAGACTCATCATTTTTTTTTCCTTTTTGCATCTGTATTTGAGTCATAATTAGAAAAGTTTTATTTTTAACATTAAAGCTATAGAGGAATTTATTATTTTTGTCTAATGTTTATATAGCTTCATTTTAATATTTAAATTATTATTTCTTTGGAATTATTCTAGTGAATGCTATAAGAAATGGATCTTTTTTCATGATTATAATGGTTTTAATTATACCTTTGTTGTATACCAGATTTACACATAAAATTGGATTAATTTTTAATTTTTAACTTCTCTTCCAATAGTCTTATTAATGGGCTAATGCCATACATTTTTAATTGAGGTGACTTTATAATATTTATTAATGTCTGATAAGACCGTTTCTCAATGAATGTTTTATTGGGAGTCAAGTTTCTCCTGGTTATTTTTGCTTGATTGTTTTCTAGGTGAATTCTATAATAGATCTATCTAGCTTTTGAATATTTATTTTTACAGGATTGTAAATTAAACAGGGAGAACAGATATTTTGATGATGTTGAGTCTTCTGTCCAACATCATGTTATATTTTGAATTCACTTTCTTGATGTAATTTTTATTGATATATAGTAGTTGTACATATTTTCGGGTACATGTGATACCTTGATGTGTAATCATCAAACCAGGGTAATTGGGATAACAATCACCTCAAACATTTCTCTTTTTGTCTGAATTGGGAACACTTCAATTCTTCTCTTCTTCCTATTTCAATTTCAATTTAGCTCAAGAAGACATGTATTTGAATTTTTAGTATTCTTAATTTCTGTTAGGTATTTTTTTGCTGCAAATTCAACGCTCAACACACAATGAAATCATTCAAATGTAAGCATTTGATATTTCAAGGCATTAATGCTAGTAATTTTTTATAGCTTTTCTAGACTTGCATAGTTGAATAAATAAATTTATCACACAAGCTTTTCTTCTATGAGCTTTTTTGTATATTGGAAAATCTCTTCTGGCATTGTGAGTCAATAGATCTGGATTGCAGAACTGGATCATTAGTTTAAGGTAGAGGTGGAACTTAGTGAAGGAAGGAAGCTACTTGACCTTTACCTTCATTCTCTTATCTGTAAAAGGAGGTGGAGGGGATGCAGTTATCACTGGATCCTTCAGAAATCGATTCTGTGGCACATAAAGTTCAACTGACAGTGGCTTAAGCAAATAAAGTGTTTTGTTTTGTCTAGTGCATAACAAAAATTTCAGAACTAGAAAATAAATGGTGTGCTTGATAGCTCCAGGAAGCCATCAGGACTTAGGCTCCACTTAGCTTTCTAATCCATCACCCTTGGAGCTGTTCTTACACTTTTGTTTCTATGCTTATAACCTAGTGGTTGCAAGATGGCTTCCCTGACTCCAGCACTGTATCTCTTTTTAAGGAAACAAGAAGAGGAAGAGCGTAGAATAAAAGTTGTATCAACTGCTTTAGATTTTCCCATAAGCTCTCTCAGTCATTTCTGCTTATAGCTCATTACTTGTGCCATGTGGCCACTGCTAGTTGCAAGGGAGGCTGGAGATTGGAGTGGAATTATTGTTTGTTTATTTGTTGGATTTAATTTGAGAGCAGTTTCATACCAAACAAAATTATGATTCTGTTCAGAAAGGAGGAAGGCATTGGATCTAACAGTCCACTGTGGTGAACTGTCAGATCCATTGCCTTCCTCCTCTATGATCACTAAAGTCCCTTCTATATATGTCAAAATAAAAGCAAAGAAAATGTTTTCCTTTGTCAAATGAAGAATGGCAACTTTCGTGAATTTGAAAATGAGACTTATTTTTCATAAAGGGTTGCAGCCTGCATGGTGGACACTCTGACAGGCTGGGAAGCATAGCTTCATGCCTTAAGCCTAAAACAGTCACTTGGAAGGTGGGGACAGGAGGGCGGGAGGAATAGGAATTTATGCCTAGCAGGGTGGCTGAATATCTACACTTACTAAGCTCTAGGAGAAATCATGAATATTTATGAAAGAAGCAACATGCACATGCACAATGGAGCTTCATGCCCCTCATGAGTAGCATGTAAATTGGCCAGAACTGCTCTGTGGTCGGCGGTCTCTTATTGGGAAGGATTGCTGGTCAACTGTGTCCAAACTGCTTCAGGGAGAGGACAGTGTCAGGAGATGGTTGCTATCAGTGGTGGAGTCTTTCAAAAGGTCTCATTTCTGTTTAGCATTGGTTTGTTAGGCATGTCTGACCTCCCATCCTGTCATTGTCAAGAGCTCAATTTTCAAGATTACCCTGGGGTCCCCTTGGCCAAGAGGGAGTCTGTGCAGTCATTTGGGGGCTTAAAATTTCATTTTTATTTCTCATATCTCTTGCCCTCACAATATTTATTTTTCCCTTTTTCTTTTCTTTTCTTTTTTTTCTGAGATGGAGTCTTGGTCTGTCACCTAGCCTGGAGTGCAGTGGTGGAATCTTGGCTCACTGTATCCTCCACCTCCTGGGTTCAAGCAGTTCTCCTGCCTCAGCCTCCTGAGTAGTTGGGATCACTGGCCTGCACCACCACGCCTGGCTAATTTGTGTATTTTTTATTAGAGATGGGGTTTCGCCATGTTGGCTAGGTTGATCTCAAACTCTTAACCTTAGGTGATCCGCCCTCCTAGGCCTCCTAAAGTGTTGGGATTACAGGCGTGAGCTACTGCGCTCTGTGGTGAATATTTATTCACTCATTTTTTAAAGATATTTTCTATAAATTACTCAAGCTTTTATGCACTGAGGTTTTAAACTTTTTAAATAACTTTCAGGTGGTAAGCACTTTTAAATATCAGACACTTGGGGAGAGAGTAGGAGGAGGGGCAAGAGGAGGGAAACTGCACACACAGATAGACGGGAAATGAGGAAGCAGGAACACCTCCACCCTCAAATAGGAAGAAGAGGTCGCATTTCTCCTTTCATGTCACACGCATTGTCGGTTTCGCTATTTTCCAAAATAACTGGATTATGTAAAGAATTGTTTACAGACATATGAAAAACAACTTTCGAATCACTTGTATTAACTACAAGTCACTACTTTTTGGTGTCAGCTTTACTGAAGCATAATCTATAGACAGTAAACAGCCCTGTTTTAAGTGTACAGTTTGATGGGTTTTGACACATGTAAATACCTGTGTAATGACCAACCTAGTCAGGATATAAATTCCACCACTCCAAAGAGTTTTTATATTTCACTTTGCAGTCCACCTCTCCCATCCCAACCTGGAAAACTACTGATCTGCTGTCTGTCACTATAGATTAGTTTGTATTTTCTGTAAGTTCATACAGATGAAGTATACAGTGGATACTCTTGTATCTGGCCTCTTTAAATCAGCTTAATGATTTTGATATACATCCATGTTGTTACTGTATCAGCGGTTCAATCATTTAATATTACTTACTATTTCTTTGTATAAAAAAATTACTATCGGCTGGGTGTGGTGGCTCATGCCTGTAATCCCAGCACTTTAGGAGGCTGAGGTGGGCAGATCACCTGAGGTCGGGAGTTTGAGACCAGCCTGGCCAACATGGTGAAACACCATCTGTAAAAGAAATACAAAAATTAGCCAGGCGTGGTGGCAGACACCTGTTTTCCCAGCTACTTGGGAGGCTGAGGAAGGGGAATCATTTGAACTCAAGAGGTGGAGGTTGCAGTGAGTTGAGATCGCACCACTGCACTCCAGCCTAGGCAACGGAGTGAGTCTTTGTCTCAAAAAGAGAAGAAAAATTACTACAATTTGTTTTATCCATTCATGCATGATGGGCATTTGGATTATTTCCAGTGTTGAACTGTTACAATTAATGATTAAATTGCTATGAACATTTACATGCAGATCTTTGTACAGACATATGTTTTCATCTTTCTCAGATAAACATGAGTGTGACTTTTAGGTGATATGATAATCGTACATTTAAATTCGTCATTGTCAAATACCTTTCCAAAGTGGCAGGACAAAACATGTATCCCATCAGCAATGTATGAGAATTTTAGTTATTCTACATTCTTACTAATGTATAGAATTTTCAGTCTTTAAATTTTAGCCATCTAATTAATGTTTAGTGAAATATACTGAGTTATTAAAGCACTAAACTCACAACTTTCTCCTGTAGTTCTCTTTCAATAGCAGATTCCTCTTTGGTGTTGCCTAATTTTTCACCATGCTTCATAAATTACTTCCCAAGCATGAGTAATTTTGCTGTCAGCTAGGGATATGGGCAGAATTTATATATAAATGCTGGGTCTCATTTCTTTGCTTCTTTTGCTGCCAGGATTTCTTCTTTAAATTTCCAGCTGTTCTGCCAGCCTGCGTTCTGTTCTCTGCCACCTTGAGCTGTAAAGTTGAGCTTTTCCATTTCCCCCTTTCCTATCCCTGTAGCTGTGGTAGTTGGAGAGCTCGCCTTTTGTTCCTGCCCTTGTGCAACAGTTTGTGCCTTTATATATTCACCCACAGTTCTCTAAACGATGCTAACTTTTCTTCATTCTAGTTGCAGTTTGTTAAGAGTAAGCTCTTCCCTAGCTTCTTACAAAAAATTTAGTGACTTTAGTTTTTCTTTTTTATGTTTTCCTTTAGGTTTATTTAATAATATCTGGCAGAAGTTTTGCATGATCACTTTACTCTACCACTTTCTCTGGAAATGTCCCCAGTTTCCAGCTTCTTAATGCTGTTTCCTCCTTTGCTTTCTCAATCTCTCTCCCAGGATGTAGGATCTAGTAGAATCTAGGCGCCAACCACTTCTAAAAATTAAAAATTACCTCTTAGTTTTTACCTTTTGTCCTATATTTATGAATGCAGCCTTTTTCAGTAGGTTTATTCTTCATGGGAGAGGAAGGATCGAAGATATTGGGTACACGCTCTCTGAAAAATCTCCATTACTAGGTTTGAAACCAGTGCTAAGATGCCTGTTAACTAATAATGAGTAATCAAAATAAAATATTAATTTCAAAATTTAATCCAAGTTCTGGGAGCCATGTGGTCTAGAATATAGTAGTAAAGGAAAAGCGTTTCTTTATTTTCTTGGGACAAGAATCGTCCAAAGCAAAACTTAAAATTTAGGCAAAATTAAACTGTGGTGCTTTCCTATTTTCCTTTCTTCTTTCTTCTACTTCCCCAGGCACCCAGCTCCTGTTCTATTGCTCAATGGCCTCACTGCACCCCATGCTGAGGTCTGACTTGCCTCCTAAAACTTGTTTTCCTTCCAAGTTATTCACCTCCATCCTACTTAAAAAGAACTCCAATTCTCCATTGTGGTTCTTCTCTGCTAAATATTTAGGAGGCAAATTTCCTCACATTCCCAGAGGCATTTTTATTTTTGGAAGGAGATATTTAATATCACAAATAAATTTTGAATTGAGAAAATTCTTGTGGTATAATATAATATATTAATTTTTTCTGTTTACATGGGAAAATGTATGTGGGCTGAGAATCAACTTGTAATCAGTCCCTGAGCAGAGATCTACTAATGGTCAGCTCTCCTGCAGTGTTTCTAAATGTTTCCTCTTCTCACCTATTTTCATTTTAATATCTAGAGAGTTGGCAAAAGCTGTGTTTGGTTTGCGTAACAGTTAGATTGTTTTGAAGTAGCAGTCCATGGCAATGCCTCTGGGGATTCATAGTTGGTGGATGGGATGAAGGAGCAGTAGCAGTGAGATTCATTTTTGCATATAGATGAACTTGTCTCTGGAACTTTCCTTCCTTCTATTCTGCTGCTTTTCTCCACTTTCAATACCTCCTTTTCTAAGCCATTAGGTGATGAATTTCTCCTCACTGACAATAAGAGAATGTTATTGCCAGTACTTTTGTTGATCACGTCACAACACATTTGGAAAAAGTGTCACTTTCAAAGTTTAGCTTGGTACTTCAAAATTTTACTTGCTCTATGTTGATGTTCAGTTAAACTTAAGAGCTTCTGCACAGCAAAAGAAACTATCAGTAGAGTGAACTGGCAACCCACAGAATGGGGAAAAAAATTTGTAATCTACCTACCTGACAAAGGGCTAATATCCAGAATCTACAAAGAACTTAAACGAATTTACAAGAAATAAACAACCCTATAAAAAGGGGGCAAAGGATGTGAACAGACACTTTTCAAAATAAGACATTTATGCAGCCAACAAACATATGAAAAAAAGCTCATCATCACTGGTCATTAGAGAAATACAAATCAAAACCACATTGAGATACCACCTCACACCAGTTAGAATGGTGATCATTAAAAAATCTGGAGACAACAGATGCTGGAGAGGATATGGAGAAATAGGAATGCTTTTACACTGTTAGTGGGAGTGTAAATTAATTCAACCATTGTGGAAGACAATGTGATGATTCCTCAAGGATCTAGAAACAGAAATACCATTTGACCCAGCAATACCATTACTGAGTATATACTCAAAGAAATAATTCTATTATAAAGACACATGCACATGTATGTTTACTGCAGCACTGTTCACAATAGCAAAGACTTGGAACCAACCCAAATGCCCATCAATGATAGACTGGTTACAGAAAATGTGGTACATATACACCATGAAATACTATGAAGCCATAAAAAAGGATGAGTTCATGTCCTTTGCAGGGACATGGATGAAACTGGAAACCATCATTCTCAGCAAACTGACACAAGAACAGAAAACCAAACACCACATGTTCTCACTTGTAAGTGGGTGTTGAACAATGAGAACATGTGGACACAGGGACAGGTACATCACACATCAGGGCCTTGTGGGTTGGGGGCTAGGGGAGGAATACCAGGGGTGGGGGGATTGGGGAAGGATAACAGGAGAAATACCTCAAGTAGGTGATGGGGTGATGGATGCAGCAAACCACCACCGTAGCACGTGTATACCTATGTAACAAACCTGCACAATCTGCACATGTACCCCAGAACTTAAAGTATAATAAATAAATTGTAAAAAACTTTATATATATATACACAAACATATATATATATAATATATATATTACATATGAAAATATTACATATGAACAGAAAACCAAACACCGCATGTTCTCACTCATAAGTGGGAGATGAACAATGAGAACACATGAACACAGGGAGGGAAACATCACACACCAGGACAGTTGGGGGTGGAGGGGCTGGGGGAAATAGCAGGAGTTTAGGGGCTAGGGGAGGGATGGCATAAGGAGAAATACCTAATGTAGATGACAGGGTGATGGATGCAGCAAACCACCTTGGCATGCGTATACCTACGTAACAAAACTGCGTGTTCTGCACATGTACCCCAGAGTTAAAGTACAATAAAAAAGAAAATATTACATATATTATGTATAGCTTATTATATGTAATTTTGTTATTGATTATTTATTTTGATACAGGTTGTTTTGCTCTGTCACCCATGCTGGAGTGCAGTAGCACCATCATGTCTTACTGCAGCCTTGGCCTCCTGGGCTCAAGTGATCCTCCCAACTCAGTCCCCCGAGTAGCTGAGCTTATAAGCACACATCACCATGCTCAGCTAATTTTTGTACATTTTGTAAAGTCTGGGATTCACCATGTTGCCCAGGTTGGTCTGGAACTTCTAGACTCAAGCAATCTGCTAGCCTTTGCCTCCCGAAGTGTTGGGAATACAGGCATGAGCCACCATGCCAAGCTTCTTTATTTTTCAGTGACAGACTTTTAGTCTGTTGCCCAGGTTAGAGCACAGTGACACAATCATAGCTCACTGTAGTCTCAAACTCCTGGGCTGAAATGATCCTCCAGCCTTGGCCTCCGAAAGCCCTGAGATTACAGATATGAGCCACCATGCTCAGCAGGTTAAACTGATATAAAACAGCTATATGCCCAACCATATTCTTTCTTTTGTCTATAATAATTCTTAAGTTTTGCCTTATCACTTCTGCTGTTGAGACAGCTTCTAAATTATTACATTTTATCATTGTGATCCACCATTTCTAATAATCCATTTAGCAATTTTTTTTTTAAGTTTCATTATCTTCTCTGAGCTCTTACAGAATTTTCTTTTCTTTGGTTATCAGAAGAAATGTTGAATTCTCATCTTACCTTCAGTGGCCTAGCATCTGTTTTTCCTAGTTTTCCACTGTTACAATAGATAGATAGACAGACATGAGCAGGACAAGATAGAGCACTCTCCCCCATCAGGAATGTCAGGCCACCATCAGGTAATGGTCAGGTGGTTGTAAAGTAATAATTGATTGTAGCCAGCACCAGGGAAAGGCAGTTTCTCATCAGATAGAAAAAAACTGAAGCTAGGGATCAGGAGCTTCCCAATAAGATCTTAGGAGTTGGATGAATGGGCTCTAGCATGTAAACTAAGAGGCAAAATGTCAGAGTTCAACTGGTATATGACCTTCTTAGGAGCATTTGACTGGTAAGGAAAGAACTCCTCAAGAGAGCATGTAGAAGACTCCAATAAACATACTGTGTATGCACCCCTCCCAAGCATTAGCAGGCCATTGCACATGTGGACAGCCCACCCCAAAAGAATAATCCAGGGAGAAGTAATGCAAGAGCCCGGAGACATACCAATGTATAAAACCCAAATCAAAAGGTCAAACTGTGCACTAAATCTCTCAAGCCACCCGCTTGACCGTCTTTCATGTATACTTTACTTTCATTCCCGTTCTCAAACTTGCCTCAGTACTTCATTCTGCCATAGTCTCCCTTGTTTGAACTCTTTTTTCTGAGAAGACAAGAACTGAGGTTGTTGCAAACCCATACAGATTCACTGCCAGTAACACCACTTTACACAATTGGTGAGCACTACCTTCTTTGTATATTACCTACTTTGTCATTTAGAGATTGAATGCAGGACCAATCACACAGCTCTTCTATTGGCTTCACATGAATCCTGATTTCTCATCCTAAAATAGGGAACAAGGAATCCTCTCTTGCCTCAGATGATGCAAAACAATAATGTCACATGTTTCAAAAAGTGCTATGTGAATTACAAGGCAATTTCACATATAGTTAAAACAATATGTCAGGCACATAATATGCATTTCCCATTTAATCATATGAGTAATGAGGTGGGCATTGTAATTATTCCCTTCTCATACAGTCAAAATCTAAAAAAAGGAAGTTACTTTAGTTAACCTAGTCCACAAAGCTACTAACACAATGGGATTCAAAGTCAGAAAATTTGGCTTTGAAGCTCGACCCTTTATTCTTATACTATATAATTTATGTGAAGCTGTGTGTTCTAGACAAACTGCCCAGTGATATATTAGCATTAACACCACATGAACATGAGGAAGTAGCTACAAGTTAGGCTAATTTATTACTCCCTGTCATTTGACTAAAGCAGTTTATTTGGAAAAGTCTGTTGTTGCTAGGAGTTCATGTTGCTTCACTTTCTAGATATCCTATGTGAAACTAGTAACAATAACACCAAATTGAGGTTATCTAAGTTTAAACTTTGGAAGCCACAACATCTGAAGAGTGCACAAAGAAAGTTAGAAACATGACAAATACATTTATTAAGAATGAAACCAATGCCTCCAGCAAACAAGGTTCTCCCAAATGTTATAGCAACTTCTTCAAAACCTTCCAGTAACAATCAACAAAGGAAAAAAAAAGTACTGGGTAGTACAATGCTAGGTTTTCATTTTGTACTAACTGTATTTGACTATTTGAGAGCCATGACCTGCTGAATCAAGCCAGTGAGGCATTCAGCCTCAAAGTCACTCCACTGGAAAAGTAATACATAGCCCAGAAGATTTGCCTTATGAAACCCTTTACTAGTAAAGGATATTTTCTCTTATGTAAATGTATGTATTTTATGGAGTAAGAGCATAAGTTTGATTCATAATTCAGGTTTTGCTGGAGCTAGTTAAATTAATCCAATTGCTGGATAAGGAGGTAGAGGAGAGACAGTGCAATCCATAGAAAAGAACCAGGTTTTACGGTTAGGAAAAAACAGCACCTGAATCCAGATCTATCACTTAGAAACTGAGTAACAAATAACGGATTATAAAACCTCAGTATTCTTATCTGTGCAATGGTATAACACTTAATTCATGAATTTATGTTGATGATTACATAATATGGCATATAGAAAACACCTAGCTTTTGATGTCTACTAAAATGTTAATTCCGTTTTCTCCTTATACATCCCTGGAAGATGTGTTGTAGAGGGCAGGTCCTCAAATCCTTCCTGATCCTAGAGGTTTGGGTTGAGCAGAAAGGGAAAAGAAGAAGGATGAATAAAACAAGAGGGTATTCTCAGTCACAAGAAGGAAGTCAGGGGCCATAAAGAAAAGATTCAAGTAGTTTGAAGTTCTGTTTATGATTAAACCTGATTCTCTCTCTCTCTGCCTCAACAATCTATCACAATTCACTTTTAAAGGCAGACCTACACATAGTAGAGAACAAAACAAGTAAAAGAGTGGAAAACATTCCTAGAACTTTCTTATTTGGTTGGCTTTAGAGAAAGCAAAGAGAGAAGAGGAAAAGCTGACACACTGTGAATGTGTCAAATGGTCTTTCAGGCTGCACTAGCCCCTTTATCATACACGCAACCCATCCAAGTTTCTCTTGTATATTCTTTCTTCTTTCATAAATAAGGTTACTCAGTGAAATTAAGGTCATAATTTGTCCAGATGTATTTATTACTGTTTTCAATCTGGAGCAGAAACTGAAGCTAATAGGAACGAAAATTCTAGCATCAATCCACAGATGAGGACAATTGAGGTGGTGGGAGTCAGGAGCTTAGGACCTTCTGTGAAATCAGCCTCACGGAGGCAGTAATGCCTTCAACCTGTGTGTGCCTCGTGACTCATTTAGAACAGCTGACTAAATTGCTGCCTGCATTTCTACCTTCCCTTCCATTTTGAATCCCTTCTTCCTCGTGGAAAGCTGAGCAGTTGGACAGCAAGCCCAGGCTTTTTCCAGAGGCCTTCCTGAAGGTAAAACTTCTGATTATGTTTGAGAATTTAAATATTAGGTTGACACAAATGGCATTCTATGTGCTTTTTCTTTCATTTTTGACTTTATGACCCCAGTTTTCCATCTGACAAAACTTAGAGTGATTTCTGATGCTAAATCTCATTTAAAACGAAATTCACTAAAGCAAGTTCCATACAAAAAACAGTATCACACATCCTGAGGCTGTTAAATCACCAGCCTCTGTTGAGATCAGTTTTTATTAATACTAATGTTTTTCTTCTCTTACATGCTGTACCAGTCAGTGGTGTTGGGGTGGTATTTACAGTAGCAGATTTGCAGTAACTTTTTAGGCTAATATTAAGTATTGGAGAAGATAATCTCCCAAATGGTGTCTGTGCCTGGAAAAAACATTTCCCCCACATTCACACGTACATATTGAAAGTGAATTTATAGCTTGTTCAGAGAGAAAGGTTAAAGTATTCAATTACTAGACCAAGTGAGAGTCTGGATAAGGAGGTGGAGGAGAGGCAGTGCAATGCTTAGAAGAGAACTGGGTTTTAAGCTTAGAAAGAAACGACCCCTGAATCCAGATCGAGAACTCAGAAACTGAATAACAAATAACGGATTATAAAACCTCGGTTTTCTTATCTGTGCAATGGTATAACACTTAATTCATGAATTTATGTTGATGATTACATAATATGGCATATAGAAAACACCTAGCTTTTGATGTCTACTAAAATGTTCATTCCATTTTCTCCTTATACATCCCTGGAAGATGTGTTGTAGAGGGCAGGTCCTCAAATCCTTCCTGATCCTAGAGGTTTGGGTTGAGCAGAAAGGGAAAAGAAGAAGGATGAATAAAACAAGAGGGTATTCTCAGTCACAAGAAGGAAGTCAGGGGCCATAAAGAAAAGATTCAAGTAGTTTGAAGTTCTGTTTATGATTAAACCTGATTCTCTCTCTCTCTCTGCCTCATCAATCTATCACATTTCACTTTTAAAGACAGACCTTCACATAGTAGAGAACAAAACAAGTAAAAGAGTGGAAAACATTCCTAGAACTTTCTTATTTGGTTGGCTTTAGAGAAAGCAAAGAGGAGAGGAAAAGCTGACACACTGTGAATGTGTCAAATGGCTTTCAAGCTGTACTAGCCCCTTTATCATACGCGCAACCCATCCAAGTTTCTCTTGTATATTCTTTCTTCTTTCATAAATAAGGTTACTCAGTGAAATCACGGTCATAATTCGTCCAGATGTATTTATTACTGTTATCAACCTGGAGCAGAGACTGAAACTAATAGGAACGAAAATGCTAGCATCAGTCCGCAGGTGAGGACAATTGAGGTGGTGGGAGTCAGGAGCTTAGGACCTTCTGTGAAATCAGCCTCACGGAGGCAGTAATGCCTTCAACCTGTGTGTGCTTCGTGACTCATTTAGAGCAGCTGACTAAATTGCTGCCTGCATTTCTACCTTCCCTTCCAGTTTGGATTCCTTCTTCCTCGGGGAAGGTTGAGCAGTTGGACAGCAAGCCCAGGCTTTTTCCAGAGGCTTTCCTGAAGGTAAAACTTCTGATTATGTTTGAGAATTTAAATACTAAGCTGACACAAATGGCATTCTAAATACTTTTTCTTTAATTTTTGACTTTATAACCCCAGTTTTCCATTTGACAAAACTTAGTGATTTCTGATGCTAAATTTCATTTAAAAAGGAATTCACTAAAGCAAGTTCCATACAAAAAACAGTATCACACATCCTGAGGCTGTTATATCACCAGCTTTTGTTGAGATCAGTTTTTATTAATACTAATGTTTTTCTTCTCTTACATGCTGTACCAGTCAGTGGTGTTGGGGTGATATTTACCATAGTAAATTTGCAGTAACTTTTCAGGATAATATTAAGTATTGGAGAAGATAATCTCCCAAATGGTGTCTGTGCCTGGAAAAAACATTTCCCCCACATTCACACATACATATTGAAAGCAAATGTATTGTTCAGAGAGACAGGTTAACGCCAACATATTTAATGATGAACATGGAATAATTTACTGGGGTGGCAAAGTGATACATTTATGCATTTTTCTCTTTTGATTATTTTAGTGACTCAGATGTTTTCAGGAAAATGTAAAATAAGTTTTACCTATGCATCTGAAATGCATACATTTTAAACATTTTGACCAAAATTTGGTAAACTCGTTTCAAAGTAAACAACTGTTATTTCATATATTCATGAAAGCTCTGAGCATCTTCCATGTGGCAGACCTTTCTCCAGGGCTGAATAAGACAGATGAATATAGGGATATTACAGGGATGAGTAAGACAGATGTCACTGTTCTCATCTAGCTTACATTATCAGAGGCAGACAAAAACCAAGCTGACAAATATATAGATAATATTTCAGATAAATTTAACAACTATGGAGAAAACAATACAAATGATAAAGTATAATCTCTCCATAGAGGGGAGTTATTCTTTTAAATTGGGAAGTTAGAAAAAAACCTTTGAAAAAAGGTAAAAATTCAGAAGCCATCTAAATGGAAAATATTATAAAGATTGTATCAAACTGTGGAAAATAAAATGCAGCATTATGATAATTTATATAAATTATTTAATTATTTTGACTTGGTATTGCTCTATGAGATAATCCGTTATTTTTGCCTATTTTAATGAATTGTTCAGATGTGTGTTTACAGTATCCAAATTCATAAATAGTTACGTGTAGTGTTTTTCTGCCATTCTCTATGTAGTCCTAAAATTTTTGTCAGCTCCAACTATTGATGGTTAAAAAATACTGCTTTGGGTACCAAACAATTTGCTTTCTAATGCAATGGTTGGGTCTTGATTGAGTATAAGAAATAAAAAAGGAAGCTCAAGTTTCAGAACTTAGTTCTTCAACAAAATTATCAGATAGAATCTGCATCTGGAATGATTTTCTGACCAGTTCTCTTTCTTTCTTTATACTAAGTGTTAACTACCCGCCACCACCACCCTGCCACCATTCTGCATTCTCTAATGCAGAATTTTATTTTTCTTGATTCCATGTCCTAAAACTGACTTACTGAAATTTATTATGTTCTCCTTAGTTGATCTAACCATAGCAATGTGCATTGTAAAATAGCTAGTTGGTTTCTATCCATGTTAATTATTGCCAGAACTAAATTACAATTGTTACAGAAGATAAAAAAAAATTCATAGTTATATGTACAAAGGAAATTTACTGCAAAGGAAGGAAGGACAGTGAACTATTACTCTCTCATTCCGGTTAGTTTCTTGAGACTCTTAGCATCAATTGCAATGGCGTATTTTCTTGTTGTGGACACTTATCGTCTAGATGGAGGCTACTGATGCATTTCACAAAGGTCAACAGAAAGCTCTGTGTAAATGCTTCCCCTTATCTGCCAACTAGTAACTGCTCAAATGGTTCCTTCAAGTCCAAAGCTGCTGGTCTACTTCCAGTGCTTAGTAACAATGATAAAGCAAAGTGATGACAGCATGAATAATAGAAAAATGAAACTTGTCAAACTAGAAGCTAAAACATGACAAGCGGTGCCCTTTTGCAATGTTTGAAGTGTCTTAATCAGAGCATTTAAAAAGTAGTTTTTCTTGTACATATATATTTTCATAAAGTCATGGACACATTGTGTTTTTCTAATATCAGTGAGTTAAACCGAAAAAAAAAATGCTGTCAGAATGTTTGGCCACCTGATTGTGGAACTCCTTTGAACATTCAAACATTGTATGCATTTTTGATGTAAACACACATTTTTTAACATGTATGCAGAAGTGTTGCTAAGGCAATGACCTATGTGGCCATCCATATCCATGTATATTACGCCTCTAAGAAGATAGTCAAAATTGTGTAGAAAAATTTAGTAAAGTGTTTCAGAGATGTTATGTAACAGCAATCCTAAGTATTTGTAACAAAAGGCTGCTCCAAGCTAAAAGCCTAAGGTGAGATGCACTCTGCCAACAATACAGAGTTTTAAAATTTTCTTAGGCAAAAGAAACCTATACAACCTCTAAATTTGGTTTTAGGAAAAATAGTTTAATTAGAAATAATGCTGAGGTCTTAGAAATAATATTCCCTTAAAGCAATATGTTACAGCTAACATTTAATTTTATTTGTGTCTCTATAGACTCATAATTTACAGAGAATAACTTTTGCTAAGTTGACCATTTGCTTTATAAGCAACATGTAATGAATCTTCAAAACATCCGTACAAATTAGGAATGGGGTCCCAATATTTTCAGGTTGATTTTGCCAAGAAAAAATTAATTTCAAAGGAATTAGATTACCCCAGAGAAGAAAGATCATTCTACATCTCCAAATTTAAAGAAAAATAACTGAATTTCTTTCCCTTATTCTCCCCTTATCCTCTCTTTTTGTGTATTCCTCCTTCCCTCTCACTTTCTCTTTCCCTGTTTGTTTCTTCTGAGAATTTACTGTGGCCCTTTGTCTCTTTATATATATTTACATAGCTTACATATTGTCCAGCTCTCCACTTGGTTTTGTATATCATTCACTATTTTTAAAAACAGAAAATTTATTTTATGTGGTCAAATGTTTTTGTCAAGGTAGTTGGTAAAGTCATATTCAAAATGCTGTTTTGAAAATAGGTTGAGACGTGATAAATGCAACTCTGTGCCTCATCCTTCTGAGGATAATTTGATAGTTTCCTGGTCTCGTTTTCTTAGGAAATCAATGTACGTGATTAACAAAAGGTCAAGTGTGACTTTCATCTATTATCACACTGATGTTTTCAAATATGTTAGCTATTTCTACTTCCCAGTTCTACTGTCACTACAAACTCCACATGCCTAAGCCCAAATTTGTCTCCTATATTTCCTCCTTTCCTGGCAAGGCATTAGCTTCTCAGCTGCTCTGTTTCTACCATTTCACTGTCTCAGACCTCCACCCACTTAAAAAATTACTTTTGACTATAATGCCCCTCTAGTAGTTCTAACCAATCTGTCTCCTAATTCTACTGGTATCCCATCCTGAGAAAATTCTTCCTTTCTATGTCTCCTCTAGCTACTCCACTTCTTCACTCTGTTTTGACTCATCTATTCTATTCAGGAGGGTTGCTTTTACTTAATGTCATGTCCCACTTTCCACTTACTGCATAACTTTCTGCAAACTGGCTACTGTAATAGTCATTCCTTCTCACCGCTAACTACAATACAAAAAAAAAAAATCATTCTTATCCAACTGAACCTTCCTACTGTGGCACTTCTTTCTTTTTTGGACAGAGGGTCTCACTCTCTTGCCCAGGCTTGAGTGCAATGGTGCAATCACGGCTTACTAGAGCCTCAACCTACCTGGGCTCAGGCGATTTTCCTATCCCACCCTCCCAAGTAGTTAGGACAACAGTTGTGCACCACCATGCCTGGATAATCTTTGTACTTCTTTTTGGAGGTGAGGTTTCACCATGGTTTTCTGGAGGTGGGATTTCACTAGGTTGGTCTCAAACTCCTGGGCTCAAGTGATCAACCTGCCTTGGCTTTCCAAAGTGCTAGAATTACAAGTGTGAATCACCGCTCCTGACCTACTATAACACTTCTGATTTGTCCTTCCTTTGAAAGATTCTGCACTTCATTTGTTTCCCTGATCTGTTAGGCTTTTGGTCCTATTTGTAATCCTCTGACAGTTCTTTTTCTCATATGACATACACAAATTGGATAGGAACTAAGAGGTATCTTATGTAGCAGCTTATGGCATTTGGCGACCCTCAGAGATGTAACTACAGGTGTGAAGAAAGTTAGTTGGGTAGTTGTTGGGAGCCCAGCAATATGAATAAACAAAAATGTATGAGAAGTAGCAGAGGTTTTGGAGAATATGGGGTGCTATTAGAAGCAGTTTTGCAAATTGGAAGGTGAAATGATGGTATATCTGTGGGTAAAGGTAGAGAAAGAGCATGAAGAATCCCAATTGCTATACTAAGATCTTGTCCAGAATGGTTGGTGATACTATTGGTAGATTTCAAGCTGTGACATGATAAAGTTAGCTTTGAATTTAAGAAAGAACATACTGAAGATAATTTGGAGAATAAATCCGAATTGTACAAGATTGGATGTAGAAACAATGTGGTGGGTTATTTTGAAATTCCTGTAAATTAGCAATGAAGATATAAACCAGAACTTTGGCAATGAAGTTGAAGAAAATGAAATAGATTAAATAGCTATTTGGACTACAGAATCAATAAAACTTAACCAATTGGATATGGAGTGGAGTTGAGAGGGAGAGAAGAGGTGAGGAAGACTGACAGATGAGTAATATAGAAGTAAAAGAACATGAATAATGTTTTTGAAAAAAAAAATGGTGATTATAAACTGTCTGAATGGTACCCAGATGAAATTGTTCATGAGGGATGGGGAAAATGCATGTCATGTTTAGGTGGTCATTGCTGATGATGCAGATTTTTTTAGGAGGAAATAATTAGTATATAGATGGCAGCTAGGGTCAAGATTATAAAGCCAAGCACAGAGACAGAGGCAGTAAGATAGCTCTATCCGTAAGAGATGTGGTTATGCTACAGTAGCAAACCTTCAAATCTCAGTGATTTACAGAAATGGAGATTTATTTCTCAATTTTGCTACATATTTATTGAGTGGGTTTAGACTCTGCTCTTTTGGGCAAAGCCTTCCTGAACAACTTCTATATGCAACATTGTTTATCATTATGCAAGAGAAAAAGAATGTGATGAAGCATGAATGAACCCTTTTATGTGTCACAGCTTTTGCCTGTCAGTGACACATAAAACTTCTGCTGACATTTCCATTGTCAAAGCAAGTCACAAGTCCAAAACTGACTTAGGAGGGATGGGAGAGTATACTTTTTTCCGAGGGAGGAAAAATAGATCTTTGGTAAACAATAACAGGATTGCCAATTCAGCATTATAAAGAATTGAAACATTTAAACTGGTCTTTGAAAAAGGAGCACCTTTCAAGAAGGGTGAAAAGAAGTTGCCAAAAATGTAAGTGGAAGATAAAGAAGTGTTTTTACTAAAATGGAGAGGAAGGGACAATTTCTGTCTTATTCATTAGTGACTTTTGTATGTAATGTATTTTAGTGGTAGTGAAATCTATCAGTCATAAGTTTGCTTTTAATAGTTTATAATTGAAATATGGGCTAAAATTTTTATTAATGATTTCTTGCAGGAGATTTATCCTGTAATATGCATTCCTACAGGCAAATGTAAAGCAAAGTGTGATTGGTTAGAATTTATTAATACAGGGTTACACCCTCATATAAAGGTAGACATATTTTCACATTTCCATTCAGTTCTAGTTAAAAGAATATTTTCCTCAAAAAATTTAAGGTTTTAGATTTTTCATATTCTATGTTTGTTCAAGCCTTGGGAAATAGTTGTTGTTATTTACTTCTATTTCGGGCAAAATCATTGAGCTACTCCCACAGATGGAAGTAATGTTTTATATCTTCCTTTTTTTTTTACATAATATGATATTAAGTTTTTAGCAGGTAAATAAAGTACTAATTGTTTTTCTATTGTAAAGACCTGGGAAAATTTCCAGGTCTAAGACCTGAATTCTAGAATTTGCTATTAGCACAGGAACAGTGAAACAGTTAAGAGGTAGGGGTGGTTCTGCCTTATTCTGCAAACAAATATGGAATTAAGAATGAGGATTTTAGATTTTAGAAAATCTATATTCTGTAAGCCAGTAATTGGCCAATGATGACTCTCCTGAATCTTTTACTCCTTTTATTTTTTCTTGTTTATACTTAAGGTATATCACATGATTATTTTGATACATTTTTGATACATATATATAATGAAATTACTACAGGTAAGCAAATAAACATCTCACATAATTCTCTTATATCTTTTTTTTTGGTAAGAGTAAAATTTACTTTCTAAGCAAATATTCAGTATACAAAACAATATTAACTATATAGTCTGTCTTCTGTACATTAGATCCCTAGACTTGTTCATTTGTTGTGTATTAGTCCATTTTCATGCTGCTAATAAAGACATACCAGACACTGGGTAATTTATGCAGAAAAAAGGTTTAATGAACTCACAGTTCCACATGGCTGGGGAGGCCTCACAATCACGGCATAAGGCAAGGAGGAGCAAGTGATGTTTTATATAGATGGCAGTAGGCAAAGAGAAGTTAACTTGTGCAGGGAAACTCCCCTTTATAAAACCATCAGGTCTCCTGAGACTTACTCATTATCACAAGAATAGCATGAAAAAAACCCACCCCCATAATTCAGTTATCTCCTACCTGGTCTTTCCCACAACATACAGGAATTGTGGGAGCTACAATTCAAGATGAGATTTGAGTGAGGACACAGCCAAACCATATCACTATGTCACTGCAAATTTGTACCCTTTGATGTACCTCTCCCCATTTTCTCCCACTCCATACCCCTGGTAAACAGTGTTCTGTGCTCTTTTTCTATTCAATTTTTTAAGATTCCACATATAAGTGAGGTCATGTAGTACTTTTCTTTCCATGTCTGGCTTATTTCATTTACCAGAGTGCTGAGTGTTAATATTAAATTAACTCATGTAATACCATAGTGCATCAAAAAAAATTCCAGGTTCTATTGAAATCAGCTATGAATAAAAGATGCAAGCCCCCTTCCCTTGTGGAACTTATGGTATCGTTGGGGAAACATACTAAACAATGAATTATACAATTCATAATTGAATTAGTGATAAATGTCAGAAAAGAGGATAGTTTGTAAAAAGAACTTAGTCTGTCTTTGGGAGGCAGAGGTGGGCAGATCACTTGAGGTCAGGTGTTCATGACCAGCCTGGCCAACATGGTGAAGCCCTGTCCCTACTAAAAATACAAAAATTAACCGGGTGGTGGGTGGTGCACACCTGTAATCCCAGCTACTTGGCAGAGGCAGGAGAATCACTCGAACTCTGGAGGCAGAAATTGGGGTGAGCTCAGATAGTGCCACTGCACTCCTGCCTGGCAACAGACTGAGACTCCATCACTCCCCCCAACCTCCAAAAAACAAAAAACTTCATCTTTTTGTTTTGTTTTGTTTTGAAAATTGATCAGAGTGGATAGATAATAAGTACTAGCATGGCAAAAATATTTCAGCAAGGGGTGATTATGGGGCTTTCCAGGCTAAAGAAACAGCAATCATGAATGTAGAGGTAGCACCGTTGCCTGGAGTATTTGAGAACATCAGTTTGTGAGAGAAATGTGAGAAAGACAATCAGTAGCTTGAGTTAAATCCAATCTGGCAGTGACAAATTTTAGAGGACTTTGTAGTTCATGCTAATTTTGGATTTAACTTCAAGAGCCATGAAAATCTTGTTCATTAGGGGGAGAAACATATTCACTTTTATATTTTTAATAGGTTATTTTGTTGGCTGTGGAGAAAATGGAGGAATAGAAATGGCTATGACAGCTGAACGTATTGCAATTTAAGTAAAGGGTCATGATCACTGGGAGTAAAACTGGAAAGATAGAGATGGAATCCAGAGATACCTCAAAAATAGATACCCAATACCCTCCATGATTGATAGATGTGGAAAGTGAAGTTCTAAGAGAGATAGATAGATCAAGGATGACTGCAAGGTTTCTGGCTCATGTAACTTTGGGTTACAGTGACCCTTGACTAAGGCGGAATGCCAGAGGTGGACCAGGTTTCTGAGGGAAGGTTTTAACTATATAGTTTATATGCAAAGGCATTGTCAGTGGTGGTGTTGACATTTAGGTGAGGACAGGGCAGCTCACAAGAGAGATCTGGAAATGGCTTTTCTCTTTGCTCCAAGAACAGTTTGTAAATCCTAGAAAAGATTAATTTATTATAAAGATAATATGAATTTATCCATTCTTGGTTTATTTTAATGCAGGGACAAGTTTTATGGAATATTCCAATTAATTGGGTAATTTGGTTTTTGAGAACATACTCTTCAGTGTTAAGCATTTTGTTACCAATTAACTCTAAATGTATCTGTGGCATAGGGTAACGATGATGGTGATTATTATTACTATAGTTAATAGTTGTTAGTTCTTTGAAAAAGTATCATTCTACTATTCTATGTGTTTTATGTATATAATTAAGTCTCTCCAAAACTGTAGGTACTATTAACATATTTATTTTTCAGATAAGAAAAATGAAGCATAGAGATCTTCAATACTTGTCCACATGTACATAGCTAGTAAAGGAATGAAGATTTGAATATAGATAATACAGTTGCAGAATATAAATTTAAATACTTCACTATGGAACTAGACTATAGTGAATTCTAGTGTGGAGAGAGCAAAGGGATTTAATGGGAAAGAGGCAGAGGTTAAGAAATGAGCTTGTGATTTCAGAACATATTACTTTAATAAAAAGCTAGTAACGGTCTCCTGGTATACAGTCCTAGATCTATCATTATTATTAAGGCTAATGCTACCCAGAGTGAGTGGCTCATGAGAGGTTGATGATAATTTTTCCCCGGGAGTCCTATAGAGTCAAATTCCTTAGGAATCTCCAGGGTAGGGGTTATGAGATCTTAGCATGTGAAAACTGTGTTACAGTTAGATCCATCTTTGTATTTACAATGTCTCCAAGGGGACTTAATGCATGACAGATATTAAGGAAGTGTTGGTGGGTAAATAAATGAACCAACAGTTGTTCTTATAGTTACAAGTACTTGCTACATGTCTGTCTTTCTGGCATAGTGTTTAGGAAGGAAATAAACTGTAATGCTGAGGACTAATTATTTGGTCAGAATCTTTTCAAATTTTATTCGGAATTCTCACATATAAAGGAAGAAACAGGCAGGAAGAAAACTGACAATAACAAAATCCCAGGTTACTTGACAAGCCTTCGGTAGATTCAAAACAGCTACACGTATCCTTAGTGATACAGAAACATCAAATTCACATAAGGATAATGACACTATTTTGTCATTATTTACAGATATTTCCCCCCCTAAATTTGCCAGTTAACCCCCATGTCATCTGTTGATTTACAAAGGGAGGATAAGGTTATCACCAATCTATAAAGGATGTAGCCAGAGCAAGCAGAGATGTAATTTGCTCACTTGGGGAATGAAATAAAATAGTTTTATTCCTCAATCTCATAAAACCGTGTACCAGATCTTTAAATTTCTTCCTAGTCAACCATACTGATTCTTGAGTAAAAGACACTTTGCACTGTCATGCACTGTAAGAAAGCTATTATAGTGCTCAGTTTGCTGTAACTCCTGGCTTCACTTTTAAATGCTTCGGGCCAGTTCATTTATTGCTTTGCTAGCTTTACTGAATCTGCCTTAGATTCCAGGGACTGTGGGCAAAGGCTCTTGAGTAGATACTCTGAATTTTATAAGTTGGCCAGTTTTAATGTCAAAAACTATATATTTTGAATTATATATCCCTTCTAGTATTTGATTTTTTTAAAAAAATTTGAGCAACCTATATTTTTCATGTGAATGTGATTATCTGATTTGAACTTGTGAAAGTATACAATTTTTCTTCAAATGCACCTTGTTGAAAACTAGTTTCTAACTAGCTCCTATAATTCCCAAAGAATTCTACCAAAGTTATAAAGAGATTTTTACATATTATTTAGTAAGCCTCTTAAATGCTTGCATTTTCAATGCAGTCACTTAATGCAGTAGATGTGCTTATTCGAACTTGTTGAGGAAGTAGATTTGGCTTTCTGCTGATACAGATTTATTGTTGTAACTTATTGTAAGTTCAATCAATAATTGACTTCCTTTTGGAAGATTTCTACAACAATTGTGCAGTGCTGTATGTTTGAGGTTCTAAGAGAAATACAGCACCTATAGGAAGAAAGAGCAGAGACTAAAAGGCAAAAAGCTAATATATACTTTCCTAAAATTAATTTTCTTATATACACATTAAATGATACATTTAATTGAATGACATGAATTGCAAATTATAATTTATTCCTCCATGTTTAATGAATGTTTTCTCTCTTCAACCCTGCATGTTTCAGATGTTAATTTTATATTAAGGCTGATTGAAACATATATCTACTATACAGTAAAGTTATTTTCATGTCTTTTTTTTTTTTTTTTTTTTTTTTTTTTTTTTTTGAGACGGAGTTTCGCTCTTGTTACCCAGGCTGGAGTGCAATGGCGCGATCTCGGCTCACCGCAACCTCCACCTCCTGGGCTCAGGCAATTCTCCTGCGTCAGCCTCCTGAGTAGCTGGGATTACAGGCATGCGCCACCATGCCCAGCTAGTTTTTTGTATTTTAGTAGAGATGGGGTTTCACCATGTTGACCAGGATGGTCTTGATCTATCGACCTCGTGATCCACCCACCTCGGCCTCCCAAAGTGCTGGGATTCCAGGCTTGAGCCACCGTGCCCGGCCTTATTTTCATGTCTTTTTTAAAATGACATGTCAATTACATCTGTCGTGAGACTAATATCTATAGTACTGAAGGAAAATGTAAGATGAATAATTTTTCAGACTTCAGTACTTGCTGATTATTAGAGTTGAGAGACTAAGAATAAGTGGAAGAAAGGTGAGTTACAGTAATAGAGATTGATTTAATATATTGATACTATGATGCACCATTTACAGTGATATTGATACTTTGCTACTAAATCTTGCTCTTAAGTTACATATTGATGTGTCAAGAAAAACCTTGGATATTCCTTGGCTATAGTATCTTGTCCATAAACTTCAATACATATGGAGACAAATTTATCCTCTTACCCATTTCAGGTTTTTCAAATTACTTTAAAATACACTGTTTAGGAATCAGAACATTGCTTCTTTACTCTGGAAGCAAAGTTTTTGAAAACGGGGGAAAAACAGAAGAAAAATCTAAACTACCACCTGAGATCTGGGGATTTTCATGTTGCTAGATAACTCAAAGAAAGAAATGTAGGAGATTTGAGAAATAAAGGCCAATTTAACAAGAAAAATTTTATTTGGCAGTACTGTTTATCTCCTATATAAGGACCTACTTAAAAGTTTTATTTTAACACCCTATTTATTTTAGCAGTGCTTATGTACTGAATGGATTTGAAAAGTGAGTATATTTATCAGAATGTTCTAAAGGTACATAAAGATTTAATGATTTGTCAGACACATAGATGTCTCAGTAATAAAAAGCCGAATTGTCTTTAGAACCTACAAAAGCTCCTTTCACAATTGGTAAGGAAAGAAGGCTTCACCACCTATTCATTTGTTAAAAGCATATGAATTCGTGTACATTAGTCTTTGAAGCAATTTTAGGGGAAAAAGAAAACTGCTATTTATAGTGATGCAATTATAGACGAAGAGATGACAAGTGGGACTTGGCTAAAAGGTGCATGGTTTTGTTTTAAATTCAACAGGAGTTTTATGGTTGTTCTGCTTCTAAAGTCTTGTCTTTTGTAATACTCATATCTACAGAGAAGTCAGGCTGTGTTCTATCTATGGTGAGGTGTCAGGGGAATGAGGTAATTTAATTTAGAGCTGGATATTTGCTCCTGATAAAATGATTGTTTTTAGCATATATAAATATACTATGAAAATTGAATGCCAGATTGCATGAAGACTGCTTCTGGCATTAAAAAAAAAAATGTAAGAGCAAGTAAGGATGAGAAAATAAAATTTTAGAGCTTTGGTAAGAAGCAGACAGAAATAGAGGGTAGAAGATTTGTTACAAATTTCTGAAGATAAGATTGAAGTGGTATCAATTACAGTTTGGGTTTTCCTGGAAGCAGATGCTAAAGTGGACATTCTCAAACAAGGGGTTTGATAAGAAGTGCTCTTGGGACCAGCGTCTGTCAGGAAAGCAGGTTTGGGCACAAGAGAAACTGAACTGGAATGCAATTGGAGGAGAGGCCTCGTTTGACACAAATGAAACTCTGAATCTGAGATGGCCCTTCAAAGGTGTCCCAAACTGAGATACGGTTATCAGGACAGTTCATGCAGGCTACCCCTGGGAAGAGGGTAAGGCAACAATCTTATTCAAATGGGAATTTGGTTGTTAGCTCTCAGTAGGCAATAATCCCTGTAGCTGGGACATGAGAGCTTGCAATTCGATGAGGCTCTTGCTGAGTGCCCTATGTAGAAGTGTTTATTTTATTTAAGAATAAGACATCTAGAGCTGTAGAACCCAGAACTTTAGGAGCTAGAAGCAATAATTTCCCAAACAGGAAATCAGAGCTCTTTGAAAGCCAGATCTCTTTTATCTGGCTTTTAACCTTGAATACAGGTTCCATGTATTCAACCTATTAAGAATACATAACTGTCATTGATTTGACATATTCTGAGTACTGGATGATGATACCTTATACCGTCAAGACGGTTATTTCCAAGCAGCTAGCTGCACCTTCAAAAGGCTACTCAGTTGTTGTAGCTGGCCAACATTTTTGCTGTAGTACAGTGGGTGGTAAGGAAAAAAGTGTAGAACTACTGTACCATTGTGTCCTGTGGTTATATTCCCACAGCCACATTACCTTTGCTAGGGAAAAGCTCTCTTCATCCAATGTGATGTTATACAGAATCCCATACCAGAGAATTAACCATTTTATTAATCCTTAGATAGTGGCACTCACTGAAGCCCTTTGGGTTGGAGAAGCATTATTTCTGGAATATATATTGATTGCATTTCAGAATCCCTTACCATCATGGAAAGGATTCACTGTCCTTTCCCTGATGGTAAAGGTATAATGTAATCAACTCACCTTTAAGTTCCTATTTGATTTCCTGAAGGGATGGTGTTATATAGGTAGTGGTATGCTAGAGCTGTCTTGATTTGTTTCTTAGGATTTAACTTTTGCATTTCTTCACAGTTTTGCCTTCAATGATGTCAGGTTAGTCATTTGAAATTTATCATGCTTGATGTATTAATGTCACAGAAATCAGGGCTCTTTTTCCTGGATAGCCAGTTAAACAATTTACTGTCACTTCACTGTTTTTTGGAAGCTCAGTGTATTCTGTTGCAGAAAACTTGGACATTCGTTACTGTTTGTAGCTAAATCAGCCTTAGCTAAATCGGCTATTTGCTCCATGTATTCCTTCGAATATATGCTCCATATATTCCTTCGAAACTACTCCATTCTTGAGCCCAAAGCACTGATATGGCCAATGACAGAGGCTGACTGATGTCAAATGGCAGAGTTGCTCTGATTTCTGTGTTATTAGTGCCACTTCTGTGGTGGATGTTATTGCATGGATGTCAACATAGAATACAAAGATCTAAACAAATTCCCATAGACCTATCTACATTCCTTTTTCTCAGATGTCCTAGTATTCCAGTCTTTCTCGTTTCACGTCTATGGCCCAATAGTCAAATCATTCATCACTGCCGTGAGACTATATATATTCTTAGTTGAGGCCACTTTCCCCAAGGCAATATGGATGGCCTACTGTACACAATTCTGACCAATTCAAGGATTTTCCCCTATGGCTGACTTTCATGGCCACTCCTGGGTGAACGCTTATAGTAGCAGTTATTTTTCTCTTAATTGTACATACTGAGTTGATGCATTTATAACCCAAGGGATTCTCCCCAATAGATAACCATAACTGTGAGCCTAGAGAGGTACTCAAATCTGTCCCACCGGTTTGTGAACAGAATCTTGTGTTCTTTTCACTTGCTCAAAACACAAGCAACTCATGATAGGGCACGCTGTTTGCATGGACATTCAGTGTATCAGGTATTCTATCTCTACCAAGGCCCAGAAGGACAATATAGAATACTTTTCAAGTAATACTTCTCTGCTGCAGATGTCATGGCCCTGATCAAGAACACAATAAATCTATTTTGTTATTTTCCTCCTGTAGAATTCTTCCCATTGCATCTTTTTCTCAACACATTTACCACTGAGATCATAGAATCTGCTGGGTTATATGGCCTGAGAGACAAGGATACTTGTGCTGAAACCTGGACCTGCTCTCAAGCTGAATTCTTTCTTCTCTGGGTCCATTCAAAACTTGCAGCCTTTTGTGAAACCCAGTAAATACATTGAAACGTTATTTCCAAGTCTTAATTACACTGCCTCTATATTCTGAAGAGGATGGACATGTTCATACTTTTTCTAAAGTCATCTCAGACACAGTGTTCAAGAGTCATAAAATATTGGTAAATGTGTATAGATCACTTTGGGAAGATGCCAGAGGAAGTTTTCTATACACCTTTATTGCAATAAGGCAGGATCCCTCCTGTGGACCTAGCCTGTCTTCAAAGGGTTCTAGATCTGAAACTGGCTCATGTCTGGACACTCTGAAAGGTGAGTTTTACTGAGGCAGCTTCACTCAACCTCCTGATCAGTCAGCCTTAATTTCTTTGTATTTGGTTGAACAATACCCTATTCCGTCCTTAGAGATCCTGTGTTACTTTCACAATTTCCAAGGCTCTTTTTATAAGTAAGGCTACCCTTATAACTAGTCTAGCCTTATTCTCATTGGGATAATTGCTTAAACTTTGCCTTTGATGGTTAATTAATACCATATGGCCTCTATTATTTTGGGATTATACCATCCCCATGGCCATTAGGGAACCCATTTCTGAAACAGCAGCTCCTATTATGCCTGCTCTACAGAAGACAGCCACCACTGAGCTTTTAAAATAATGTTACTACAAATTTCTTGCCTCTTTAATAAACAGGGTTTTCAAGGTCCACTCTGTTAAGCACAGTAATCTGGCAAATTTTCTGACTTTATGTAGCATAGCTATGCTTATTTAGCATATTCACTTATCTGAGCCATTCAAACTCTTCTTCCAATACATTTTATGGCATTTTTCTCATTTTTACTTCACTTCGTGTGGGCCATTTGCTTTATCCTTGCCTCTAAGAGTTATTCTGCTAGAATGTTACCACCTATCTCCTAGGGTCCTTGTTAGGATGCTAAATACTGAATAATGGAGCTTGTTCCCACATCTATAAATTCTAACTGTATGTTCAAGCAAGTGGAAGGACACTAGCCATTAACAAAGAGCAGTGAACCACTTTTACAGGGCCAGAGAGTTCTGGACTATCTGGGAATTTTAGTTTGCCGACACGGATTTTCCAATCTTAATCTTCAGTTCTCACTCATGACCAGTCATGGATGTGACCTTGGCAGAGTAGACTTGGTAGAATTGAGGATTAAATCTACCTAGAAGCCTTTCTATTTTTTGAAGTCCTGGATCTGGTCTTCAGAATTTACTACCTTAAGGATATAAGATAGAAGATTCTCTTTCTATTTTACCAGAGAGGTATTCTAGCTTTCATACTTTGTCTTCAGTTAGTAATTAATCACCCTCTATCTTTCTATTGGTATTTTTTTCTTTAATGCATCAATAGCACCCACCAAGAGCCATTTGATTTTATTGTTATCATAATTGCTACTTCCCTGAAGTTGTCAAGCAGCTGGTCTATCACACCCACAAGACCATTCTCTTCCATTAATATCTTCTTCCAGTTCTCTAGCAGGGAAGCCACATACCATGGTCTATCATTGCTTCATTTCACACCAGTAATTAGCTAGTAACATTAGAGTGAGTACCATGGCTCCAAAATCTCATTTGTGCCTCATTCCTACTACCACTCTAACACCAATTTTTATAGATCATTTTCCCAAGGTAAATTATATTTATACTGAGATAAAATTCTAACTATCCTGAGATAGAATTTACATGCAGTTGATACACTGGAGAGTACTCTTGGAAACAATGCCTGTAAGAGAGTGAGCAAAGCAAGTGTAAGCAGAGGGAGAATTTGAAATTGATAGAGTTTCCACAGAGGACTCATCTATCTCCAGTGGAGCTCTGATGCACAAATGGTCCAAAGATACTCAAAAATTGTGACAAGGACATTGACTCTTTCTCCCCACATCAACAGTATTGTTTGTTGGCTGTCTCTGGGGAAAGCAATTAATCTGAATGTGGCATCTCCCTTTTGCAGAGAGCTATTCCTCAGTAACTCATCTGTGGCTAACAGAAGGCAGAAGCCTTTTTTCTGTGGGATGAATGCTTCAGCCCTAAAGGGTAGATATGGCTGGCATAACATAGTGTCTCCTACAGTGTCAGAAAACTGCGTTCATATTGAAATCTTGGTATATTCCATGGCATTTCATTTATCAAATCATCAATGAGAGCAAATATTATACTAAGCCTATAAAATTCCATGACTGAATTTAAAATGCATTTCTGTACATTGTTATTTAAAGGGAAATATCTGTAGAAATCATTCTTGTGTATGTATTCAACCTCTCATGAGGTTTTGTTATCCACAACATTGAAATACTGAGACAACATAATTTTATATACACAAAATAGAAAGGAGGCAGCTATTAATATGGACTAGTGATATCTGTGTAGCACTTTATTCATTTATGGGAATGTATCAACATTGCTGAAAAATAAATACTAATGAGAAAATAACCAATATGAACAAGAAAAGTGAATATTTAAAATACCAACTGAGTACCATTTATATATGTGATTTATTTAATGCTTTACAATTTTAATATCTAACTGCCATTTTCCTTTATCTTTGAAATGGGAATTCTATACCACTTGGATAACCTAGTTATAGGAAAGAATAATAAATTCCATGAGAGTCAAATATTTCAATTATCTTATAGTTAAATGCTAAATATCTTACATTAAAATTATAGATATAAAGTCTGTCTGAAAAGCTTGCACTTGAATAAAGTTAATTTAAATAAACTCAGATCTTCTATCTATACCACATTTTCAGTGTCTCAAAATAACATTCTCTCTGATACAGTTCAATGTGCCTTTTTGATGTTGATTAAAAGTCACTACTTTATCCTGCCAAGTAACATTTGTTATCAAACATAACACATGCCACTAAGAGTTTTCAATTTCTAAGGATAAATCGAAACCAATTTTTATGCTTTCAGCAGGTGTGGTTGTCCTTTAGCAATAACTACTGTGGATACCAGTCTTGCGTAATTGCATGCCTACTCAGCAGCAATTTACTTTTAGTATTAAAAATCTTAAAAAAAAAACTTTTGTTATGAAGAAAGGTCACATCTTTTAATGGAAAATTTTGACCAATGCTGAATAAGTTTATTTAGAATTTTGGAGGACATAATATATTCACTGTATCCCACTTAAGTTCTCAGTGTAAAAGAAAAAACACTATTTTACTCTCTGCTTGTGAGAAGTATTATAGTTTTGCTGTTATTCCCATGAAAATTACCTTTGTTTTTTTATTCATTATCTTTATACAGCCCTTTTATTTAAATTCCAAGATCTTCCTTTCACCCGGCTTTCCAAATTTAGTAGCTTCAAAAATTCTATTTTCCTGTCACAAAGTGATTCCTGTGAGGTTTTGTGACACTGGATATGTTATCTATTGGATATAAACTGAGTTCCTGGATTTGGGGGTGGGTGTCACTGGTGTCATACCTGAAATGTCACGACCTCCACATTCCTGTGTGGTGGGAGTTCTGCTGTTAGTTCACACTCAATCTGGAAGTTACTCTTCCCAACAAAAGAAGTAGGATATAAAACTTTTTTTCCCCATCTCTGCTGTGTAGGCAGAACCCAGAAACAGATGGCTGGATAACACAATGTCCTAAGATTAGAGACAGGAAAATTCAGGTCCCCCCAAATAGAAAGAAGCAAGTCCGCAATCCTCAGTACTGCAGGCCAGATACTTTATAGCACGTAACACACAAGAAGAAATTAGCTTAATAATCAATTTGATGAAAATAAATCTACTGAAGGTGGCCTTGAAGCAGAGACTGAAGAAAGCCTGCAATGCAGGAATGAAGACACACAGTTCTGAATGGTGTGGCTTGAGGACAGTGTGAGAGAGCACTGAAGCCCAGGGCAGAGACTGTTCTGTTTGCTATAGTTATTAATAAGGCTTTTTATAAATACCTGATTAAGTAGAAATCAGAAATAGAACATGATTCTGTATACTATATTATGCATGAAGTCATACTTTTTATTTTTGAGACAGGGTCTCGCTGTGTTACCTAGGTTGGAGTGCAGTGGCCTGATAATGTCTCACTGCAGCCTTGAACTCCTGGGCTCAATTGCCCCTCCCACTTCAGCCTCCTGGGTAGCTGGAACTACAGTCACTTGCCACCATATTGGCTACTTTTTTGGATTTTTTTTGTAGAAACAGGGTTTCTCCATGTTGCCCAGGTTGGAATCAAATGCACGGGATCAAACAATCTGCCTGCCTTGGCCTCCCAAAGTGCTGGGATTACAGGTGTGAGCCACCGTGCCTGCCCATGTGCTTTTGTTTACTTTATATAGTACTTATTATTTGACATGAATTCAGTCATTTTCAAAAAATCATTTGTTATCTATATAAAATGCCAAAATAAAGAGGGATTACTTGGATTGGATAGGCTCTCCTGATAATTTGTATCCAAAGAGAATAAGGCCAGATCAGTAGTAGCCATTGCACCATGTTGTCCAAACTGTCTTCATTTTGGCCCATTCTACATTGATTTGTATGTGCTCCTCGATTTCTTCCTTGTGCCTCTGCTTAGGCTATGTGATTGCCCGACAGTCTCTCTGCCATTTGTGCAAATCAGTATGTTGCCTACCTTTTAAGGGCTAGCTCAGGTGTCATTTATTCATTCTTTTGTCCTTGAGATCCACACTGAGTGTTTCTTATACCATTAGGAGAAATAAGGGAATGTAGACACATGCAAAGATAACTAAAAAATAAACTGGACATGCAGCAATATGATCTTAATCAGTTTTTATTCCATGTAAATCGGAGGAGGGGAGGAAAAGGAATTAGAGAACATTTTGTTTATTTCTTCAAGAGATGGTACGTGAACTTTCTTAAGAGATGGTAATTAGCTGGAGAGGAAGGGAAAGTACAAGTGAATAGGGAAGCATGGAGAAAAGCAGAGTAGTTGAAAATACAGTAATACATTTGGAGAACTACAATTTAGTGAGTAAAAAGAGGGAGTCAATGGATAAAGAGGCTGAAACTAGAGCGAGAAGGTTTACTGCATGGAGGTCCTGAATGATAGTATGGAATTTGAATTTTAAATTGTAAGTTATCAGGATTCATTTAAGTGTTTAAACAAAAGAATGACAAGATTAAATTACCAAGAACAATTACTCTTGCAATAAAGTAAAGAACAAAAATTCTGACTTGCACAAATGGCTGTGGGTATGCCAATAAGAGGTATTATAATTAATTGAGTGAGTCAATGATACACCTAGGTAGGATCCAGGAAGAGAAGCAGATTAAGGGAAATATATTGTGAGTTCAAAGTGGGAATGCTGAATTTGAATTGCCTATGCACATTAAGAAGTCTCAAAGAAGCAGTTAGATACAACCTTACGGAATTTAAGAGGAAACACTTGGTAGAAGATACTGACTTAGAAGTCATCAACTTACAGGTGGAAATTAAATGGTTAAAGTCAGTAAGACTACCCAGACAGTTGAAAGAGGAAAACTTTAAAACAAAAGCTGAAGTTCTTATCTTAATCTTCTTAAAGATAACATTTATACTCAAGGATGTCAGTAGCATTCTGATAGGGAGTAAAGTAACCTGCCACAGGTTATAGGGCTAGAAAGAATGAAAGTGAGGTTCAACTACAAGACTTCATGCTGCCAAAACTTGTAATTTTTCGTATTTATGTAGTTACTATAATCTCAGATGATTTAAGCAAAGTTATTTTTAACTAGAACTTTTTTTGGAAAGTTCTTCAGTTGACTTTTAATTTCTTTATATAATGTAAATCAACATCAGAACTAAAGTAATAAATGCCAATATTCTAATCCTGGTCCTGAATTCAGAGCTACAATTTTTATTTCAAGCCGTATGACAGTTTTGTTCTTTTCCATTCACAATAGTCATTTGGATGACATTAAGGTGATAAATGATGTTCGTTTCAGTTATTTTAAAAATCCAAATGAATAATTGAATCATAAGGGTCATACTTGTTAAAAAGTCAACAACATGCATTTGAAAGAAAGTATAAATGCTGAGTAAAGAGGATCTTTTGTTTGTGACAATACTAGAATGCTTATTACTAAATTATGTTTGATTTTGTCTGTGTTTTACTAAAGTTTGAAGAAATCATGGAACAGAGTGAACATATGAATTGAAAAAGATATTATTCATATGTTACATATTTATTGAAGGGAGTGAGTGATATACTAAGTTAATGCCAAGTTTGCATGTGTATGTGTTCAGTTTAGCTTTAAATTTCTCAGTGATTTTTTGGTCACCTATTGGAAAACATCTTACGGGGTACATAAAATATGCCTTGGACATAGGATATGTTAAAGTACTCAAAGAATTTGCCAGCTATTTAAATACACAAATGCTATATACACAAAACAACTAGAGACTTAATTAAGGGAATCAATGTGCTCTGAGACTTAAAGGCAACTGAATAGCTTGATTTAGCCCACAGAAAAAATATAAGGTGTTATTATTTGAAATATAGTAATGGAAAAATTACACTCAAGTCAGTTGGTACCAATGTGTTCTCTTCTCTTCTCATCAAAATTTGTAGTGTTGGGTTTATTTTGGACCACATTAAACAAAAAGACAAAAAAAAAAAAAAAAAAAGACATAGAATGCAATGACTGTAATAGTGAAGGCCCAAGTGAAAGACCAAGGATCTCTGTCATTTGAAGTGTTAGGAAAGAATGAATGATGTGTGTTAGAAATGTCAAGACTCACCGAAGGATTGATAATTCTGTCTTTCAATAACTGAAGAGCTGTTATTTAGAATATATTATACTTTATTTGTTACTCTGGAAGTTCTGGGTCCAAAACCTTAGAGTAAATGAAAACACTGGAGTTACCTAAAGGCTGACTCAATTCCATCACTGAGACTGATTTAGTTGAGATTTCCTGGAAGATACTTAGTTTCTGTCACCCTTTTTGTACCTGTTCGTGGATATGTATCCCTCCATGCATTTTCCATAGCTTTATTTTTGAAATTTGTGTCCTCCTAAGCCCACTTGGGATTCTTTATTTTTCCTTTTCCTATTTTCAGAGATACTCCTTGTTGAATTTCCTTTTAGTCCTCCGTGTCCTTTAACTGTATTTTCTTTCGAAGTATGGAGTCACAGTACCAGAGCAATTTGTTGTTTGATCAGAACCAGTAGATGCAGTACTTTCAGATTTCTATGGGAAGAACTTCATAGTTAATCGGTATATATTTTACCTTTGTCTATATTACATAAATATGCTCCGTAAATTTAAGGGTGAGTCTAAGGTTGAATCTATGTTCCTAAAATATCAGTAAAAATCTGACAGTACATTACCTCAAATTCTGGCCAAATAACTTCAAACATCTTAGATTCAGATTTAATTAAAATTAGAGTTGATACCACATTAATATTAATACTTTGTGGTATCAACTCTAATTTTGGCACTTGATGGAAAGGCCTGTGTGCTAAGTGAATAACACATTCTGGTAAAGTTATTAGACAGCTATTTAGATAAGAAAGAATATTAGTGTCCACATAAGTTAGAGTACAATTTAAGTTAAATCAATACTTACTCTGGACCTAAATATCATTATTAAATTAAACTTTTTACTAAATGTAGTTACCTAGCAGGGGCAAATTAAATGTTTGCTATAATAGTTTCAATGACTTTGGTAATCCTAAAACTGTAAACATTTGTTAGAAGGGACTAATTTTGATGGAGTATTTGCTTAATTAATTAATTTATTTATTTATTTATTTTTTCGAGACAGACTCTTGCTCTATCGTCCAGGCTCGAGTGCAGTGGCCTGGCCATGGCTCACTGCAGTCTCAAACTCCTGAGCTCAAAAAATCCTTCCATCTTAGCCTCTGAGTAGTGGGGATTACAGGCTGATACCATCACACCTGGTTGATACATTTTTTTGAAGAGATGGGGTTCTGGCTATGTTGATCAGCCTGGTTTTGAACACCTGGTCTCAAGAAATCCTCCTGCCTTGGCCTCTCCAAGTCCTGGGAGTATAGATATGAGCCACTGCACTCAGCCAAGTAGTGGTTCTAAATGATTGAGTTTTTATACCTAAATTATAAACATATTTGTCATAAGAAGTTTATTTTACTCATTAAAGTTAATTACCAGCTTCTGATTTCATTAGCTAGCTGTAATGCGCCCAGTCAATGCAAAATACTGTGTGACTCTCTTAGAATTAAAAGATTGAAAAAGCAATTTGACAAGTAAAAATTAGTTTACAAGATTCCAATAGATAATTTAAAATCTAAGTGGGACTCTTAACTGTTCTCCACAGAGGGGTTTTTCTTTCTGCTAAATAAATTTTGGAAACGATGCAAAGTTTTACTAATACACTAAAACAAAATGTCAGTAATCATTTTAAATACACATGGTTGACTTTAGTCTCTTAAAGAAGATATTTATGCAGCCAACAAACATGAAAAAAAGCTCATCAGAGAAATGCAAATCAAAACACTGAGATACTATCTCATGCAAGTCAGAATGGCAATCATTCAAAAACCAGGAGACAACAGATCCAGAAGAAGATGTGGAGAAACAGGAACACTTTTACACTCTGGCGGGAGTGTAAATTAGTTCAACCATTGTGGAAGACAGTGTGGCAATTCTGCAAGGATGTAGAAATAGAAATAGCATTTGACCCAGCAATACCATTACTGCGTATAGACCCAAAGGATTATAAATCATTCTATTATAAAGATACATGCACACATTTTTTTACTACAGCACTGTTCACAATAGCAAAGACTTGGAACTAACCCAAATTCCCATCCATGATAGACTGGATAAAGAAAATGTGTCATATACACACCATGGAATACTATGCAGCCATAAAAAATGAGTTCATGTCCTTTGCAGGGATGTGAATGAAACTGTAAACCATCATTCTTAACAAACTGACAAAAGAACAAAATCAAATACTGCATGTTCTCACTCATAAGTGGGTGTTGAACAATGAGAACACATGGACACAGGGTGAGGAACATCACATATTGGGGCCTGCGGGGTGAGGGGCTAGGGGAAGAATAGCAGGGGGTAGGGGAAGTGGGGAGGGATAGCATTAGGAGAAATACCTAGTATAGATGACAGGGTGATGGATTTAGCAAACCACTACCATGGCACATGTATGCCTATGTAACCTGTACAATCTGCACATGTACCCCAGAACTTACAGTATAAAAAATAATTTAAAAAAAGAAGATAGTAATAGCTGCTGTTTTCTCTTCCTGATTGTATAGCAATATAATTAGATAGGTTATAAAACCTTTTTATACTGTTCTCTCACCATATAGATGAGATTCTAGGCCTAGAAAATGTGATCTTAATTTCTGTCTGTGGGATGAGCAGGTCTTCATATGAACATTTTTCTAATACTTATAAAAACTTGGCAAAATAGAATGTATGTGCAAAAGGAATTAAGTTTTGGGCTAGTAAAACTTAGCAAACTATAAAAGGCATGAAAGTGTGGAAAATAGGAAAGCAATAGTAAAATGTATCTTAGGGGATGATACCGTTAAAACAGTATTTTTTGAACATTTGGATAACATAATTCAGAAAAATGATTCTTAACTGAGAAAGATTTTAATGCCAGTTAATGTGGGGAGTGGTACTGGATGTTTTCTAGAGTTTTCACGTACTGAGTTATTTTCATCTAGTAATATATTGGTTGTACTGGATATCATTAATTTATATAACAACTTTTGTTAATCATGGTTTTGGTAGTCATTTGAGTAAACAAAAATAAACTCGGTTCTGCTAAGTAAGCAGCTGAGAGTTCTATGCAGTACTACCCAAACTATTCTGACTATAATAACATCTTCTCTACTAGAGCAAAAGTTCTCTGATTGCCATATAAGGATACCCTTTGTTACCTAAGTATCTTGATGATTTCTTGCAGCTATTTCTTTTGGAATTGTCCAATTAAAGCAGCTAACACAACCTGTTGAAAAAAAAAGTTTTTTCCCATTTCAGTGCAAAGAAAAATCTCATTTAATTTCCAGTAATGAGATGAATTGAAATAGGGTTACCTGTGCTTTTATAATCAGCCTAGACATCTGCATTCTGTTGGAAGCTGAGCACTTACAAAGGTGTCTAAATAAAAGTTCCCTTTAATTTTGCCATCCAAAGTCTGTTTTGGGCAGTTGGCTTTATAATCTAAGTTAACCAGATTATTTATTTATGTACACGTGGGATTTGCATTTTAGTTTTCTTCGTGGTTTAAATGACTGTTCCTTGCTCACACTGCTGGGTGTTTATTAGTAGTTCCTCCTTAGTAAGAACTCTTGTTAGAACTAAGTCTCTTATTTGTGTCTGTCTACTGGCCTTTACATAGTCATGATCACATTCACAATCAAGTCACTAGAGAAAACAGAGCACCCAAACTCTAAGCTCAGACTTCCATCTGTAAAATCCCCTACATTTATTCAGTGGCATGAAAGACTTTAAAGCATTATCCACGTATATCCAGCATCAAGATTCAAAAATTTCTGAATAATTTGTCTATGAAGACTCCAAATATATTTGTTTTTAATACTACAGTCTAATTGTTTGGCATATCATTTATCACCCATATATTAATATCCTTTAAGAAATTTTCTGTTATCCAAGTTAAACCATTGAAAAACAATGTGTGATATCGGGAAATTTAAAGTAGATTTCTGAAATCATGTAATGCATCTTTTGGCATATGTTTTGCCCACCTGAGAGTTCAAAAGTTTTACAAAGTTAATGGCAAATATTAGCATGAAGCTGAACATTTCAAAGACTTAAGATATGATAAATATTTAGCATTTCTGAACCTTAAAAAGTGGCTTGAACTATTTAGCTGTATTTTAATTCTTCTATTATCTAAATTCGGAAAAATAAAAGACCATGGGAGCCTAAAATGACTTTGTATACCAAGTTAAAGCTATATAGAGAATTGAGGAGTCATCTTAGAGATAAATTGTGTAGAAGACTAGACTGTTTTCCCAGGATGCAGACAGTTTTGCTTTGTTTGCTGCTCAAATTCATTGGCTAATTTTTCATATTCAAATACTATTTGATAATATTTAGATGATCTTTGGCTCCAAAAACTTTAATCTCCTTGGAAGTGAACAAAATTAGAGTATGGGAACTTCTTACTATGTAAAGTAAAAACAGTGTTCTCTAATCAGTTTGAAGGTTTCTAAAGTGTGGGTTTAGAAACTTCAGCATAATGTTCTTCAATGTTAATGTGTGCGTGTTATTTTGTTGTCTTAACACTGGAGATGGAGCCTAACTATATTGTGCATGATGAAAATATAGTTTGATAGAAATGTGATTATATTCTCCAAGGAATCGTCTCATCACTTTAATGTGCTAAAGACACTGCGGATATGAAGTAATACTTTAAAATAAAAAATAAGCTAACTGACTATAGAATATTCCTTACATAATACACCAAACAATCCAAGCCATAAGCAAATATATTCCATCCTGACTGCCTTGGCCCTACTTTTGCCAGTGTTCTAAACAATCCTGTTGTGGAAATTAATTGAAGATGATGATTTAACGTCTTCTCTTTTTACTGTTTTTATTTCTGTCCTCTCATTTTCTACTCTATATTGAACTTAGAATGAAAGGCATTCATTGTTCCTGAGTCAGTTATTATGAATCGATTATCTTTTACTTCATAGAGATCAATAGAACAATTTGCAAATTTTTTCTTGACTAAATTACACTTCCCCTTACGTTTCCAGGGAAGAGATTTATGTTTTATTGCAATAAAAGTGACAGCTTTACAATAAATACTGCTTGTCATCTATTTTTGGTATTTCAATAAACTATTCATTTGAGAAATACCTGCCTCTCTTTTTTATTTCTTCCTCGTAGCAGTAATTTGTTGTTGCTAAATCCTATGTTAATCAACTTTGGTCACTGTTTTTCATATTAATACATATACAACTATTCAAACATAACTTGGACATAGCCTAGAAATTGAAATAGTCAAGTCACTAGAGACAAAAGGAAGCCCAAACTCATAACTTTTAAACCGTATTTTAGAGGTTGTCTTTAGAAAGTACTCATTATTATTCAGAGATACTTGATTACTAAGTATGGATAGAAAATTATAGCTTCCTTTTGAATAAGATCTTTATAAAGTTTGCCATTATTCTTAGTGCTAATTTTAATCTCCAGAAGAAAAGTTTTTTATTCTGAAGTCACACTAAGGTTTGTCTAATCTTAAAATTTTCACATAATATTAAGCTACATTTTACACAATTTTTATAAACCTCACGACATTATAGCTTTTAAGATTTCAAACACTATCCAGAGAGGACATCATGCATCTCCTTTCTTAGAAACATTTTTTTATGTTTCAAATGTATGCATGCATACCCTCCTCCAACCCCTTCCCACCAACACATGGCACACATACACGAACACTCCTAAATAACTTCAATAAACCAGGAAATGAACTCAGGACTGCAGACTGTATTTCCTAGTTATACGACTATGCTCTGGGCTATTATCGTAATTAGGGGCCTCATTCCATTCTCCTAGCCCCTGAAGAGGATTGGAGAATAGGAAAAGACTGATTGCCATAGAAAAACATTTTGTTTTTAGTTTTAAACTCCAAGCTGACCTTCTCATTTGAGTCTCCTCCATCACTGAGTTCTTTTTCACAGTCACTTGGGAAATGTGGAATGCTAGATTTTCCTTTCTAAAACACAATGTACTGAAACACACCTAGGGACTTGAAATGTACAGATTTGATGAGAGATGAATATATTCTTTTAAGGAAATCTAGTTGGGATTGAAAGTTAAGACTAATCTATGATAACATTCAAATCATACTGGGTTCCTAACACAGTGACAAGCTATAAAAAGAAAATCACTAAAATGTAAAATTCAGAATATCAAGTTATTTCACAAATTTTGAAATCTATCAGTTTTTCAGACTAGTTTTTAGACAAAGCAAAGATTAAAAAACATAAATGTCTGTAAAATTGCATTGATTAGTGCTTTTGTTTGTATTTTAGGGACAATTTTGAACAATGAACAATAAGGTGTAAGGTGTTTTACAAAGTGAATTTTGTTCTAAGCCATTTTATTCGCTTCTTCAGATGTGGGAATTTTCTTTTTTAAATCATGGTTTCTTGGTAAAATATGAAATAGTTGACAATGTTTATTTCAATTAGGAAAAATTAATTATGTTTAATATCAAATTTCCTGCCAAAAATGAATAATTTCATTATATATATTTTCATATATATATTTTTTATTGTGTTAGGTTTTGGGGTACATTTGAAGAACATGCAGGATTGTTGCATAGGTACATACATGGCAATGTGATTTGCTGCCTTCTTCCCCATCACCTATATCTGGCATTTCTCCCCATGTTATCCCTCCCCAACACCCCACCCTCCACTGTCATTCCCCTAGTCCCCCCCGCCATCAGACCTCAGTGAGTGATGCTCCCCTCCCTGTGTCCATGTGTTCTCATTGTTCAACACCCACCTATGAGTGAGAACATGCAGTGTTTGATTTTCTGGTCTTGTGTCAGTTTGCTGAGAATGATGGCTTGCAGGTTCATCCATGTCCCTACAAAGGACATAAACTCATCATTTTTGATGGCTGCATAGTATTCCATGGTGTGCATGTGCCACATTTTCCCTGTCCAGTCTATCATCGATGGACATTTGGGTTGGTTCCAAGTCTTTGCTATTGTAAACAGTGCTGCAATGAACATTCGTGTGCATGTGTCCTTATAATAGAACAATTTATAGTCCTTTATATATACCCAGTAATGGGATTGCTGAGTCAAATGGAATTTCTATTTCTAGGTCCTTGTCTTCCACAGTGGTTGAAGTAATTTACATTCCCACCAACATTTTAAAAGTGTTCCTTTTTCTCCATATACTCTCCAGCATCTGTTGTCTCCGGATTTTTTAATGATTGCTATTCTAACTGGCATGAGATGGTTTCTCGATGTAGTTTTGATTTGCATTTCTCTAGTGACTAGTGATGATGAGCATTTTTTCATATGTTTGTTGACCTCATATATGTATTCTTTTGAAAAGTGTCTGTTCATATCCTTCACTCACTTTTGAATGGGTTTTTTTTTTTCTTGTAAAACTGTTTTAGTTCTTTGTAGATTCTGGATATTAGCCCTTTGTCAGATGGGTAGATTGGAAAAATTTTTCCCATTCTGTTGGTTGCTGATTCACTCTAATGATTGTTTCTTTTGCTGGGCAGAAGCTCTGGAGTTTAATTAGATCCCATTTGTCTACTTTGGCTTTTGTTGCCAATGCTTTTGGTGTTTTAGTCATGAAGTCATTGCCTAGGTTTTCTTCTAGGGTTTTTATGGTGTTAGGCCTTAGGTTTAAGTCTTTAATCCATTCTGGAGTTAGTTTTAGTGTAAGGTGTCAGGAAGGGGTCCAAATTCTTCTTTCTTTAATAATGCCATTCTTTACCACATACAGGATATTCTAGATTACTCTAAAAAATTCTTATGTAACAGGAAGCAATGATTTTTTTTAGTGTACTGTTCATGCACCAAATAAAACTTTTCATACATTTCAAACTGGAGAGATTAGATTAAAATCAAGAGTATTGTCATGTTTGCCAGTAAAGGAATAGTAACAACTTCAAGTACTTATCTGACATAACCTCCTCAGCAAGCAGGTGGTTCTGAGCTCTGTCCTAAGCTTACAACTCAATATCAAGCCAATGTAAATTGTCAAATTAAAAAAAGCTGACAAATAAATATACATGGTCTTCACTCTTTCTAAAGCAGTCATAACCAAATAGAAAGTTTTAATCTTATTAGTCGATCCATGTAGTTAGTTATCTATGGACTAAAAAAAATTGCAATATGGCAGGTTGAATTGAAATTGCATGTTACCTTTGCACACACAGCTTTATGGGTTTTTCAACAATATATGAATGTATCAACTGTGCTGGCCATGCACTGGAAGATAGATGGTTATAACTTTTTCTAGAATAATATTTTGGTGAGCTAGACAGAGTTTGTGTCATAGTGATGAAGAACATGAACATTAAATTCAATCAGACCATAAAAATAGCCCACTCTACAACTCACTGGCTGTGTGACTACAGCAATGGTAGTAGGTATCTCAATAAATCATTATGAGCATTAGGTGAGATTATTTGTTGTTGTTGTTGTTGTTGTTGTTGTTTTGCATAGAACTTAATCCCTAGCAAGGACTTAATGTATATGTTGTTAATGAAAGCTGGCAACACATTCTTTGCTGCTTTTGCTGTTGAGAAGTGGGTTGTGGTTCCCTCCCATTCAATCTGGGCTAACATACCTCCGACTTTTCTGACCAATATATTATGGCACAAATGATAGTTCCATGCTAGATCTTTCAGGAAATAAGCAGCTTCTTTCTTAATATCTTTGAGTCCTGAACTACCAATAGGGAAATCCAAGAACCTTCTGGGGATGGAGATCACATGGAGAAACACTAAGAGGTTAGATACCAGTGAAGAGGCCATACTGCCCATACACGTCAGTTGAGTCTCCAGATAACTCTAGCCCCAGCCTGCATCTTGCAATAGCATTAGAGATATCCAAGTGAGAAATGTCCAACTGAGCTCCATTAACCCACAGAATCACAAGAAATAATTTGTGTATAAACCATTATATTTATTGGGATGGAAGTTGTGACACAGTAATAGATAATCAGGACATTGTATCATTATTGTCAGACAAATGAGACAGTTGATTCAAATATTCACTCATTTGTATACACACACATGTACATGCACAATACACAAATATAAAACACCTATGTATTTCCAGGGCTTTAGCAATGAATAAAATAACAGCCCTCATACAGGCTGCAGTTGAGTTGCATTAGAAAAACACTTGAAATCTCTAGTATTAAGGGTTCTGTGGTAGAAAGACTAGTTGTGAACATAAGTTAGAGTTTATTCTTGTATAAAGACTCAGGATAGAATATCAAAGGTTAAAGTAAAATTTAAGGATTAGACAAAAATCCATGAATGCTCAAAGTGCTTCATCTATGGAATAACAGCAACAGAATAAAGAAAAAGGGATTAAAAAAAGCGAATGCACCTCATATTGCTAGCCTATGGAAAATATACTTCACTTCAACATTTTCAGTAATATTAACAAAAAAATTAATACTGTTTATTTCAATATGTATATTCAGTACTCCTTAAGTTACATGAAAACACAATGTTTGTAGTTGAGTCAAAGTTCCTCTCAGTGAAGGAAGAACTGAATGTGCTCTGCTAAGCTAATAGAGGAGTGGAAGATAAGCTCTTGATTGGAAAAATACACAAAAGATATCTGAACACTAGGAAATGAACATAAATTCTGAGGTGGAAGAAACAAAGGAGAATAATGAAGAGAGATGAATAGGAAAAAAGAGGCTGAGCAATGGAGTTAGAGGCAGAACCTTGGGGAGACGGATGTCCGATAAGAAACTTTCAACTTAGTTAAAAGGAAGCATAGGAGCAGTATGTATTAGTGTTACCTAGAGAAATAGAACTAATGGGTTTTTATACAGATATTTTCAGAAGGAAACTTATTATGAGCAGTTCACTTACACAGCTATGGACGCTAAGTCCTGTGATGTGCCCTCTGCAAGCTAGAGATCCAGGAAAGTCAGTGGTATAATTCAGTCTGAGTCTGAAAGACCTGAGAACCGGCAGAATTGATGGTGTAAATATCCAAGTTAAGGAGAAGATGAAATGTTCCAATGAGAAAGAAAAGAAGGGAAAGATCCTTCCTCAGTCTTTGGTTCTATTCAAATTTTTAGTGGATTGGATGAAACTCACCCACTTGGGGGAGAAGAATTTATTGAGTTCAGTGATTCAAATACGAAGACACACATGAGGCCAACAAACATGAAAACATGCTCATCATCACTGGTCATCAGAGAAAAGCAAATCAAAACTACATTGAGATACCATCTCATGCCAGTTAGAATGGTAATCATTAAAAAATCTGGAGACAACAGATGCTGGAGACGATGTGGAGAAAAAGGAACATCTTTACACTGTTGGTGGGGGTGTAAATTTGTTCAACCATTGTGGAAGACAGTGTGGCAATTCCACAAGGACCTAAGCAATCCCATTACTGGGTATATATCCAAAGGATTATAAATGATTCTACTATAAGGACACATGCACACGAATGTTCATTGCAGCACTGTTTACAATAGCAAAGACCTGGAACCAACCCAAATGCCCATCGATGATAAACTGGACAGGGAAAATGTGGCACATACACACCATGGAATATTATGCAGCCATGGAATATTACGCAGCCATCAAAAACGATGAGTTCGTGTCCTTTGTAGGGGCATGGATGAATCTGGAAACCATCATTCTCAGCAAACTGATATAAGAACAAAATCAAACACCACATGTTCTCACTCATAGGCAGGTGTTGAACAGTGAGAACACATGGACACAGGCAGGGGAGCATCACTCACTGAGGTCTGTCAGGGGAACTAGGGGAGGGACAGTGGGGGGTGGGGAATTGAGGAGAGATAGCATGGGGAGAAATGCCAGATGTAGGTGATGGGGAGGAAGGCAGCAAATCACACTGCCATGTGTGTACCTATGTAAAGATCTTGCATGTTCTTCACATGTACCCCAAAACCTAAAATGCAATAAAAATAAAAAATAAAAAATACAAATCTCATCCAGACACACCATCATAGACAAACCTGGAAACGGTGTTTAACTGGATATCAGTCCATCCATTCCTTAATGCAATCAAGTTGATATAGAAAATTGACTATCACATAGGGATATCTTAAAATCAATTTTAAGTTTATTTTATCTCTGTAGTATGCCTATCTCGGTGGCTTATATAATTGTTTTTTTTTTTTTTGGTAGAAATTAAGAGAAGAAATTTGTTGGGTATATGGAGTAGAACAGAGTAGAGAGAAATTAATGGCAGCAGATGGTGAGACGCAAGGGAAGTTGTGAGTACACATTGGGGCTTAAACTAAGATCCCGACATAACCTTGAGTGTAACCTTTTTGAAATTTTCAAGAGGATATTAAATCTCATGTAAAACATAAGATAGAAAATTAAGATAATTTTATCTATATATCCAAAGATGGAATGTCATTAGTTCACATGAGTAGTACATCATATACAGGGCACATATACTACTGACAATGGGCCATACAAGAAATAATCCTTGACAGAAAAGTTTGAGGTGTGGTTAGAGGCACTGGCAAGAAACTAATGTATAATGATCACCAATTATGCTGAAAAGACAGTGTTATATCTTGGCATATTTTTATCACTTGAATTTAGCAAAGATTTTCTGTTAGCTATTATACTCTCCACATAACTATCACATAAGAGAGCTGAAGAGAAACTGCTAACATAGCTAGTAAGGGATAAAAATCTAATTATTTGCTTTCAAAGTCTTCTTTCTCTTTACTGTTCTTCACTCATTGTTCCTGCATCTATTAAGTAACAATGTGACTGCAATTCCAAGATGGTGCCAAATGCAGACTTTCACCTAATTCTAGGGAAATTTTATTGTATGTACTCTTTTATCAGAGGTAATATTAGACAAAAAGTAGTGACATTGTTGGTATTTTTTAATGATCAATTTTGTGGTGATTCTAAATAAATGGGACAAATTACTGGCTGGCTGGCTGGATGTCCTTCCTTCCTTTTTCTTGAGTTCTCTTTAATGCCCTCCTGGGAAGCTGTACTGAGACTGCCCTGAGGAAAATAACATAGCAGATATAACTTATCATTAGTCTTATTTTTTCTTCAAAATCTTCACATTCTTGTAGGAATTTTCTTTTCTATTTTCCTCTTTCTTCAACACATCAGGTGTCAGTGCCCTCAGCATCACATTTTATCAAAGTCTTCCCTGAGGTGAACAGATTGAGGTCTGACCCTGGAATTTCAGGCATTACATAGTTCTCTGGTATATTGTAGATACTCAGGGATTTAATGTACCTTTTTAGTATACATTAAATCCAATTAAGAATGACCAGAAGAACTAGGTGGAAGTTAAAATGTGAGAAAAGTAAAGTGTAATAGAAAAAGAATATTCAAAAGAAAGCATATGCAACAAAAATAGTGAAATAGAGATTGGTCCTTTTATTGTTCATGTTGTATTTGCTTTTATTGTAAATTCTCAAAGTATTCTCAGAAAGCCTTCTTTGACACTAAAAATGAGCAATAGACAACATTATAGGAAATGGAGTGTGAGTTTTTCTGAGCATCTGGCTCAGGCATCTGTTGGAGATGGGACACCAGCTTATTGTTATTTTCCTATGCGGAAGGTCTAATTACGTAGCAGACAACCCTAGAAGCCCCAGTGTACAGTTTAAATCGGTATCCAAAGGTTTATATGTGCTCAAAGACTTCTTATATCAGTAATAGTGAAGTGTGAATCTCAGCAAAACTAGTTCCAACTTTCATGCCCTGAATATGCAGAAATTGAAAACTTTTTGGGGGCACTTTGGGTAGCTCCAAGGTATGATAGAGGATGGCTAAGCTAGAAAGAACTTCAGTAAGTTGGCTTCCGGCTAAGGCTTCTGTATAAGTACATTTAAACTAGCTCAGAAAGAGAGCTGATTATACTTGTCTAAATAATCCCCAGTAAATGAGATTTTATACTAATATCTCACAATCTTTAGAGTTCAGGAGTTTTTGTCCGTCACTAAATTCCCTTCCTGTCTTTCATCCATACTTTCTTCTTCCCTTTCTCCTCCTTTCCTCACTTATTCTCTTTTCTCTATTTAGTCTCATGCACTGATTCTAAATTGTTACTCACAATCAAATGTAAATTTGATTCCATCTAATTTTCCTTTAACAATCCTCCTTCAATTAACACATCTCTAGTCTAAGAAACTTATTTTCAGAGGTTTTCTTCTCATGTCAGTTTTCAAAATTTCTATTTGTTGTTTTCGTGGGGGGACCTCATCTAATTTTCCTCATCTTACCGAGCTATGAGACACAAGACATATTAGACCTAGAAAGTTTCCCTTGGTGTTCACGAATGAAATAGGCTTTGTGCTCTTTTTTCCCAATCTATTCTTTTAAAAATTGGATGGAAGTTTATTTTTATTACAAATTCATTAAAATATGACCTGGTTACTTGGGAATTTCTTTTCTTTACAAAAGAATATTGTTGAAAAGAAAACACTTGTTAGTATTTTTTAAAATTTAATAAACTGAACTTTTAATAAGCTAATATATCTAACCCCAACCTGCCCCCCAAAGAAAAGGAAAGCAAATACTAACATTCTATAAATGTCTAGACTTACATATTTATACAGAAGTGTGGACCTAGTGAGGTTGTACAGCACAGATACACTATTGTTATGGGAAGCATTGGTCCTATCAATGGATGTGTTATATATTCAAATTTTGTAAAATGTACCCTAAATCCCTATTTTAAGACCCATTTTTTTGGAGTCTGAGAAAGTTGAGGAGCTGGAAGTAAGTCCGGAATTACTAGATAGAGACAAGGGTGCACAAAATGAGCTAACAGAGTAAGAATAAGAAACAAAATAAACTCACCCAAATTCTAAAACTCATGAAGACCAAGAATCTAATGATTTTAACATAGATACCTTAAATTGGTAAATTAATATTGGGGGAACTATGAAGAAGTAGCATACTAAGAAAAGTTAAAGCAACAACTGAAAAAAAATGTTTTAAATAAGATCAACTTTATAGGGCAATCTAATATTTAAAATGAGACTTTCAGCCTATTCAATGACATAAAGAAATCACATTGAATAACCAGGCAGGGTGGCTCATGTCTGTAATCTCAGCACTTTGGGAGACCAAGGCAGTTGGATTCCTTGAGCTCAGGAGTTCAAGACCAGCCTGGGCAACATGGTGAAACCTTGTCTCTAGCAAAAATAAAAAATTAGCCAGGTGTCGGGGCATGTGCGTGAGATCTCAGCTACTCAGGAGTCTGAGGCAGGAGAATTGCTTGAGCCCCGGAGGTGGAGGTTGCCATGAGCCGAGATAGCACCATTGTATTCCAGAGCCTGGGTGACAGAGCAAGACACACACATATTCATTCTCTCTCTCTCTCTCTCTCTCTCTCTCTCTCCCCCCTCCTTCCCTATATATATACACATACACACACACACACACATATATATACACACACACCTGTATATATGTATATGTATATATCTGTAAATATATAAATATTATTTCATTTTTACATATACATATATGTAAAAATAAGGTGGGTTTGAGAGAGAACAAAATGAACCTTGGAAATAAAAGAATATACTTATTAAAATAATTCAAGAGGCAGAAAAAACTCTAGATGACATAAACTAGAAAAAGCAAGTAGGAATATATTACTAATGGTTTCTTCTAGAACACATCTCTGATAGAAAAGAATTCAAAAAATGAATCAATGAGAGTCATGGAGTATAAAAATATTCCAACAATTCCAGAAATAGAAACTAAGAAGCAATATTTTTAAAAAGCTGAGAAGTTTTAAATATTAAAGAGAGTTAGAGTGCACTTTGATATCTCCTAGAGTTCTGAGATAAAAATTAAAAACACAGAAACAAATGTCATCTGAACATACAGTCAAACTACAGACTATCAAGGTTAAAGAGAACATTTCAAAAGCTGGCAGATGATTGACAAAATAGAATTAAACAACAAACTTCTCTTTACCAATAACAAGCTAGAATGCAAGAAAACAATATGTTCAATGTTTTGCAGAAAAATAACTATCAATTTTGAAACATATGCCCAGCTAAGTGATTATTCAAGAGTAAGGGTAAGTTAAATATATACTGAAACATATAAATACTATGACATTTTTAATAACATTATTAAATTTTAAAAATGAATTTCTATAAAAAGGAAAATGATAAAAGGGAAATACAAGACATAAAAAGTAGTAAGAGTTTTCATTTGGTAATTGATAAGATTTGTTGGTAAATTTAATTTACTGTTGACTGTAAAACTAATGCCTGTTTTTGCTGTAAAAAAAAAAAAAAAGTAAAGCTAAGAAAAATAATAATATACTGAGGATATTAAGTGGGTGCCATAAGATTGCTAACATGTTTACGTTGAAGAAGAAGGCAGCATAGATAGCTTTAGACTTTGAAAGATAACTATGCCTATTAAAATGCAGAGGTATGCATTAAAATATTAGAAATAAAATTGACATTTTCCAAAACATCTGTTAACTTAGAAAATGCCATTTTGCTCTCAAAAGGCAGAAAATGGGACAACAATGAGAAGAAGATGATAGACAAAAAAATGAGATGGTAAAATAAAGTACAAAACTAGCAATAATCAAAACTGATGATGATTAATCCAAATCCTCCAGATGCTTTAGTGTGGCACTAATTTCTGCTGTGTCTATCCAGATACTGTTTTGGATTTACTATTTTGACTAAATGAGGGTAATATTAGAGGCTTCTATTTGTGTTTTTCACTATGATAGCTCTTACTCCATGGGCCAAGGACTCAATGTGAAAGTTGCAGTATCTACCAAGAATGTCAGTTTCAATTATACATTCACGAACTGGGGAAATGCATACTGTGTGGATCCACAGACTCAGGACCCATATGAAGTCAGATGTTGTCCAGGATTTTGGTTTTTAACAGGTTTTCATATAATTCCCGACCCCCACCGTAGCAGCAGGACCAAGGTGATACCTTGTTTCTCTGGTTGTTAATATCAATTCAGATCTTATTTCTAACGTTATTCAGAATACATAGGGGTCGTCTTTTTTTCTAGTATATAGTTACCTGAATAAAAGTCCATACCACTGGAGAAGGACTGAGGAAACACTATCATGTATACCTGCTATGGTTTTGCAGGGTCCTTCTATTTTGAAGAAAGCAAAGAGTTCCAAGTATGAAAGAATTCCAGTCAAGCAAAAGATTCCAGGTCTATAAAATGATGTAGGGCTGTAAACCGGACAATATCTCAAGACTTCTTATTGGCATGATCAAATTTCTCTTTCACAGTTGTTCATGCTTGTCCAAGCTTAGCAGTACCCTTACTGAATGCTAAGTGTCTTATGACCTCCGTATTACTATCAGCAAGCCAAGTTCTGTAAAGGCCTCTCTTGCCTTCAGCTCTGGTCTACAGAGAAGGAGAACTGGTTAACTTGTTTATGCCTCTTTCCCAACAGCATTCTTTGTGGCTCTGTGTATTCCAGCACAAAATTATCTGCCGAATGTTCTGAACATTTATAGCCTATTTATTCAAGAGTGCCCAATATCTGAACCTTTAACTTTTCTCTTCCACCGCCTGTCATGGCACTTAAACTTCACTTAACCTAAGCCTTCTATTCACTTTTTCGGAATCGACTCTGAAGGTCTTTGTTTGTTAAAAATTCTGTATCTCAGGAAAGTGTTTCCAAATCTATAGTTCTTTCTTATTCTTTATTTTTTAAATCATGAACTCCTAGAAAAAACACTCTTAGAGTCTGTTCAATTCTCATGCATATTCCTCAAGCTCTTGTAGGTACAATAGGTCTTGCAGTTTTTTGTTTTGTTTTTGTTTTTTGATATAGGACCTTTTCTCCCTTATGAGCCCGAGTAGGTTCCCAACCCATCTGTGCCGTAATTTACCATTAGATATATGCCTACTAGTCAGAAAGAGAAATGGAAAGATCTTAGGGTGAAATTTGTTGCCTTGAGGGGAAGAGATCTCTGCAGTTTCCCAGCATGGAGAAGTGGTAGCTCTTAATAGAAGATTCTAGCCACTTCCACAGGCTCAGATATTTGAGAGGAATCTGGAGTGCCTACAGTCTTAGGGTATTTCTTCCAGATGCTTCCCTTTGATGTGTAGGGCTTCCAGGTTTTCCCAACCAGGACTCTGATGTTTACCTATATGACTTGCCTGGCTTTACCCACTTGAAACTAGCCCAATTGTTCCATGGAACTGATGTTTACAGGTTTTGAGTAAACATAAAACTTGATCCTCCTAATCTTAAAACTGAAAAACTTAAACTTGTTTTATATAAGTTCCTTTATCAGGAAACCATCAGGCTTCCCAGATAGTATCAAGGAACCGAAAGTCACCATATCACTGCATCTGGACACGGAGGCACCAGAAACCTCATCTGGCATGGTTGCCTAACCCAGCTCCTGCTGACTGTTACCAACTCTTCCTTACCCCTCCCTAATTCCTGTTTTCCCACATAGAGCTACATTTTTTTCTCTGCTATATAAACCTGTTTTATGTAGCAGTTCAGTCAGCTGGGGAGATGGATTTGAGACTCATCTCTTACTTCTCTGGCTGTAACACCCAAATAAAATCTTCTCTGGAAATACTCACTGTCTCCACGATTGGCTTTCTATGTGGACCTAGACTAAAACTCTGGTGTTTCAGTAACAATTTAACCTTTTAAAGCTCAGCCACTCAAACTATTATAACCTGGGTTTGGCCTTCTGTCTAGGATATAATTTTTTTACACTCCTGATAAAAGAGATGAGAGCCTTGTATGCTACCGAATAGGCTCTCTGGCTGTCATACTTGGTTTTAAAATACTTGAAAACTGACTTCATTATTTCATTTTATCTTTCTTGATAATATCAATGAAACTGAGAATTAACCAATCCCATTGCATCTGTAATTATTTCTTCTGTAAATCTCAAATGCCTGAGATGTTGTACTTAAGTAATGCTTTCCCTTGGCCAGTATACTAGCTCAATTTACCACCCCAAAAATCTCTAACAATCAGAGTGCTAGGAATTGCTTGTGCTCCATCAGTGGTACAGGGTGACAGCATGGGGAAGACTCAATCAGGCAGTGTGCAATCCAGCTGTAAAATACCAAATTACTGTTTACTCTTTCAGACCATCTCTATGTCTTGACATCAAAGAGCTTACAAATTTGAAAAAGGTCTTGAAAACAGTATTTTGTAGGAATCAGTTATTTTACGAAAAAAAGTATTTGCCTCTGATGGTTGTCCTTTATGGCTGCTAAAATAGGCGATTAGCCTGGAAATTCTGAAGACAGAGATAATGAAATCTACATGGCAGCCAAGGCTGTCTTTCACAGTATCTCTCCCATGCTGATCTTCTCAAAGGAAAAAACATACTTTAAATAACTTTATTTTTCTATTTGCTTTTTCACTCTGTCCCCCTCAAAGATGATGATCAGCAATGCAATCATTTAAGGGTTTAAAATGTAAACTTTGTTGAGAAAACTCAAGATTGCCAATAGAGACATTCTATGTCCTAATCGAAAGTTTTTAAAAAATGCATTATGAAAGTATATTAGATGTTTTGGCTTAGTCACAACTTTCAAACACCAGGTGATCTTTGCTACATTTTATAGAAGGCCTTTAAAAATGGGTTTCAGAATTCTGTTTTCTTCATCTTGCATGTGAGTAATTGAATTGCAGTTTGCTAACTAAGACAGCACTAGTTGGCTTCATGTGTTCTGTTTCAACATTTTAAAGGAGTATTGGATTTCTTTGGCCACTGAAGAATGGGATATGAAAGAAGATTTCCAGAAAATGTGTTTTTAGACTGATAAATTATTATAGCTTCTGTTGTTAGAATTAAGTCTATGAAAATCTTTAATGATCTCTAAAATAGGATTTTTTTTCTATTACTTCTCTGAAGTCTTGATGAGGCAGTTGAGAACATTGTTTCTTTAATAGTAATATAGCAATAATAATTATTGAACACATAGCATGCTATAAGCATTATTTAGCATATTATATGCATTATCATATTTAATCTTCTTTTACACTATAAGAAACTAAAGCTTGGATAGTTTGTGTACTGAACCCATGATGACTCAGGTGAGGAGGGGTGGTGCTGGGTAGCAAGCCCAGGTCAATATGGTTGTGAATCAGTGCTGCTAACCAGTATGCTAACATATTTCACATAACACTATTGCCTTTTTAAATTATCAGCTTCTGGCACAGCAGCTGGCACTGAAAGAATGCTCAATAATGTATGAAATACATGTTCATAGAATTAAGTGAAATTGTAATTCTGAGCAATGGTTATTGAACATAATTATATGAAAATAATTGGCCACACTGGGCATCTTTTAAAGAGTTCTTCCTCCACTTACCTCTCAACCTGTGTCTTTAAGTTTTTGTTTTCTAAATACTTATTGATGTATATTTAACATATAATCAGGTGAACAAATTAAATAGCATCATTTGATAAGTTTTGACATATGTGTACTCCCATGAAACTATGACTGCAGTCAAGAAGTGAACAGCTCCATCACCAGGAAAGTTCACTAGGACCATTTTCTATTCTCTCCATCCCACTCTCTTTCCATTCCCAGAGAACCACTAATCTCTTGTCACTTTTGATTAGTTTTCATATCTAGAACTTTTTATAAATTATATGACATGTATTTTTTTTTCCTGGATTCTGTTACTTGGCATAATACTTTGGAGCTACATCCATATTGCCTCATATATCAATAGTTCATTTCTTTGTATTGCTAATAATGAATTGTATTATTCACTATTAATGAATATGAATATGCCACAGTTGCTTTATCAATTTATCTGTTAACATATGATTGTTTCTAGTGTTGGCTATTACAAATTAAGCTTCTGTGGACATAAGTGTACATATATTTGTATGGATATTTGCTTTATTTTTTCTTGGGTATATCCTTAGAAGTAGGATGTCTGGACCATATGATACATGCATAATTAACTTTTAAAGAAACTGCCAGATTGTTTTTTAAGGAAATTGCACTATTTAAATTCCCACCAAGTGAAATGAGAGTTACAGTTTCTCTATATTCTCAACACTTGCTGTGGTCAGGCTTTAATTTTAGATATTCTAATAGATTCTAATATAATTCTAATAATTAAATTTTAATGTGGTTTCAATTTGTATTTGTTAAGGAATTATTTAGGGCATCTTTTGAGTGTTTATTTGCTACACAATCTCTTTTGCTACACAATCTCTTTTTTAGTTAAGTTCATGTTCAAATTTTTGCCCCTAAAATTTTTTGGTTTTTTTTCTTCGTTATTGGGCTTAGAAATTTATTTGTATGTTTTGCATACAGCTTCTTAATCATATATAAGCTTCTCAAACATTTTTCCTAGTCTGTGGCTTGTCCTTTTATTTTTATTTTTTTTATTTTTTTACTTTTTTTTTGAGACGGAGTTTTCGCTCTTGTTACCCAGGCTGGAGTGCAAGGGCGCGATCTCGGCTCACCGCAACCTCCGCCTCCTGGGTTCAGGCAATTCTCCTGCCTCAGCCTCCTGAGTAGCTGGGACTACAGGCATGTGCCACCATGCCCAGCTAATTTTTTGTATTTTTAGTAGAGACGGGGTTTCACCATGTTGACCAGGATGGTCTCGATCTCTTGACCTCGTGATCCACCCGCCTCAGCCTCCCAAAGTGCTGGGATTACAGGCTTGAGCCACCGCACCCGGAGTCCTTTTATTTTTCTAATAGTATCCTTAAGAATGTGTAAGTTCTCATTTTGATGAAATTCTTTTTATCAGTTACAGGTATTAGATCTATTCACAATGTAACTTTTGGCCCCTGGTTCCAGGAGTACTATATGAGAATACAGAACAAGCCTAACATTTTTAAACCATTGCAATTTCAGGAAATGTTTATGGCTTATGTCTTCTAATATGCTATGAATGTTAGGTAAGATCTCAGTCTAGGCAGTAGTCAGACAAGAAAAAAAATGTTTAGGAATATTTTTAAAGCTACCAAGTTTCTAAAAATTGCTCAGTATTATCCCAGTTCTATTACTCATCTATCCCTCTGAACAAGTGGTAAAGTTCTGATACAGTATGTTTAGTCCTTGGTGCTTGACAGAAAAACAGTACCTATCCTCTACATATCAGTGTGCTACATCCTATCAAAGGAAGTTTCAAGGCCTCAGGAATATAAGGTAGCTTTATAAACAAAGGGACCAAGAGAAAAACCACTACTCAAATGAAGTGAAATAAATCAAAGCAAAGTAAAACAAATTTATGTTTATTGACAGACTTTGTGTCAAAATATTAAAGAAATTTGGGAGTGAACCAGATATTCACTTTTCTGTCATGTATATGTGATTTTATTTAACAACAGAACTCCAAGAGGTTGTTCTATGATATGTAAGTAGAGTTACCTTTGTTGGAATTATGTTCAGGAAATTGATTCTCCTTCATGGCTTGTGATGTGGTAGACAACATTTTATTACATTTTAATTACTTCTGAGTCATAGAAGGCTAATGCTTTGTAAAGTTTCCTCTGTGCCAAGTCATGTTTGAGACATTTTAGGTATGTCAACTTAATGAATGTTAGGAACAATTTTATGATGTAAGCATTGCTATTACTCACATTTAAAACTGAGGAAATAAAGGCAAAGAGAGGCTAATGTATTTCTCAATTAACTAGCAGTCATGACTCAAATTTCAGGCAGGATGGCTTGATTCTGCCCCGCTAATGAGCATTTACTTCTGCTAAGTAGAAGGAGGTATATGATGATTACCAGCCCAAGTGAACTATAAACACTTTGAACACTGACTAATGTAGCGGGTGCTTCACTTCTAGAACATTAATACTTATTTAAACACTCGTCAACTGAATACTTTGCTTTAGAATTCTTGAGGATGACATGCTTTATGCAGTAACATAGGTGAAGCTGGGTTAAGAAATCCACAAAGGTTTTAACAGTCTACAAAGTTCTAGCCCTAATCTGATTTTGTTTCTTTCTCCTCCAGCCTTTCTGTTTTTCTATAGCTTCTTCTACTACTTCCCCTTTGGATTGGTGGGAAATATTTTCAGTCAATATAAAAGATGGAGGTTTTAAAAAATATGCCATTTATTTAATACCTAACTTACATGCAGTTGTGCTTGGAATACATAGATTGTTATTGAATAAATTAATGTCTTCAAACAGGCTCTATAAATTGTATTATATTTAACTCTGCTAGAAATCAGAGACTTGAAAATATTGAGAGAAATATGAGAAATGTAACCAGAAATTTTAAAATAAAAAATACAGTAACCAGCTAATGAAATGAATAATCTGTCATGTAAAAGAAATATGTAGGTACACATAAAGAATGCTATATTAATTGAAAAAAAATAGGATAGGCTTTACTGATTTCAACTACTTCACTTAAAAGATTTTCTTTAAGATAAATGAACCTGATCAAATTAATTTTCTTACTCCAATAACTTTATGTACCCAAGAGTAATTGCAAAGAATAGTTAACACTTTGGAAACTTATACCCCTTTAAATCCAGCAACAATTTAGAAGAATCATCTGCAGTGTCTAAGAAGGGTGGCCACACACAGAAGACCTACAGGATCATCTGGCAACCGCATTGACAGCTTCATTAAACATTTCATTCCACATCACTGACGTGCAACTGATTTCCTCTGAGGTTGCAGAAAACCATTAGGTTTTCATCAAAAGGAACTTGATCTCTTGCCCAGCTCTCCACATGCTGCTTCTACCCTGTACACTGCCACTTCCATGGGAATTAGCGTCAACTTGAAGAAGCATCTCGCCAGACCGAGTTACTAATATATGGCCAGAGAAGGAGAAAAATACACTAATAATTTTATTTCACAAACCACTGAAAATAAGAAATACCTGTATGAATTGTCATAAGTACATAACGGTAATCTAGAGCAAGGTCATCTGCTAGGCACTGTAGCTTTGGATGTGCATCTATTTTTTCTTTTGGTTTCATGAGGAATATGTATTACCTTTATATTTTATATCATGAAACATTTACGAAGCACCACAATGAATAATATAACAAATACCTGTGTGACCATCACACAGCTCTAGAAGAAAACATGACCAACACAGTTATAGCCTCTTGTGTAACCTTCTCCAATCACTTTCCCTTCTTTTCCCAGAGGTAATACAACACTGAATCTGGTGCTTTATATTTGCATGATGTCATACTTTTATCAAATATGTCTGTGTTCCTAACAGCATGTAATACTTTTCCTATTTTAGCATTGTATATAATTGGTATTACACTGTGTATGATCTTCTGTAACTTAAGTTTTTACTAAAAACAGTATATTTTTAATATGATCATGTTAATGTGAGTGCTTCAGTTCAGCCATCCCTAACATTTTTGCTGCTAGGGACCTGTTTTCATGGAAGACAATTTTTTCATGGAACAGGGTCGGGGAGATGGTTTCAGGATTATTCAAGCACATTACATTTATTGTGCACTTTATTATTACATAGTAATATTTAATGAAATATACAACTCACCACAATGTAGATTCAGTGGGAGCGCTGAGCTTGTTATCTTGCAACTAGTCGGTTTCAACTGGGGGGTTGATGACAGACAATGACAGATCATCAGGCATTAGATTCTCATGAGGAGCACAAAATCTAGATCCCTTGCATGTACAGTTCACAGAAGTGTTTGCGCTCCTATGAGAATCTAATGCTGCCACTGATAGGAAGTGGAGTTCAAGTGGTAATGCGAGCAACAGGGAGCTGCTGGACAAACAGATGAGGCTTCCCTTGGCTCACCTGCCACTCACCTCCTTCTGTATGGCCTGGTTCTTAACAGGCCATGGACAGGATGGGTACCCATGCTTCAGATCATTCACTTTTATTGCCGTTGTGTTCCATTTTTACTTATTTATCTTATTTTAATTTTTAAATTTTTTGGCCATTGATTTTAGGTTCAAAGGTATATGCAAAGGCTTGTTATACAGATAAATTGCATGTTGTGAGGTTTGGTGTACAGATTATTTTGTCATCCAGGTAATAAGCGTAGTACCCAATAGGTAGTTTTCTGATCCTCACCCCTCTCCCACCCTGCAACTTCACCTAGACCCCAGTGTCTGCTGTTGCCTCGTTTGTGTCCATGTCTCCCCAATGTTTAGCTTCCAATTAGAAGTGAGAACATGCAGTATCTGTTTTTTTTGTTCCTGTAGTAGTTTGCTTAGGATAATGGCCTCCAGCTTTACCCATGTTGCTTTAAAGGACTTGATCCTGTTCTTTCTTTGGCTGCTTAGTATGCCATGGCATATATGTGCTACCTTTTCTTTGTCCAGTCTACCACTGATGGACATTTAGGCTGAACCATGTCTTTGTTATTGTGAATAGTGCTGTGATAAAGATATGCATGCATGTGTCTTTATGGTAGAATGATTTATGTTCCCTTGGGTGTGTATACTCAATAATGGGTTTGCTGAATTAAATGGTAGTTCTAAGTTCTTTGAGAAGTCACCAAACTGCTTTCCACAGTTCAGTGACTTTATAGTTTATATTCTCATCAGCAGTGCAGAAGCATCCTCTTTTCTCCACAACCTCATCAACATCTGTTATTTTTTTACTTTTTAGTAATAGCTGTTCTGACTGTTCTGAGATATCTAAATTTTATTTGCATCTCTCTGATGGTAGATGATGCTGAGCATTTATTCATATACTTCTTGGCCAGATGAGTGTCTTCTTTTGAAAAGTGTCTATTCGTGTCCTTTGCAGATGAGTACTTTTGAGGTTCTACCAGGCACTACCACCTACTTCAAACCTTTCTGTTTGTTGTTGTTGTTGTTTTCTGTGGTGTCTGGCTACCATTTCTTGTGTTCTTTCTAATTCACTCCCATCTGAGACTCGGGGATGCCATGTGTGGGTGCTCAAATACCCTACACTTGGACTATTCTAATGCTGTCTCTCAACATTTTAGTGCTTTCTGTTTCTCTGGCAAACTCTCAGGCAGAGTAGAATTATTTTCTATCCAATATAATGAAGTAGCTTGTCTGAGCTACAGAGTGTTCTCTTCAAAAGGGCAATGCTTCACTCCTTGTGTTGCACTTTGTTAGAGAAGTATACGCTGGCGTGTTTTCATGATCCTAAATTTCCCAGTTACTTACGAAATGGATATTTTTCAGTTTTCTTTCTTGCAGCCCTAGTTTCAATTAAAAATGTCAGAAGTCTAAACCCAAGAGGTTTTACTGCATGAGTCCTGGCATACTTTTTTGTTTTTTAAATTTGTATTTGTGTTTATTTATTTAAAATAGGGTCTCACTCTATTGCCCAGGCTGGAGTGCAGTGGCATGATCACGGCTCACTGCACTCTCAGTCTCCTGTGCTCAAGCAATCTTCCCACCTCAGTCTTCCTAGTAGTTGGGACTACAGGTGTGTGTCACCATGACCAGCTGATTTTTATGTATTTTTTTTGCAGAGGTGGGGTCTTACCATGTTGTCCACGCTGGTCTCAAACTCCTGGACTCAAACGATCTTCCCATCTTGGACTCCCAAATTGCTGGGATTGCAGGTGTGAGCCACTGTGCCCAACAAATTTGTATTTTTAAAGTAGGAATTTTCATCCAGGATGCCAGATCTTTGAATGAATGTTTACATCTTCACTATCATAAAATGGCTTCTTCATCCTCCACTGAGCCCTTGGAACTTCAGTTCTTCAAATCCATGCACTTCATTCCAAAATAGCTTCATGTCACCATATTAGTGCAAACTACCTTCTGTATGTTTTGCTTTTGATTTTGTTTCTTTAAACCTTTTCTTTTTAAAAAAAAATTATTTATTTTTTGTTGCATTTTAGGTTTTGGGGTACATGTGAAGAACATGCAAGATTGTTGCATAGGTACACACATGGCAGTGTGGTTTGGAAACAGCAGATGCTGGAGAGCATGTGGAGAAATAGGAACACTTTTACACTGTTGGTGGGAATGTAAATTGGTTCAACCATTGTGGAAGACAGTGTGGCAATTCCTCAATGACCTAAAAATAGAAATCCCATTTGACCCAGCAATCCCATTACTGGGTATATATATCCAAAGGATTATAAATCATTCTACTATAAGGACACATGCACACGAATGTTCATTGCAGCACTGTTTACAATAGCAAAGACCTGGAACCAAACCAAATGCCCATCGATGATAGACTGGACAGGGAAAATGTGGTACATATACACCATGGAATATCACGCAGCCATCAAAAATGATCAGTTCACGTCCTTTGTAGGGACATGGATGAACCTGGAAACCATCATTCTCAGCAAACTGACACAAGAGCAGAAAATCAAACACTGCATGTTCTCACTCATAGGCGGGTGTTGAACAATGAGAACACATGGACACAGGGAGGCGGGTACTACACACTGGGGTCCATTGGGGGGAAATGGGGGAGGGACGGAGGAGTGAAGAGATGGGAAGAGATAGCATGGGGAGAAATGACAGATGCAGGTGAGGGGACGGAAGGCAGCAAACCTGGCATACTTTTAAATTTATTTTTTTCTTCTGAATACATTCATTTTTAGAAGCATCTTAGTCCTTCATTTTAGTGACAAATGAATACAATTTAGATTCTCCACCTGCTGTAAGCACTGTTTCTGGTGTTGCTTCTGATGACTGCTGGGGCAACCATGCTTTAAAGTTCACAGCGATGATTATCCATTGCTTTATCTCTTTGAATAATACCACTTGAAGTGTGCAACTTTACTGTGTGATAACTGTGAATGACAGCAGATGTTCTTTAACTTTGTGGATTAACTGCTGTAGTTTGTAAGAAGATAATGCTAGTTTACTTGGTAACATTGGGATTATTGAGGCCATGTTTTCCTAGAGTTAAGAAAAAGGAAGTCCAAGTGATTACAACACTAACGCCTGCATGACCCAGGCACCACTGAAAAAGAAAGTAGAATGACTGTGTTATTTTAATGACAGTTGGAAAGACATATATAACAAAAACAGAACATTTATGATTGGGCATGGTGCAGAAAAGGAGATGGAAGCACATATGGAGACTGAATCTCACAAGTCTCAGATGAGAGAGCCAGATACATCTAAATAAATCAAAAATGTTTTGTTGCCCAGAAAGACATCAATGCTCAGTTGAAAATAATAGCTGCTCTTGGGAATACCACACTAATGAACCTGCACTGTCATATGGTTCCCTTGATTAATCTATGAAGCTACATTTTCTGACTATGAAGTTATAACTAAAATGCCCTGTAAGACAAAGGGAAATTTTAAAAAATCACCAACGTCACAAATGTGTTAGCCCTGTACAGTATAAAGCTTATTCTGTCAGATATTACTGGATAGTTTACTTTTTAATATTGAGAATACTGTGACGGTGTGTGTGTGTGTGTGTGTACCAAATTGAAAATATTTTTTTCTCTTAATGAGGAAATTAATCTTGTTCATATTTGTTTTTAATACTGATAGGTTTAGTTTCAACTGTAATTTATAATTATGTGCTGTTTGTTCTATTGGCTATGTTTCTTGATAGGATATGCATTCTCTGCCCTTTCACTTAATAAAATTGGATAGTCAAGAAGATTGAAAGGTTTATTGTTGGGACTATCTTTGTACTTAAATCTGTTTTGATACCTAGTCCCCTATTTCCTTATTTAACATTGTACTATCTGCATTATCAGGTTTTTTTTTGGGGGGGGGAGAGGGCATTGTTTAATATATACTTATTGCTTATATAATAACTTTTCATGTTTTCCTTTTTTTTCTCTTTTATCTCCTTCCAATTTTAGTCGTATTATTTCCATGTTATTAGAATAAATAATATGTACATATTTTCTCCTCATGGAATGTGTATAATATTTATGTATGTATATTTATATATTTATTAATTGCTTGCTATCTTTTTCTGAAATTGTCCCAGCTATCTGTTTGAATATAACTCATGCTTTTTGAAATAATAATTTCTTCTTTTTTTTTTACCTCTTTTGACTTTTAGGCTTAATTTCTGATTCAAGGTGGCTTTCCATATTTTCACATACTTGTTTCAATACTTTTACTGCTGTTTGGAGTGAAGACTTATAGTTATCTTTTGCTTGACATTTTGACATGGATTAATGTAAGGTGCAACTCATTTATGTTGCATGTAAATTTTTGACTGATTTTCTGCAGTAGTTCTCTAAAGATTTGTTCTCTTGTACTAATTTTTTGTGATATCCAGGTGGCTTATATGATTCTCCTCTTTGTGGCACCATTTTCTATTAGTGTGGCAAAGAACTGGTAATGCAAATTTGGTTGGTTGGTTGGTTTTGGAAATGGGTAAGGGATTGTTACTCAGATTTTACATCTCTTTGGTCTTGCAGAACCCTGGATTTATCACTTTTTCTTGTTTTCTCTTTGACCACCTAATCACCGGAGGGTTCTCTTCCCTTTCTTGTGAATGTTATTCTCCTTAGAAGTTAATTGTGTGTGTGTTTTCTCGTAATACATTGTTGGAGGGATTTTGTTTTGGTTTTAAAATATTAGTTTGCTTCTTTAAAATGGATGCCTGATAGTCTGTCTCTTTAAATCCTGCATCTGTCTCTTTCTATGCTGTTTGGTTCTTTGAGCAAATGTACTTTGAAATCCCTTCCATGTAGTTTGTTGTGTCATCTGCTTTTTATTTTTTCTTCTCCAGTATCTTCAAATTGAGTGTGGATTTAATCTTTCCAGTCAATGATTGCTTCAAATTGCCCTCAGGCTCCTTAGCTGGCATACCTCCTCTGTATTTCTTGCAATTTTTTCTGCTTTTGCGTGCCTCAGAGCTCTGACATGCATGGAGATGGGCAGGAACATGTGGCATTGCAGAAATAATATTCCTTATATTTTTCTCTTTTCTTCACAGTCATTTTTATTCTCTTTAGTTAATACTGAGGGTGTGGCTTTGCATAGATGTTTCATCAATGTGCAATGTAGTTAATTCCTGTCATCTGGAAAGAGATTCAGAGTGGTAATATGTTTGTTGTTGAGGGTTTTTTGGTTTGTTTGTTTTTACTACACAGTATTCATTGCATAAAGGTACCTTGAAATTTCTTCTTAAGTTTTTTTTTTTTAATTAATCTGCGTTTATACCTTATTTGGCAATATGGATCCCCCAAATTTGGTAAGCACCTGTATACGTGCTTTTGATCATTTCAGTTTTGCTTTTCAGTTTCCTTATGTCTTTCTTCACTCAGCAGTGCTGCTGCTAATGGTGTGATTGTGAAGATCATTTTCTAAATCTGGTTTTGTGATTCTGGATTTATTTTATGCAAATGAGTAACTTTTCTAGATCTTTGTTGTCCAAAGTCATTTAAAGTTTGATCTATTTTACTGAGATCTGAAAATACTCAGCTTCTCTACTTCTTTAAGTCCCTGATATTCTTTTCATATTTACTTGCTGAATAACTCATCCTTTTTTAACCTCTTTTCTTTCTATATATTGTTAGTCTCAACCTGTATTAACACACACACTAGCCAATTTTGGTAGATTGCTTAACTCACTAGGCACATAATTGGCCTCCCATGTCATGGCAGCAGTGGTTTTGCTAAATGTTTTGTCATCACATAACATGGATCATAACATTTCCACCCTTCATTATTTTTTTGTCGCCAGAACATTATTGCCTATGGGGCAAATTTGCCCTCAGGCCTGTTTCTGAAGCATAGTCTTGCTTAGTCATTTATGTACTGTCTATGGCTGACTAAAGGAGAGTTGAGCAGTTACAAGAGAAACCATATATTAGTCTTCAAAGTCTAATATATTTATAAGATGACCCTCAGAAGGTTTTACTGACCACTTAGCCATTGCCACACACATTATATTTTGCTGTAGAAGAACACTACCCCAAAGCAGTGGATTAATTTCTGGATTAAATGAATCAACTTTCTGGATTAACTTGGCTGAACAAAGTGTTGAATCCTGAAATCTCAGAGGCTCAATATAAAGGAGTATGTTGACTACTGCAAAGTCCAGTGCTAGTTGGATTTTTAGGCAATTCTTCAAATGGTTACTCTGGAATCCAATCTTTGATCATGCAACTGACATTTTAGAGTTCTTTGTTACCAACCACATAGGGAATAGAAAAAGAGAAGAAGACAGAATGAGTCTCATTTTGTCATGTTGGCATTAAAAATGTGCCCATTATAATAGTCCTGCCCTTTGCTTGGGTGATACATTCCAAGGCTCCCAGCGTATGCCTGAAACTATAGATAGTACTGAACCTGTTTGCTGTCAATGAGATTATGTTTCTGTTCATGTCTTCTATACCAAAATTTAATGCTCTCTCTATATTAACTGAGCAATGATCATGCACTGTAGCTGTAACTTTTGCAGTTTGAGGTACAACAGCAATACTGGTAAAAATTTCTTTTTCCTTCTTCATAATTTGATAAGTAGATTAGTTCTTACCATAGCTCTTAGCAAGCTCAGCATACAATTGTTTTTCTTTCCTTACTAAGTGAAGAACTTTCACCTTTTCACTTAAAGGAAGAATTTTATGGCTTCTCTGTGGCATATCCAAATTGCTAGCATCATTACTCTTCTGCTTTGGGGTAATTACTAGGTAAAATAAAGGTTCCTTAAACACAAGCACTGAAATACCGTGACAGGCAATCTGATAACAGAAATGGCTATGAATTGATTTTTGACCAGTAGCATCTAGAACACAAATATGCTGGACCAAGGGGTACTTTATCTCTTGGACCGGATGGGGCAGGATGACATGAGATTTCATCACACTACTTGGAATGGAATTTTGATCATGATCCTGAAAGACACAATCTCAAATGTCATAATCCAATATGTGGAAATCTCAAAAGTTTAAAATGCCTAAAGTCTAAATCCCTAATACCTAAAATCCCCAAAATTGCAATTATAGGATAGTTGCAACACATTAGGCAGAACTTATGTTATCGTTATCTTTATTTATAAATTTTGTTTGAAGGATCTGTGCATGGGTACCAAATTGACAAGGTGTGAATATGTAGACAATTTTAGATATCAGCTTGGCAGGATTAAGGAACACCTAGAAATCTTATAAAACAATTGGCCATGCTATGTATTTAATCTTCACATTATTCCCAATACTGTAGTTATAAATTGTGTAGAGACTTGTAGAGAGTTCTAATTGCCTTTATACGTTATTTTTTGCAAATTTGATTCCATAAAAATGCATTATCACATCATTGCTTTGAGTATAAGCATTGTACACATATGTAAAAACTTTTAAACGTCTTCAATAAATGAAGAATTGTTCTTTATGTACATCTGTGTGTGTGAAGGATAAAATCTGGCAAGATCTTGGCTTTTTGGGTGACACATTGCAGTTTTTGATAGGTCTCATCAAGACTTTAGGTTATTTGCCCTGTTATTTCAGATGACTGCAGTCATAAAGCTAGATGTACACAATTATCAACCATAGCAATACACATTTACACATTTTTCTTTTTGACCTATTTCTTCATGAATATGGTTCATCTGTTTATAACTATTATTCCCATGGGAATTTTGTTAGTATACCTGAGTGTTTATGCTTGCAAAAATGTGTTTGTTCTTATTGCCTACTTTATCACATAAAATGACCTATGAATATTGTCATGTTTTTCAGATAAATACCCCTTTAAAATGTAATTATCAATACATGTCTCAGAAGTAATTTTTAAAATTTCTTTCTGGAATGATATTTTTGAGATTTTGTTCTTTCAGGATTTTGACATTTGGGATTGTGTCTTTCAGTGTTATAATCAGCTCCCCTCAGAAGGGCACACAGTTTAAAATATATGAATTGTTGATTTCTGACGTTTTCACTTAATATTTTTATACTATACTTGACCACAGTTTACTAAAATTACTGAAAGTAAAAATGCAGATAAGGGGGAACTACTGTACTTTCATTCATAGTCTATTGGTCAACATAGTTACAAGACTAGCTTTCTTGCAAGAGACACTGGGATATGAGTTCACAGGTATATTTCATAATGCTTCTCTAGGTTTCTTTAATAGGCAGAAGTCCCAGAATAGCTCCTTACCTCCTTGCTTTTAGTTTTATTTTTGTTTATGGCCTCAGAGAAATTCCCACACTTTATGTTGAGATCAGCCATGCTTTTAAACGTTTATTAACTAATTTGTGTGGTGGTATTAAACTATGTCCACAAATTCTTTGATATTCTTTCTTTTCAGAGACAGCACTTAATTTCCATCTACTTTATTGTTGGCTGTGTGTATTATTCTATCAATCTCCAATATTTGGACAGTGTCTGACTTGTAACAGATGCTTCTTGTTATTGAAGAGAAAACAGCAGAATTTTGCATAATTTATTGGAAGAGCATTACTACAGAAATAAATTGATAAACACTGTTCTGCACTGAATTTTGAATACTTGCAGAATAAAACTAAGAAAACTCAGCAAATAGAAATGACCAGAAACAAAAAAATTTACAAAAATATACAATTTAAGGAATAGAAAGTTTATGAGAAAGAAATGAGGATTAAATGAAATGAAACAAAAATGTATCTGGAAGCAAGAGGAAAAGTGATGGTTTATTATTATTCTAAGTTTCCAAAAGTCTCACCAGACCCCTAGAGAGAAAGTAAATATTGACATCAGAGTGCTTTCATAATTTGTTGCATATATTAATACTTAATTGTCTTTTTAAAAATTATTCTATTTTATTTTTTTATTCCATTTTAGGTTTTGGGGTACACATGAAGAACATGCAGGATTGTTGCATAGGTACACACATGGCAGTGTGATTTGCTGCTTTCCTCCCCATCACCTATATCTGGCATTTCTCCCCATGCTATTTCTCCCCAACTCCCCACCCCTCACTGTCCCTCCCCTGTTTCCCCCCGACAGACTCCAGTGTGTGATGCTATCCTCCCTGGGTCCATGTGTTCTTATTGTTCAACACCCACCTATGAGTGAGAACATGTGGTGTTTGATTTTCTGTTCTTGTGTCAGTTTGCTGATAATGATGGTTTCCAGGTTCATCCATGTCCCTACAAAGGACATGAACTCATTGTTTTTGATGACTGCATAATATTCCATGGTGTATATGTACCACATTTTCCCTGTCCAGTCTATCATCGATAGGCATTTGGGTTGGTTCCAGGTCTTTGCCATTGTAAACTGTGCTGCAATGAACATTTGTGTGCATGTGTCCTTATAGTATAATGATTTATAATCCTTTGGATATATACCCAGTAATGGGATTGTTGGATCAAATGGAATTTCTATTTCTAGGTCCTTGAGGAATTGCCACACTGTCTTCCACAATGGTTGAACTAATCTACACTCCCACAAACAGTGTAAAAGTGTTCCTTTTTCTCCACATCCTCTCCAGCATCTGTTGTCTCCAGATTTTTTAATGATAGCCACTCTAACTGGCGTGAGATGGTATCTCAATGTAGTTTTGATTTGCACTTCTCTAATGACCAGTGATGATGAGCATTTTTTTCGTATATTTGTTGGCCTCCTGTATGTCTTCTTTTGTAAAGTGTCTGTTCATATCCTTTGCCCGCTTTTGAATGGGCTTGTTTGTTTTTTTTCTTGTAGATCTGTTTCAATTCTTTGTAGATTCTGTATATCAGCCCTTTGTCAGATGGGTAGACTGCAAAAGTTTTTTCCCATTCTGTTGCTGATTCACTCTAATGACTGTTTCTTTTGCTGTGCAGAAGGTGTAGAGTTTGGTTAGGTCCCATTTGTCTATGGCTTTTGTTGCCAATGCTTTTGGTGTTTCGGTCATGAAGTTCTTGCCTAGGCCTATGTCCTGAATGGTTTTGCCTAGATTTTCTTCTAGGGTTTTTATGGTGTTAGGTCTTATGTTTAAGTCTTTAATCCATTTGGAGTTAATTTTAGTGTTAGGTGTCAGGAAGGGGTCCAGTTTCTGCTTTCTGCACATTGCTAGCCAGTTTTCCCAACACCGTTTATTAAACAGGGAATCCTTTCCCCATTGCTTGTTTATGTCAGGTTTGTCAAAGATCACATGGTTGTAGATGTGTGGTGTTGCCTCTGAGTCCTCTGTTCTGTTCCATTGGTATGTATTTCTGTTTTCGTACCAGTACCATGCTGTTTTGATTAGTGTAGCCTTGTAGTATAGTTTGAAGTCAGGTAGTGTGATGCCTCATGCTGCTTTTTGCTTAGGATTGTCTTGGCTATGTGGGCTGTCTTTTGATTCCATATGAAGTTTAAGGTGGTTTTTTCCAGTTCTGTGAAGAAGGTCATTGGTAGCTTGATGGGGATAGCATTGAATCTGTAAATTACTTTGGGCAGTATGGCCATTTTCATGATATTGATTCTTCCTAACCATGAACATGGCATGTTTCTCCCTCGTATCCTATCTTAATTTGTTGAGCAGTGGTTTGTAGTACTCCTTGAAGAGGTCCTTTACGTTCCTTGTTAGTTGTATTCCTAGGTATTTTATTCCCTTTGTAGCAATTGTGAATGGCAGTTTGTTCTTGATTTGGCTCTCTTTAAGTCTGTTATTGGTGTATAGAAATGCTTGTGATTTCTGTACACTGATTTTGTATGCTGAGACTTTGCTGAAGTTGCTTATCAGTTTCAGGAGATTTTGGGCTGAGACGATCGGGTCTCCTAGATATACAATCTTGTTGTCTGCACATAGAGACAATTTGACTTCCTCCTTTCTTACTTGAACATCTTTATTTCTTTTTTTTGCCTGATTGCTCTGGTTCGAACTTCCAGTACTATATTGAATAGGAGTGGTTAGAGGGGGCATCCTTGTCTAGTGCCAGATTTCAAAGGGAATGCTTCCAGTTTTTGCCCATTCAGTATGATATTGACTGTTGGTTTGTTGTAAATAGCTTTTATTATTTTGAGATATGTTCCGTCAATACCTAGTTTATTGAGGGGTTTTAGCATAAAGGGCTGTTGAATTTTTTCAAAGGTCTTCTCGGGATCAATTGAGATAATCATGTGACTTTTGTCTTTGGTTCTGTTTATGTGGTGAATTACATTTATCGATTTGGATATGTTGAACCAGCCTTGCATCCCCAGGATGTATCCTACTTGATCATGGTGGATAAGCTTTTTGATGTGCTGTTGCAATCGGTTTGCCAGTATTTTGTTGAAGATTTTTGCATCTATGTTCATCATGGATATTGGCCCAAAGTTTTCTTTTCTTGTTGAATCTCTGCAGGGTTTTGGTATCAGGATGATGTTGGCCTCATAAAATGATTTGGGAAAGATTCCCTTTTTTTGGATTGTTTGGAATAGTTTCAGAAGGAATGGTACCAGCTCCTCTTTGTATATCTGATAGAACTCAGCTGTGAACCCGTCTGGATCTGGGCTTTTTTGGGTGGTAGGCTCTTAATTGCTGCCTCAACTTCAGACCTTATTATTGATCTATTCAGGGTTTCAACTTTTTCCTGGTTTAGGCTTGGGAGGATGCAAGTGTCCAGGAATTTATCCATTTCTTTCAGGTTTACTAGTTTATGTGCATAGAGTTGTTTGTAATAATCTATGATGATGGTTTGAATTTCTGTGGAATCTGTGGTGATATCCCCTTTATCATTTTTTATTGCAACTATTTGATTATTCTCTCTTTTCTTTTTTATTAATCTGGCTAGTGGTCTGTCTATTTTGTTGATCTTTTCAAAAAACAAGCTCCTGGATTTATGAATTTTTTGAAGAGTTTTTTGTGTCTCTATCTCCTTCAGTTCTGCTCTGATCTTTGTTATTTCTTGTCTTCTGCTAGGTTTTGAGTTTTTTTTATCTTGCTCCTCTAACTTTCAATTTTGACAATAGGGTGTCGATTTTAGATCTCTCCTTGATTCTCATGTGGGCATTTATTGCTATATATTTTCCTCTAGAAACTGCTTTAAATGTCTCCCAGAGATTCTGGTATGTTGTGTCTTCGTTTTCATTGGTTTTGAAGAACATCTGTATTTTTGACTTCATTTCATTGTTTATCCAGTCAACATTCAAGAGTCAGTTGTTCAGTTGCCATGAAGCTGTGTGGTTCTGAGTTATTTTCTGCATTCTGAGTTCTAACTTGATTGCACTGTGGTCTGAGAGACTGTTATGATTTCCATTCTTTTGAATTTGCTGAGGAGTGATTTACTTCCAATTATGTGATCAGTTTTAGAGTAGGTGTGATATGGTGCTGAGAAGAATGTATATTCTGTGGATTTGGGGGGGAGAGTTCTGTACATGCCTATTAGGTTTGCTTGTTCCAGGTCTCAGTTCAAGTTCTGGATATCCTTGGTAATTTTCTGTCTGGTTGATCTGTCTAATATTGAGAATGGGGTGTTAAAGTCTCCCACTATTATTGTCCTCCTTATAAAATCCCAAGTTGAAGAGCATTGCATTTTTCATGCTAACTTGTGTTAAGCATAAAAGATAATTTAATATTTTAAATGAGGTGGTTAGAAATTGAGATCAGAGTTACTTTATATAAAGTGACCAGGGAAGGGTTCTTTCATAACTTTTTCAGGTTGAGTTCACCAGGGAGTAAGGCACTGAATCCTGTAAATACCTGGAAAAAGTGTTCTCAGCACAGGGAAGAGTAAGTGCAGAGGTCTTGAGGAAGAGCATATTTAGAATGTTTGAGGAGCAGCAAGTCATCCAGAGTAATGATGGAGTGAGCAAGGGGAGACTGATGGAAATGAAATTAGAGGGATAATATGAATTATACTTCGTAAGCGATGGTAAGAAGTTTTGTTTAATCTTCAGTGAGATGTGAATTTTTTTTTTTTTTAAATGGCAAGGTTTGGAGCAGAGTAGAAAAAATACTAAGCTTATTTTAAAAACATATTTTGGCCATTTTGTGAGGACTATAGAAGGGCGTTCCACTGTTATCTCAATACTTTACATTGGTAATGACTGTATTTCCTTCTAAAGAGATAGTCATGGAGCAGGAAAAGAAGTGGTCAGACACATACTTGTTGTCTTATTATTAAATTGTGAAAGATTATATTGCATTTCTAAAACACATTAAGACACTCTTGTAGTACCAAGATTGTCAGTTTTTCAGAGGAAGCCATCCCAGCACCTAGAATATTTCCTGTAATGTATGAATTCTTAAATAAATATTTGTGGAATAAAATAAACAACTAAATGAATAGGTGAATACTACATAATTTATCCTTGTTGCAACTAGTTCTAATATGATCATGTCCTAGGATACCTCCATTTAAATTACTAGAATGTATTTATCTGCATTTCCAATTATGGATTTTTTTTCTTTTCACTGTGTTCTTCAGAGTTAAAGGTTATAGTGTACCTTGATGAAAAAATAAGCTTCATAAGCCTTAGACACATTCAATTTTATAAAAACAGTAGTTCACTACCTCATTAGATCTTATAAGCAAAATAATGTTATATAGCCTCAGAAACTCTACTGCAATGACACTGCAATGTGTGAGTTGTACACAGATTTGCTTTATTGCATTGGTTTGTAGCCAGTCATGGCCAATCCCTTGAAGTCATTCAATAAACAAGTCAGAGTATAAATGAATAAAAATTATTGATAACGACTACTCACTTAAAATATACTTTTTTGCTTTTTTCTTTTCTCCCCTCTCCTTTTTTTTTTTTTTTTTTTTTTTTTTTTTTTTTTTTTTTTTTTTTGGCAGAGTCTCACTCTGTTGCCAGGAGCCAGGCTAGAGTGCAGTGGCACAATCTCTGCTCACTGCAATCTCCGCCTCCTGGGTTCAAGCAGTTCTCCTGCCTCAGCCTCCTGAGTAGCTGGGACTACAGACATGCACCACCACTCCTAGCTAATTTTGGTATTTTTTAGTGGAGATGGGGTTTCACCATGTTAGTCAGGATGGTCTCGATCTCTTGACCTCATGATCCACACACCTCCACCTCCCAAAGTGCTGGGATTACAGGTGTAAGCCACCGCGCCTGACCCTGAAATACGCTTTTATGCAGTGGGAGTAAACCCTATTTAAACGCAATTATGTACCCACAAAAAAGTATGTTCTTTTCACTATTATAGCAGCTCCAATCCTTAGAAGTCCTATTTTTCTGTTAAATTTATTAACTTATATAATTTGCATCACTGCTGGTTATTCTGATTACTTATAGAGAGAAGATTATACTCTGTATCGATTCTATATTCCTTTTAAATGTTTCAGAAGCAATTATTTAAAACAAGTATGAAGTCAGAATATGATGTTTTATAGGTGTAAGATGGTAGAGTATTAGCCAGGATACAGAGCTCAATCTAATATTTCTTCTTGTTCTAGTAAAAGAACTCTGTATTGTGTTTCTGTATATACTAAAATTTGAGGTTGGTTTCAAGGAGAGAGAAACTCCAACTGTTGTATGGTCAAGCTCATCCTTTACTCTTTGGAGATCATTAGTTTATGGGAGCTCTACTAGGGGTGAAGTGATCCTGAGACTTTAATTAATGTAGAGACTGAAGAATTAGCATTACATTAATTTTAACTCCCAAATTTCTATTAACTTCTTTGTAAACTGGAATTAATTTTATGTGGGCAGAACTGACATCATGATTTATGTTATAACAATCCTCTTTAAAAAAGAAAATGTTAAAATATTGATAGTAAACTATTATACCAGTAAAAAGTTTTTAAAATCAAAAGACATTGCATAAAAAGTATACTCTTTCATTTGTGCAATACTTTCTTGTAGTGCTTAGATTATTTTTGTCAATATAGGGTTCTGTATTGCATTTTTCAAATTTGTAAGCTGAAAGCTCCTTAGGATATGCAGATTTTTATTTGGTAAATAAAATTTATAAACCACAATATAAATATAAAGAAAAACCAAACCCAACTATGTAACAATTGCTAAAAGGCAATCAGAAAACGTTCTTAGATATTTAAAAATATTGATTTATTATTTATGATTTACCTTATTACAAATAATGGTCTCCGTTTTATTTTCCATATGATACAGGGGATAATGAAATGCTGTGATGTATATTTTTTAGATTTTTCTCAGTGAAAGATTAAGTTTTAAATTAAACTAATGTTCAACTGTGTTTAAGACATTTTGCTTGATGCTGTGGGTAATGGAAAGAAATGTCTGCCTTCAAAGAAATTGCAGTAAAACTGGGAAGACAGAATTGAAACACAGAAGTGAGGAATTCACAAGAATATTTTTTAAAATTACATAGTATTTCAAGATTAAAAGAAGGCTGAGCATGGTGGGTCACACCTGTAATCCCAGCCCTTTGGGAGGCTGAAGCCAGAAGATTGACTGAGATCAGGAGTTTGAGACCAGTCTGGTCAACATGGTGAAAACGTCTCTACTAAAAAAAGAAAAAAATTGGCAAGGTGTGGTGGCATGAGCCTGAAATCCCAGCTAATTGGGAGTCTGAGGCAGGGAAATTGCTTGAACCAGGGAGGTAGAAATTGCAATGAGCCAAGATCATGCCATTGCACTCCAGCCTGGGAGACAGAGTGACATTTTGTTTCAAAGAAATAGAAGAAGAAGAAATACCACGTATTAGTGATCACTAAACAAAATTAATTTTCCAAATAGCAAGTCCATTAAAAACTCAGCATTTGGAGAATTTACTTAAGACTTGCAGTTATATGTGACAGAGAAGATATTCACCATAGCAAGGTATTATGTTTGCAACACATTTGCCACTCTGAGTTTAAAGATACGAATTCAACTGATTCACAAAGCATGGGACGATTTAGTTTTATAAAAAGCTCTGAGTGTTGCTTTTTTTAAAGAACCCTTTATATTCATCATGTTATTTTTACAGTGCCTGCAGAAACTAATAAAATTTGGCTTATCTTCTTATCTATACTTTTATCACTGGCAAGAAGGAACATGTCAGGGGAATTGATCATATTGATTTGAAGATATTCAGCATTCTTCCCAATCCCCTTGAAAATTGAGGTGTAAAACTCCCTAAATTAGTGTATGCCTTTTGTTCTATAGTGCTGAGATCCTGATTTAATTTAAGGAATAATTGCTATAGTCTTTATCAGTTAATTTTAAATTCTACTTCCATAGCTAATTCTCATGGTTAAGTTTTCCTGTTTGTTTTATTTTAAGCAGGCTGATTCATTTTATCTTTTCTTCTCTGATGAATAGGATGTAAACCTGAAACTCTTAATTATAATTTTCATTTATTCTTGCTATGATTTCATGCCAACTATTGATATGAATATCAAAAATTCTCTTAAAGCAAATGCCTCATATAAACTAGGTAGGTCTGTGGCATATTGTCAATCTAATTTTAATAGTTTCCACAAATACAGGCCTTTACAGGCTGAAAACCTTACAATAATTTGATAGCAATGGAATTTAAGCAGTAAAGGCTGAGCAATTGATTTTCACTGCCCCGGAACAAGACACATCATGAGAAGAATGCTATATAGACTTGGATACAGAAGGCCACTTTGTATCCAACCTGAATGCCCTCCTATTGGTAGCTAAGAAAGGTAACTTTAGTCATTTACCTCTTAGGCACTGGTACTGTTTGATTAAATGATACTGTTTTTAAGCATTCCTTCATAGGAAACTTACTAATAGAAGTTAGTAAGTAAGATCTACTGAGTACAAACTTCTGTGGAAAGTTGAAGTTCTTCAGACAGTGGAAGATACCATAATACAACAATGACACTTTGACTGCCGAAAGTCATTTTCATATCTTTGTCTCCATTACTAGATTTCTCTAACTACCTTTCTCAGTGTTCTTTTTGACTGAGATGTACACAAGTGATGAGCTTCTATAAGCACATGATCGCTTTGAGATTTGAAAGTCCAAATTTAAAATAGTGCTGCATAATGTCATCTTATATTACTGCAGCAGGCATTCTGGAGTCTGTTTCTTGACTTCAAAATGTCCATCAGTAGGCAGTGGAGTAGAAATATGTTCAATTATGAGTAGGGAGTAGAATATGCATTTAAGAAAATTTTCTAGCTACTTGGCATGTTAAGAGTTTCAGCCAAGTTTTCTATTATTTGTTTGTATTTGTCTATGCATTCTCTTAAAGTAGGTGAAATGGCAAACTTTATAAGTGCTGACTTATTTCCAGTATAGCATACCTTCTTTCATAATAAGAACTAAAAAGGAAATCACTGCATCCAGTTATAAACACTCAATATTGTGCCTTATGAGGACTAGTTATGCAAAATATGGCCATACATACTGTCATTTTTTTTTAATTTCATGTATCTAAAAATTACGGTACTGATAGATTTCTTACAAAAAAACAATTGTTATAAAAGCAATTTGCAGAACACTAATCTCAAAAATAATCCATAAAGAAAGCAACAGCTTTATGACTTTTTAGTGAAGTACTTTCAGCAAGTGTAAACTAGCTAAGAGAGCCTTATCATATTGGTCCTAGAACTCTGCAACTGAGATTGAAGATAGGGACAGGGTGATGAAAGAAACAAAAATAATTACAAGGAAACATAAAACCGTAAGTAAAACTTTCAGAAAACTATACTAGCATGCTCATATTTGAAAGCATGAAGGCTAGACGTAATGATAAATAGTGAGAAAGTCGGTCTTCACTGGTAAAGCCCATTTCATTGCTGTGGAATGAAAAGCTCAAAGACTGTAGCAGCAAGAATATAACAACAAATATGAGGCCATAACAAGCAGTTTCTGACCTGGCTTCCCAAAGTGCAATGGAGGGTAGGGAGATAAAGTCTGGTCACAGAGAAACGAAGATCCTATGCTTTAAAATACTTAGTTTATAGTTTCACAGTCAGATTTCTCTATTTGCACTAAGAGAAATAAGTAAATAATAAGTTCAGATAAACCAACATGATGTTGCCATTTTAAAATTTCTGTTAGAAAATTAACAGAGTTCTGTTAAAAATAGATTTTTTTGACAACATATGAGATAACTTTCAGGAAGATACAAATTCAATAGGCAGAAAGTATAGGAGATTCTAGAAATATCTATGCTGTATATGTGCTGGCTATAAATGATACAAAATAAGATACGCAAATTTGGCATTTTGCACAATTCATTTAAGGATTAAAAATAAAAGTGTAAAAAGACAATATTACTTTTCCTTGAGATTGCTAAGATCTCAATTGCTTCTTGATAAAGATATATCAAAAGGTTATGTAGCTGACCTGAGGATAAAATGCTACATCACCAAGACTTCCTTTACTTTCTCCAGAGCCTAAAGCTGTGTTGAACCTAGAATTGAAGGGGTCACAAAGTTTTGTTACTTTTCTTCTAATGCATCACATACTTCCCTGTAAATGTAGATGAGATCAATAAAATTAGCAGAATAATCATAGAAGAGTAATTTTTTACTAAGAGAAATGGAGGTTTGGCAGTGTGGATCAAAGGCAAACAATTACCCAAAAGACTAAATATGTCTCCAACTAAAAGCATTGAGCTTTTTTATAATTTGTTATAACAAAAATTTAAAACAAACAAAATCTTTCACTTCTGGGAAGGTTAAGTAGTTGCACTTTTTCTTACTCTTTCAGCTAATAACAAGTAAAAACACTGGACACAATATGACACACACAGAAAGACTGAAAAGCAGAAAGAAGTCAGAGAAGTTAAGAACAAGGGTAAAGGAACAAGATGGTGAAGTGATATGGTTTGGCCATGTCCCCACCCAAATCTCATCTTGAATTGTAGCTCCCATTACTCTCATGTGTTGTAGGAGGAAACCAGTAGGAGATAATTAAATCAGCAGGGCAGTTTCCCCCATGCTGTTCTCTTGGTATTGAATAAGTGTCGTGAGATCTGATGGTTTGACAAGGGGTTTCCCCTTTCAGTTTTCTCTCATTCTCTCTTACCTGCCACTATGTCAAATGTGCCTTTTGCCTTCTGCCCTGATTTTGAAGCCTCCCCAGCCACATGAAACTGTGAGTCCATTAAACCTCTTTTTCTTTATAAATTACCCAGTCTTGGGTTTGTCTTTATGAGCACCATGAAAACACACTAATAAAGTAAGTTAGAACCAGTAGATTGGGGTGCTACTGGAAAGCTACCTGAAAATGTAGAAGTAACTTTGGAATTGGGTAGCAGGCAGAGGTTAGAACAGTTTGGAGGGCTCAGAAGAAGATAGGAAAATTGGAAAAGTTTGGAACTTCCTAGAGACTTGAATGGCTTTAACTAAAATGCTGATAATATGGACAATTAAATCCAGGCTGAGGTTGTCTCAGATGGAGATGAGGAACTTTCTGGGAATAGGAGTAAAGGTGACTCTCGCTGTATTTTAGCAAAGAGACTGGTGGCATTTTGCCCCTGCTGTAGAGATCTGTGGAACTTTGAACTTGAGAGACATGATTTAGGGTATCACACAGAAGAAATTTCTAAGCAGAAAAACATTCAAGATATGATTTTGGTACTGTTAAAAGCGTTCAGTTTTACAGGGAAACAGAGTATAAAAATTTGAAAAATTTGCAGCCTGACCATGTAATAGAAAAGAAAAACCCATTTTTTTCTGGAGATAGTCAAGCCAGGTGCAAAAATTTGCATATGTAATGAGGAGTCAATCACCAAGACAATGAGGAAAATGTCTCCAGGGCATGTCAGAGACCTTTGTGGTAGCCCTTTCCATCACAGGTCTGGAGGCCTCAGAGGAAAAATATGGTTTCATGGGCTGGGCAAGGGCCACCCATTAACCCACTACCCTGCTCTTTGCATCTTAGGGACTTAATGCCCTCATCCCAGCTGCTCCAGCTCTGGCTAAAGGGGCCAAATTACACCTCAGGCCATGACGTACATCCTTAGCATCTTCCACGTGGTGGTGAGTCTGTGGGTGCACAAAGTCGAGAATTATGGTTTGAGAACCTCTCACCTAAATTTCAGAGAATATATGGAAATGCCTGGATGTCCAGGCAGAAGTTTGTTGCAGGGTTAGGGCTCTCATGGAAATTCTTTGCTAAGGCAGTGCATGAGGGAAATGTGAACCAGAATTCCCACTGGAGCACTGCCTAGTGGAGCTGTGAGAAGAGGGCAACAATACTCCAGACCACAGAATGGTAGATCCACTGTCAGCTTGCACCATGCGCCTGGAAAAGCTGCAGGCATTCCATGTCAGTCTTTGAAAGCAGCCAGGAGGGAGGCTGTACCTTGCAGAGCCACAGGGCCAGAGCTGGGCGAGGCTGTGAGAGCCTATCTTTTACATTAGTATAACCTGGATGCGAGACATAGATCTCCTCAAAGGAGATCATTTTGGAGCTTTAAGATTTGACCACCCCACTGTATTTTAGACTTGCATGGGGCCTGTAGCCCCTTTTGTTTTGGCCTGTCTCTCCCATTTGGAATGTGTGTATTTTTGCAATGCCTGTCACCCCATTGTATCTAGGAAGTAATTAACTTGCTTTTGATTTTAGAGGCTTATAGGCAGAAGGAACTTGCCTTGTCTCAGATGAGACTTTGGACTGTGGACTTCTGAATTAACTCTGAAATGAGTTAATGACTTTGGGGGACTGTTAGGAAGGCATGATTAGTTAGAAATGTGAGCATATGAGATTTGGGAGTGTCCAGGGGCAGAGTGATATGGTTTGGCTGTGTCCTCACCCAAATCTCATCTTGATGTAGCTCCCATAATTCTCTTGTGTTGTGGGAGAAACCCAGTGGAAGATAATTAAATCATGGGGTAGTTTCCCCCATACTGTTCTAGTGGTAGTGAATAAGTCTCACAAGATATGATGGTTTGAAAAGGGGTTTCCCCTTCTGCTTGGCTGTCATTTCTCTTGACTGTTGCATGTATGATATGCCTTTAGCCTTCTGCCATGATTGTGAGGCCTCCCCAGCCATGTAGAACTGTGAGTCCATTAAACTTCTTCTTTATAAATTACCCAGTCTCAGGTATGTCTTTATCAGCAGCATGAAAACAGGCCAATACAGGAGGATATTCATGGAGAAGGCCTAGAAGGGAGCTGAATCTCCTTTCTCCATGTGGCAGTAACAGAAGTCCCTACCCCTTAAGTGTCAACAGAGACTGAGTGGGGGAAGCTGCGTTTCTATTCACTCCCTGTTGAAAGAAGCTTGTGTCTCCCTTTCCCTGGTAAAGTGCTACCACAGAAAGCCAGCTAAAACAAAAGGTTTAAAAAATTTAAGGGTCTTGTTACATAATATCAATAATACCAAGGTATCAAATGAAAAATCACTTGTTATACCAAGAACCAAGACAATGTAATGTAAAAATGAATATAAAAAGATAATCAACAGATGTCAATAACAAGATGACAGAGATTTTAGAATTATGAGACAGATTTTAAAGTAACCATTATAAAAATGCTTCAGTAAGCAGTTACAAAGTTTTCTTTGACAGAAACAAAAAATTAGAATTCTAAGCAAAGAAATAGAAAACCTAAAGAAAAATAAAATGAAAGTTGTATAATTAAAATATATAATAACCTAAGTTAAAAATTTCGTGGATGAACTCGAGCAGAGTGGCAGGACAAATAGAGAACTAGAAGACAGAACAGAAATGATCAAAGATGAACCATTGAGAGAAAATATACTAGGAAAAAAAGCAAAAGCTGTTTGAGAGACCTCTGGGATTATAGTAAATTTTAATAGTCATGTCAGGGAATCCAGAAGGAAAGTGAAAAAGATTGTGTGTGTGTGTGTGTGTGTGTGTGTGTGTGTGTGTGAGAGAGAGAGAGAGAGAGAGAGAGAGAGAGAGAGAGAGAGAGAGAGAGAAATCACAGTAGTGTTGAAAACTTTTCCAAGTTTGACAAAAGATATATGCTTGCAGATTGAAGAAGCTGAGAAAACCTCAGGGAACTTAAATCTAAATAAATTCTCAACAAAACACATATGGACAACCTTCTGAAAAGCAAAACAAAGGGAAGATCTTGACTATGAAAGAAATATTGTCTGCGAGTGAGACAGAAGCGAAAGCTTACCTATAAGAGAAGAAAATGACAGTGTATTTCTCATTGTAGACCACGGAGGCAAGAAGTAGTGACACAATATTTTTCAAGTGCTGGAAGAAAATAATTTTCAACTTAGAATCCTACAGTCAGTAAAAATACTCTTCATAAGTGAAAAAGGCAGTCAGATGAAGGAAAATTAAAATAACTGTAGATGACAGACCTACCCTGAAAGAATGGCTAAAGAAAGTTTTCTAAACAGAAAAGAAAATGAAAGGAGAAATATTGGAACACCAGGAAAGAGGAACAGAGAAAGGAAAAATATAGATAAATATAATAAACTATCCTTTTGCTCTTATGTTTTCAAAATGGATTTGTAGCTAAAGCAAAATTATTGCCCTGTCATATATGGTTCTAAGAGTATGCAGAGGGACAGTTTAAAACATCTATATCATAAAGCAGGAGGGTAGAGAGAAAAAGGGAGGTAAGAAACAGAGAGGAGCAGCATTATATAATGGTAAAAGGGTCAGTCTCACTAACTTTTATGCTTTTAGCTGGAGACATGTTTAGTCTTCTGGGCAATTGTGTGCCCTTATAATTCATACCAGTTTCTCAATGCAAGTTGAGCCTACTTGTATAGCTCTCCCAAACCTCCATTTCTCTCCTTAAAAAAGTTACTCTTCTGTGATTATTCTCCTAATTTTGTTGATCTTATCCCCATTTTCAGGAAAGTAGGTGATGCATTGGAAGAATAGTAACAAAACTTAGGATATAGAGGATATAATCTTTGGGTGAGCAAGGAAAATAGAAATCAATGGCACTATCAAACAATAGAATCTAATTAACATTTATAAAATAGTTTATCTAACAGCAGAAACACATTCTTTTCAAGTCCCCACAGAATATTTAGTAATACAGATCGTATCTTAACCTCAATAATTTTATTTTGAGACAGGGTCTCAATCTTTCACCCAGGAGCAGGTGCAGTGGCATGATCATGGCTCACTGCAGCCTCAACCTCCCAGGCTCAGGTGATCCTCCTACGTCAGCCTCCTGAGAAACTAGGACTACAGGTTCATGCCACCATGCTCGAGTAATTTTTTTGTATTTTTTTAGAGACAGAGTTTTGCCATGTTTCCCAGTCTGGTCTTGAACTCCTGTGCTCAAGATATATGCCCACCTCCGTTTGACAGAGTGCTGGGATTATAGATGTGAGCCACCATACCCAGCCAACAAATATAAAAGGAGTTGAAATAATCCATAACATGTTATCAGATAAGTATCTTTAGTACATTCTCAAATCACATTAGAAATCAGTTCAAAAAGATAGAAAAATTGTTCAATATTCTAAAACTAAATAATGCACATCTAAATACTGTATGAGTCAATGAGATGTTCCTTAGCAATGGCAAAAATTAAAAAGTAAATAACACCAGATTCTGCTGAGAATGTGGAGAAACTGGATCTCACATATTGCTGGTGGGAGTGTACGATGGTAAAGCCACTCTGGGAAAAAGTCAGGTGGTTCTTTAAAAAACTGAAAGTACAACTACCATATGAGATAATAATTGCACTCCTGGGCATTTATCCCAGAGAAATAAAAGACTTAAGTTCACACAAAAACATGTGCACAAATATTTATTGCTACTTTATTTGTGATAATCCCAAAGGAACTCAGTCTAGTTTCCAAACGTCTAAATGTTCTTCAGTGGCTGAATGGTAAAATACTCTGTGGTACATCCCTACCATGAGATACAATTAAGTAATAAAAAAGGAGCAAACTATTGACACAGGAAACAATGGATGCATATCCAGAGAATTATACCATGGGGAAAGAAAGTCAATCCCAGAAGGTTGTATATAGTATGATTTCACTTATTTAACATTAAAAAAAAGACAAAATTGTAGAAATAGAAGACATGTTAATGTTTGCTAGGGACTATGAAGGACTGAGGATGAAAGGAAAGTATGTATGACTGTAAAAAAACAACACAACATATCTGTGGTGATGGAAATGTTCTGTCTTGAATACCTGTGTCAGTATCTGGGTTGTGATGGTGTAAGACATAAGAATCAAAGAGTGAGATAGATTGGAAGAAAAGAGGAACCATGTTGCTCAGGATGGAACTTGAGACTTAAAAAATAAATCCAGAAATCAGAAAGAGTGGACTTCATATCCAGTAACTGAGGATCCCACATACAGCCTGGAGATATAATCCATAGAATAGAGGAAAATAAATGAATGGAGGATGAAAGGAAGGAAGGTGTGTAGGAAGAAATATTGAGAGATGAAATATAGAGGGAAAGTAATAAAAATACGTAGTTAATGTAAGTACTTACAGAGCAGAATAAAGGAAAAGAAAAACAGTTGAGAGATACAAAATAAGATGATTATATTATAGTTGAAAGGAAAATGCAGTATGCTTATCCAAAGACACATGCTAAGATGTATTGATAAAGGCGGCCCTTTATTATTTAGGAGGAAAAAGGTGTAAAACTTACATGGATAAATTCTTGAGAACTTAAATTTTACTATTTATCAGGTAAAATAGATACTGAGGATATTGAGAGAATGTTTAAATAAAGAAAGGCAGCATGTTTCTGGGTCGAAAATCCAATAAAACTGTTTGGAGTATTTTGTTTTAATCATAATCTGTGGAGAGCCAAGAATTCAGGACCAATCTAAGATACATGATGGATTGTAGTTAAAGCCACCGATATCTATTCAGGTCCCAACTGTCCAAGTTAAGTAGATCCTCAATTTATGTAAATAGAAAATTAGAAAAAAAATATATGTGGCTGAAATAAGCAGCAGTGGCATTCCATATGAGGCCTGGTATTTGCTACTGAAAGTGTGATCCATAGTCTAGAGTTCCAGGGACCATCTCAGAGCTGAGAAATCTCAGGCTTCACCTGAAACCTGATGATTCACGTGAGAAGCTGTGGTCTGATTATTTCTACTTCGGAGCTAGATATGTATGGTATATGTTCTAGATAAAAAAATATGTCAAGAGGAGGAAAATGTGATGATGTGTAAAACATTAAGAGCTGCCACGTTCTAAGGGGCTTCACTCTGTTGCTTCTGTTTAAGTCAGTGTAACTAATATATCACCACTTATCCACAGTTTCCACTATTCTATTTATTACTATTTTAGATGTTTGGTTCTCCTAGCAGGCAAACTCGAGCAGGCTGTCATCACCCACCTTCATTAAAAAATAAGATATACTAAAATAAATTTTGAATTTTTTAGGCATCAAGGAAAAGGAAAGATAGTATAAGTATTCTAGTTAGAAAGTATTTTATTTAAAAGAAGGACAATGAGATTGTATTCAGCCTTCTCCATAACAACAATTGGCTAGGGACGTTATATGAGATAGCATAGGTCCTGGCTGATCAGGTGGATATAAAATATATTCCTCCATGCCCCAGCATTTTACAGAAGTTCTGTCTCCTTCTGATGTTCAGGATCAATTACTCTTATCTAAATTGTGACTCCTTTGCTTGACTTCTTATCTTGATGTCAGATCAAAGTGATCAGGCAGGAGGCATAGGTTAAAATTTAAATTTAATGTAACATAGAAACTCTGGTGGAAGTGTTTCTTGTTTTTATTTCAGTTTTCTTCTAGGAACAAGGGGCAGAAAGCACAAATTCTTCAAATGAGTCACAATGAATGACTATAAGCAGGGCATTTCTCATGTCTACTTCTAAACTTCGGTTCACAGAACCATGTATTTTACCCATTGGAAGCACGATGTATGTAGAATAATGGTTGCATTCTATTAGATAGTTAACCATATTCATAGGAAATATATCTAACTTATAGTCTCAGCTGCATCTTTGAAAGGCAGTTCCGTCACTATCAAGTCAGTAGCTTCTGGTGGTACAAATGTGATAGCACCAGCATATCTATTTTCTGTTGCATTTCCTTTACTTTGAAGTCTGTGCCTTAGATTTTATTTATGCAGTTTACCGGGTTTGCTGTATGAGATACTCCTTATATCCTTGGATAGAAGTGCAAGAATGTTGAACCCATACTCGGAATATTTGTTTATTTTGGTAAAGAAGAATCACTGTTCTTTTACTAGAGAATGGGCCACCCTCAAGGGATGGTATCGCATTATGGCAGTTCTATGCCTGACTAGTTTGACAAATTTAACTTTTAGCAGTACTGCAACTACATCAGTCTTGTTGGATAGGAACCCATGCTGTTGGATTCATGAGAAGGCTGTTATTACTATCACGGGTATCAATCTTATGGGCCCATTGGTGTGAGATGAAGTATAGGAACCAGAACTGCATTGGCAAATAACATAGAAGTCTGGACTTTCTGACTTTAGAGGTCTAACAACACCAAGCACTTGCATGACATCTCTGGCTGCATGTTACTTCATGTCACCTGGTCAGATAGGCCTTCTCATTCTGGCCAATCAGAACAGTAGGAGCTGGTTTTTAAATATGATATATTTCTCTGCCAAAAGAAAAGGCATGCTCTGGAACAATAAGATTGCCTGTAAGCTGTATCTTGAATATTTTCCTTCTTCAAATAGCTCTAGTGCTATACAATCCCATAGATTATATGGTTTTAGATGGCCGTGAACCATTAACAGTTAGTATTTCCTGCATGTAGGAAATGTCTGTCTTAATCCTGAGTGAGGATCTTGACAGAACAATGCCCATTACCACATGTGTGTTTGTTGTTAGTGAAAGAGCACTTTAGTGCCACTTCTTTTTTTAAATAAGAGCAATTAGACAAAAATTATAAATGTGATAAATTTATTCCATTTGTCCAAAGAATTCTAATACTTCTGAATAGAAAGAAGTAGTGCTCTAATTTATAAGGAAGAAAATGTAAATATTCATTAAAAAGGAACTAAATACATATATTTTTAAATTAAATAACAAACCCTCAAGAGAGATATGATGTCATATATTTATGTTAATTAATAAACCAAAATAATCATGACATAATATGGACATTAAAAGACTTGTTATTAAACCCCTTTAGAATATTATTTCATTGTATACATTTCCTCTATATAAAATCTATTATATTTTAATGCCATAAAGAATATACTGCTCATTATTAGATCATAGCTCTTCTAAGAGTTTCATTTTCCTATTTTTTTAACCAAACAAGTTAAATATAGGCAAAAGACAGAGAAAGACATTTCATCAAACATAATATATGAATGTCAGGTAAGCACATGAAAAAATATTCAACACAACTAGCCCTTAGGGAAATGCAAATTAATATCACAGCTATGCATCACAGTATACCCATTATAAGAGTTAAAATTAAAAAAAAATACCAAATTATGATGAGGATATAGAGAAACTGCATCTCTCAAGCATTGCTTATGGGAATCTAAAATGGTGTAGCCATTTTGAAATTGGTTAACAGCTTCATAATAAACTAAATGTGCACTTAACATATGACCCAGCAATTACACTTCTAGGCAACTATCTCAGAGAAATAAAAACTCAGGTCTACACCAAAACATGGATACATTTTTTATAGCTGCTTTTTTTGTAATAGCTCTAAACTTGAAACAACCAAAATATCCTACAGTAGGTGAATAGTTAACAAACTGGTACATGCATACCATGAAATATCGCTGTAATAAAATGGAACACGCTGTGACGTATGATTTGTCTAGAATGGATTCAATGGCATAATTCTGAGTGAAAAAAAGCCAGTCTCTGAAGGTCATATACTATATGTTTCTATTTATATAACACTCTTATAATGGTAAAATATAGAAATGGAGAACCTATTAGTGATTGTAAGTGTTAGGCTAGGTGGATGGATGGATAGGTGGGTAGAACTAAAAAGGAGTTGCATGAGGGAGCTATTTGACGTAAGGAAATCATTCTGTGTCTTGATAGCAGTGGTATTTATATAGATCTACACATCTCATTAAATTACGTAGAAGTACACATAGGTCTTTTGCCAATTTCCTGAGCTCGGTATTTGGTATTATATACAATAGATAACCAAGACTTAACTAATGAATGATGCTGAGTTACATAAGCCCTTTCCGTGCTGTCTTTGTAACTTCTTGTACTCCAAATTCTTAAACTATATTCAAATTGTAATAAGAATACATTTGAATTCTTTGAAAAATAAATAAACAGGCTCACTGAAGCCAATAAGGTCCTTCTCAGGAATTATATAAAATAGAGATTGAATAAAATGTTTTGGGAAGTAAACTCTAATAAAATAATAAATGGACATAAGTTCAGAGTTTTTCCTTCCTTAAGTGATTTCCAGAAACCAGTAGATAGAAATGATTAAAAACAGAATGGGGCTATAAATGAAAAAAAAAAAAAAGTTTTAAATGTTCTACTTTTAGTTAAAGGAAACAAAAAAAATATTCAAACATAGCACTGGCACTTTGTCAATTTTCTATTTTATGTGAAAGTCATTTGAAGTCTATATTGGTTAAATACACTCAGTAAATCATAAAACATTTGAGTTACAGAAAAATGACTCATTTAAAAGCTAAATGATGCTTTTCTAAGTAATCATCTTAAATCATTTTGACAAGTTTTATAATGATAAATTTAATTTTTTTCTCTATCCCTTGATGGATATTTTAAGTCAGGAAACCAAAGGACTGAGAAACTTAGGCTAATTTGTCATTTGAAAAATCACAGAAAATTATCTGTTATGTATTAAAGACTTTATTATTTGCATTAACTGTTTGTATTTGTAGAATATTTTTCTTCCAGAGTCTACTTGTTCTGATGTTTGTTTGAAGCCTTGAACCTTTTGTGCAAATGATAGCAGTTGGTCGAGTAGTATTGTTCCTTGGGGAAAACTCAGAAACAAGAATGGTAGGAGCAGGTGTGCTGATACCCTATTGCTTATAACATTTTGGAATTGTTCCAATAAATTTGTTTGGGCTTTGAGGGAGAGTTTCTAATATTTGAGTTCTGATTCCTTTAAGCTGCATCAACATGGAAATCTCAAAATATTATTTTGTTTAAAATTATAAACAATGTCTAGTATTTTTTCCTTGAATGGATCACCTTCCACAGCTTCTTTGGGCATTATTTATTAATTTTATGACATGATTTGTCATTTGTTGCCATATCTTCCTTTTCTATTTATTTAGATAACCAAAAAAATTATGACATGAACACCCATCTTTTCAATTTTGAAATTTAAAAAATCTATTTCCATGTATATGTGACATAACTTCATATTTTAATTAAAGTGATATCTAATGGGAAAAGAAGAAAGATATAAATTGTCTGGACATCCAGACTGATGAGTTTGGAATTCAGATTCAAATATTTACTGACCAATAACAATGAGATTGGCACTTTATTGAGCACTCTACGTACTCTATTTTATACTATGCCTCACAGTATCTGTGTGAGGTAAATATTACTAGCTCCCTGATTTTACAGAAAAAGAGTCTGAGACTAAAAGAGGAGAAATACTTTAAAAACATTTGCACATATAAATAAAAGTAGCCTTTTTCAGTTGTAATTTCTAAAATGTATTTGATTGCATGTTTATGTAAACACCTAATTTCTGTATTATACACAGTATAGTTAGACTAATGCAGTGAGATTGATTTGTGACTGTCGTTTATGAGCATAAGACTAGTTGTATTTAAACAACCAGCTGGAGAAAATTGGAAAAAGAAATATACCTCTTTGGTTTTTGATATATGGATTAGTAACAAAGGTATCTGATAGAGAAATATCTGTACCTATATTTCTATATATGTCTATCTGCAAATTGATGTGAATTTCTTTGGGGTGTGAAATTACTGTCATATGTCTGTTTTCATTTAAATTTGTGAACAACTCTTAATCAAGGTCTTAAACATCAACAGACATCATCTTTCTCCCCACAATCTTTACCTGGCAATAGCTTTACTTGATCACAGTCAAATACTCCTTCAGTCCCTCTTGCTTTTCTTTTAATCTCTCCCTCTCACCAGACTAGTTTTAATTTTTTTCTCCTTTAAAACTCTGTTCATTTTTTGGTATAAAATCAAATTTGAAACTTACTAAATTCCATTATATACTCTTCTTGGCTGATGAAAGATAACTAATGAAAGTGGTCTAAAAGAGCCTACAATGAGGTGAGTAAACTAGTTCTACATAAAGTGTTATCATTAGAATTTTATAAGATGTAGAAATACAACAGAAAAAAATTCTTTTGGCAAAAATTAGTGTAAAAAATAATGTCAAAATGAAAAGTCTGGAAGTTCACACAGAATAAAATGTATAAAGTGGCAATCAGTATATGCAACTATATTATTTATTTTTAAACTTGAATAAATTCCTAGGGTTTAGAAGAAATTGTAAAGATATATAAAAGAAGCAACTATTAAAAGGTATGACAACATAAAATAACTTTTCTGTATTTTAAAGTATATATATAAGGGAATTGCTTTCTTAAAAATGTTTCTTGTCCCCTAGACAAATGGACAAAATGCATTGGATCCTAAATGTACTCTAGAGGTACAAAAAAGGAAGTGGAGGAATTAAGAGTAGTTCAGATGTTTTGGCAAACAATCGGGATTAATAGATGAAAAATGGTGATTCTCATTCACTCAGAATGGGGGTATCTGGCTCATCGCCAATACTGTACCTTGGTTTCCCAAAGAACTATAACCAGGCAATAAGGGTGAATTGGAAATACACTGGTCCTAAAATCCTAGTTTTAAAAGCATCTTAAACCTTATTTGCGTTAAAGTGATTTGCCACCAGATACCCTTAAAAGCATAGGTAAATCCTATTTACAAGAAGCTAACATCATCTCAGCCTCCAATTTACTTTGACATTTTCTAAGCAATATAAAAGTCAATAAAAAATAATTAGAGGCAAGTTAAATACACGTGGCTGATTCATACAATGGGATGTCACTTGGCTACAAACAACACTGTTGCATGCAACAACATGGTGAATCTTACAGGAAGAACACTGAGTTTAAAAAAAGACGCAAACAAATACAAATATAGGCATATCTCAGCAATGTAGTAGATTTGATTCCAGACCACCACAATAACATGAATATCACAATAAATTGATTCACATAACTCTTGGTTTCCCAATATATATGTTATGTTTATACCATCTTGTAGTCTATTAAGAACAAAATAGCATTATATCTAACAATGTACATACCATAATTAAAAATACTTTATTGCTAAAAATTGTAATAATCACCTAATCATTCTGTGAGTCAATCTTTTAGCTGATAGACGGTTTTCCTCAATGTTGATGGCTGCTGACTTATCCAGGTTTTGGTTGCCGAAGGTTGGGATGTCTGTGGAAGCTTTTTAAAAAAACAAAAATGAAGTTTGCTATGTTAATAGACTCTTTCTTTTAAAAAAGATTCCCTCTACCATGCAATGCTATTTGATAGCATTTTACCCATAGTAAAACCTCCCTCAAAATTGGAGTCCATCCTCTTAAACCTTGCTACTGCTTTATCAGCTAGGTTTAGGTAATATTTTAAATATTTTCTTCTTACATCAACACTGATCACAGCATCTTCACCAGGAGTAAATTCCATCTAAAGAAACCACCTTCTTTGCTCATGCATAAGAAGCAACTCCTCATCTGTTTAAACTTGATCATGAGATTACAAAAATTGAGTCACATTTTCAAGCTCCACTTTTTTTCTTGTAATTTCTGCCACATCTGTAATAACTTCCTTTACTGAAGTATTGAACCATGAGGGTTCGAATCAACTCCTTTAAATTCTTGTTAATGCTGATATTTTGACATCTTCCCATGAATAAATAATATTCTTAATGGCATATGGAAAGAATTCTTTCCAAAGATTTTCAGTTTATTTTGCCCAGATCCATCAGAGGAATCATTGTCTACAGAAGATAAATATGTTTACAAAATTTATTTGTAACATAATAAGACTTTAAAGTGAGAATTACTCCTTGATGCATTGGCTACAGAATGAATGTTACACTAAAGGACATGAAAACATTAATCTTGCACATATCAGAGCTCTTGGGTGACTAGGTACATAGTCGCTAAGCAGTAAGACTTGGAAGGAATCTTTTCTATAAACAGTAGGTCTCAACAGTGAGATTAAAATATCAATAAATCATGCTGTAAAGAGATGTGCTGCTATCCAAGCTTTGTTATCTATGTATAGAGAACAAACAGAGAAATTTAGCATAATTATTGAGGGCTCTAATATTTTGCAAATGGTCAATGAGCTTGAGCTTCAAGTCAACTCAAGGAACCAGCTGAATTCACCCCTAACAAGAGGGTCAACCTGGCTTTTGAAGCCTTGGAGCAAGGCATTGATTTCTCCTACCTAGCTATGAAAATGCTAGGTGATATTTTGTTCCAATAGAAGGCTATTTTATCTATCTTGAAAATCTGCTGTTTAGTGTATCCACCTTTATCAATTATATTAGCTAGAAATTCTGGATACCTTGCTGTACCATCTATATCATTACTTGTTGCTTCCTGTTGCACTTTTATGTTAGGGAGATAGTTTCTTCTCTTAGAAGAACTAAGAAAGAAACTCTGCAAGCTTCAAACTTCTTTTCTGCGGATTCCTCACCTTTCTCAGCTTTCATAGACGTGAAGAGAGTTATGGTCTTGCTCTGGATTAGACTTTGACGTAGAAGAATGTCATGGCTGGTTTCATATTCTATCCAGACCACTAAAATAGCAGTGAGCATGTATCATTTTGTTTGTGTGTTCACTGAAGTCGCACTTTTAGTTTTCTTCAAGAATTTTTCTCTTGCTTTCACAACCTGGCTGTTTCATGCAAAATGTTTAGCTTTAAGCCATCATGGCTTTTGACATGCGTTGCTCACTAAGGTTAGTAATTTCTACTTTTTGATTTAAAGTGAAAGACATGTGACTCTTCTTTTCACTTGGACACTTAGGGGCCATTGTAGGGTTATTAATTGGCCTAATTTTAATATCATCACATCTCAGGGAATAGGAAGACCAAGAAGAGTATGTTATACCCTTGTTTTAAAAGTAAATTTCTGAAATAAGGAAGTTCAGAAGATAAGTTAAATAAACTTTAAGTATCCTAAATCTCTTTGTAACTGCTAAGATTAATGAATTTAGATGCATATGTACAGATATGAAATTGTTACCATGCACATATGTAGGTTCACTAAGCATGTATATAAATATATTTACAGTCACTTGAGCACACAAATACAGAGAGAAAGATTTTAAAAAGAGAGGAGGAAGAGGTTTTTTGTTGTTGTTCAGCGTTTCTAAAGATACAAAATTTCCAGAAGGGTACAAAAGAAACCAATGAAAATGGTTGTCTCTTGGGTAGATTATTGTGGTTCTGTGTAGAGGAAAAAGACTCATTTTCATTTTTATTATCTATACTCTTAATAAATGCAGTGTTCTACTTCATCTACTTTTAAGTTTAAAAATTAATTTCAAAAACACTCTAACTCCCTAAAACCTACACCGTTTTTGGATGGCTTAATAAATTTTTTTCATGAAAGCATATATACCTTTCAGTTCCTTATGTATTTTGGATATTAACCATTAATAGACATATAGTTTGTAAATATTCTCTCCTATTTTGTAAGTTATATCTTCATTCTGTTGATTGTTTCATTTTCTGTGCAGAAGATTTTTATTTTGGTGTAATCCCATTTGTCCATTTTTACTTTTGCCGCCTATGGTTTTAAGGTCATTTCCAAAAATCACTGCCCAGAATGTCATGGAACTTCCCTTATGTTTTCTTCTAGTAACTTCAGTTTCAAGTCTTAAATTTCATTAAGTCTTTAATCCATTTTGAGTTTTTTAAAATTATTATTTAAGTTCTGGGATACATGTGCAGAGCTTGCAAGTTTGTTCCATAGGTATACATGTGCCATGGCAGTTTGCTGCACCCATCAACCCATCATCTACATTAGATATTTCTCCTAACGCTATCCTCCCCTAGCCTCCCAACCCCCAACAGACCCTGATGTATGATATTCATCCCTCCCTGTGTCCATGTGTTCTCATTGTTCAGCTCCCACTCATGAGTGAGAACATGTTGTTTGGTTTTCTGTTCCTCCGTTTGCTGAGAATGGTAGTTTCCAGCTCCATCCATGTCCCTGCCAAGGACATGAACTCATCCTTTTTTATTGCCGAATAGTATTTTCAGTCTGATGTATCAAGAAAGCAAATAACTCAATTAAAAAATGGGCAATGTATCTAAGTAGATGTTTCTCAAAAAATGAAGGAAAAAGACAATTATACATAAAATTGCTCAACATCACAGACAAATGCAAATTTAAACCACAATGAGCCATCACTTCACACTTAGAATGGCTAATATAAAAAAGACAGCATATACTGTGTTGGGTAGGATATAAAGGGGAAATCACACACACCATTGGTGGAAATGTAAATTAGTACAGCCATTATAAAAACAGTATGGAGGTTCCTCTAAAAATCAGAAATAGAGCTACCATATGATCCCCCTACTGAATATTTATTCAAAGAAAATGAAACCAGTATGTGGAAGAAATGTCTACACTCTCATGCTTATTGCAGCCTTATTCACGGTAGCCAAGATATAGAATCAACCTAAGTATCCAACCGAAGGTGAATGGATAAAGAAAATCTGGTATATATACACAATAAAATACTATGAAGCCCTAAAAATAAACTCTTTCATTTGCAACGACATGGATGGACTTGAAGCACATATGCTAAGTGAAAAAAGCCCAGTACAGAAAGACAAATACTGTATATCATTCATATGGGAACTCTCCCCAAAAAAAAAAAATCTTATATAAGTAGAGAGTGGAACAGTGGTTACCAGGGACTAGGATGGTGGTTGTGGTACAGCTCTTGGGGAGATGTTTGTCAAAGGCTACAAAATTTCAGCTAGATAGGAGCAGTAACTTCAAAAAAATCTATTGCACAACATGGTGATGATTATAGTTAGCAATATAGTATTGTTGAAAAATAGAGTGGATGTAAAGTTTGCTCCCCACAAAAATAACTATTTGAGGTATGCTTATGTTAATTAGCTAGATTTGGTCATTCCATAGTGTATATATACTTCAGACATTATGTTATGAATGGTAAATATAATTTTGTCAATTTAAAATAAAATTGAACACAGAAAACCACATATATTTGTACTTGATTTTCTCATGATTTCTTCTTTCATTTTCATGAAAATGTTAATGAAAAATAAGTTACAGAATATATATCATGAATAATTTTAACTATTTGCAGTAAAGAAAAATATATCACAGTGTTAATGGTGGTTAAATTTTCATTTTAGAAAATTTATACTTTTAATGTTTACCAGATTACATATGGTAATAGTGTGTGATTTAAATATATATATATTTATTTTTTAAACTATCTCTTAATTTCTGCAAAGATAAAGAAAATAAAACTGTTCACTGAACATATTTTCAGAACTGAATGTTTTCTATGTTACGTAAAACTGAATGTTTATATATTTTAAAAAGTATCCCCAATTCCTAAAAGATTAAAAAATAAAACTATTTATTTGACATATTTTCAGAACCCTTATTCTGTTGTATGCAAATTAAGGCCTATGTATAGGACAATATACATTAACTACATAAATAAGTTGATAGGTAAAGCAAACCAAATGAGTAAAAGTACTGCTTCAATTTGAAACTGTAATATGCATTTTTGTTTATTAGGTTGTATATGTTTAAAATGATCTAACATTTAGCTGGAGTTTATTGTCTTTAAATTTTAAAGATGCTTGATTTGGTAGAATAAATCAACCCCATACACCCTATTTTTTGGCATATTTTTGTTGTTACTAACCCGGTGGTCTTCACAGTAATATGGCTCAGCAAGGTTTAACAAATGTAAGAACTATGATAAAGTATAAACAATACTATTTTTCTAAACATTTACGGTTTTACTATGGGTTCTCTTAAAATTTTCTGAGAAGGAGGTGGTGATTTTGATTATAGCTTTGGTATTATCACTAGCACAGTAAAATATATATAGCAAAAAATATATATATATAGCAAAAGCCTTAGGGAAAGGCTGCCCCTTGGGTTCAGAGCTGTCATTCATCTATTCAAGCTTCAGAAATGTCTTAGCTTTCTTTGTTCCACAAGAGGCTTACTGGAACCACTGCACACTGTGTCAAACTGCAGGCAAATCCTTTATCAGCACATCCTTTTGAAACTGTCATTGAACTGCATGGACCTAAGGAGTGATAAGCATTAATAATACCCTGTTCCTTTTATCCCTCTGTCTTTCAGTTTTATTGCTGGATTCTTTATCTAAACTTAGGTTTTATAGTCTAGACAAATGCAATTCTCCTTGCCTTCAAAAGTGATGCTTAACCTAGCTTGTATTGATATGCAGGATTTTTTAACTGCTTATTTTCTAAAGTAATAAATGCTTTCTTGTAAATAACCTTGGGCTTCACTTGGAAATTTTCAGTGTCATGGATCACAATATCTGAAACGAGACACATCATAAAAACAAGGCTTCTAGAACTCCAGAAATGGATAAATGGCTAAATTGGACATTCCAAGTCATTGTTATATTTGCTTTTTTTCTGTAGAAGCATACACAGGTACAGACTCACAGATACACATATTTATGGGCCTTAATAATGTCCAGTGAAAATTAAATAGTGAATTGTCTATGATAATACTTAAAAGTTAAAACATGACAAGTATTTTTAGGCCTTTTTGGTCTATTATTATAAGAATTGCAAAATTGTAACATTTTATTTTTATCAGTGTTTTAATATTTATCTTAAATATAAAAGATATAATGTATAAGTCAAAATCACTATATGAAAACCACTTTATATAATTAAAAAGTGCATTATGCCATTTTACTTTGCATATATATATATATATATATATATATATATATGAAACAGTGAAGACTTGATTTGACAGACTTTTATAAATTTCAATTGTTTTTAAGAGGTACAAGTAATACTAAAATAAGCATATGAAAATATTTGCCAATTTCTAGCAGATATTTTTACATGTCACACATGAAAGACATATGCATAATTATAACACTAGATAAGTTGTATTAACCATATGCCACAGTGATGGGATGATGGGTTAATCATAAAGCAGAAGACCATCCTAAGAGACCATCATTCTCAAATTCTTATTCAGAGTTTTTTATTGAAATCAGACTAAGTATAAGATTTTAAACATTTCTATTTTTATTTATATGATGTGTAATTTAATATTAGCAAACTAACACCACCAATGATAAGGAGGCTTTGAAAAAATAATTTTACCTATTCTATGTTTTTACAGATTTGGGCTCCTTTAACATATGCTTAGGAAGACATCCTTTGAAGGTGCTTTGGCTTAACAATGTGGGTGGGTGCCTGAATGTATGTGTGTGTGTGTGTGTGTGTGTGTGTGTGTGTGTGTTGCTGAGGCAGAAGTGTATCTCTTAGGGTACCTAAGAAATAAGGTACTGTATGACATTGAATAGTTATTTCCTTAACTCTCTCTTCTCTACTTGTCTTGGTTTGGGCAAAGTTGACAAGTTGGTGAAACAACATTCTAAAACAATACTCTCACCACGTCCTTAATTCCTTAGTATCTCCCTCCTTCAACCACACCTGCAAAGCAAAACTCAAATTGATCAATGTTGAAGTTAAACTTTTCTGCTCTAAAACTCTAAGAATACAGTTTCTAAAGGTATCAGTCAACTTTATAAATGTGAACCATTAGCCACATAGGGTCTAGAGCACCAAGATCCTCAGCACTGTCCTTCAATCCTTTTGCAAATCTTCGTTAGTTTTAGTCATACTGGCTTCTTCCTTCTTGACTATAAAGCTTTATTTATCCCCTCGAGGCCCTCATCCTTCCCTACTCTAAGCAAGTTTCTCTTTTTCCTGCTTACTGAGAAAAGCAAGAAAACCTCCATCTCTTTCAGCTTCCTTCTTTCCCCACAAACGTATATACAATCATATTGCTTTTAATTTCCTTTTTTCTAGTCTGCAGTCTGCATGAGGGAGCCTCCTTTATTTTGCCTAAGAACAACCACCCTGATAAGCGCTTTTGCATCTTCAGTAGGTCTCTTAGTCTCTTCTATGATACAAGTCTTCCTTTAGCTTTTGTCCTTGCTTTTGATGTCATGCTATATCTCTTCTGCATTCAGTTCAGTTTTCTTAAAAGTGTAATATGTGTTTATTGTTTGTGACCTTAGTGCCCATTTACGCAAAGCCCACTGAATTCTGACTTTTCTGAATTCTGAAAAATTCTAACACTTTTCGAATTTCTCTTGGAAGGATCGTCAATGACCTCTTTCTGTTTTTATTGGTGTTTTATGATTTCTCCGCAGACATTCAACACAATTAATGAACCAAACCCAAATAGACACTTTATATTTTTGAGTTTGTATTTTAAAATTTGTAATATATTTGTAGGCATAAATGTTATAGAAGAGATTTCACTCATTTTGGTTATATAGTTTGATGAGTTTTAGTAATTGTGCATATTTAACCATCATTAAAATTAAGGTACAGAATAGTTGCCTTACCCTCTAAAGATTCTGCCTTGGGCATTCAATGCATTTTCCTGATCCTGTTCCCAGGCAACCACACATCTGACTTCTGCATTTATAGATTTGCCTTTCTAGAATTTCTTACAAATGGGATCAACACTATAAAATCATTTGTATTGACTCTTTTTACGTAATGCAATGTTAAGATTCAGCATGCTGTGAATACATTTATATCTTACTCCTTTTCACTGCTAAGTAGAATTCTACAGTATGGATAGCAAAATTTGTGTATTCATTTGTCATGCTGTTTCTAGTTTATTGATTATTATGAATAATAGTGCTATAAATATCCTCCTGCTGGTCTTCGTGTGAACATACATTTTCCTTTCTCCTGAGTAAATATTTACAAATGAAACCACTGAGTCATATGGTATATGCAAATTGCACTTTGTAAGATACTGCCAAATGTTTTTCAAAATGCATATATCATTTTGCATTCCTTCTAGCAGTCTTTGAAGGTTCCATTTGCTCTGCATCAGGGTTTCTTGACAATAGCACTGTAACATCTTGGAATGAATAATTCTTCGTTGTGGGGGATTTCTTGTGCATTTTATATACTTAATAGTATCTTGGGCCTCTTCTCCCACTAGATGCCAGGAACACACTTCGCCCCTCCATCTGTGTTAATCAAAACATGTCCAGACACTATCAAATGTTGACCAACTGCAAAAATCACACAAGTTGTGAACCACTGCTCTGCATTCTCACCAAGACTTTGTTAGTGATTTAACTTGACTATTTAAGTATATCCACTGTGGTATCTCATGACACTGTTAATCTATATTACCCTGATATCTAGCATGGATGTAAAGAAAGGCCACCCAAATGAGAACAAGCAAAGGCTATTTATTATACAGTTTTTGTTTGTATACAGTTTCTCTTTCCCTAGAATCTTCACTCGTTACTTAAGTAAGTGCCTTTTTCCCCACCTCTTTTATTTTAGTGAGATTATGTCATATATTCTGATACCATTAAATTATTGTCTTATATTGTGCATTATATCCTTGGATCCCCTAATTTTTGCTTTTTCTGAGTGTTATATAAATAAGAGTTTGATATGTAGCCACATCAGATTGTTTTGTTTACTGAGCAATATGCAGTTAAGATATAACCATGTTGATAACTCATTCCTGTTATCCCTTAAGTGTTAAATTATAACTATAGCAATTTGTTGGTCCATTCACCTGTTGAAGGGCATCTTGGTTGCCACTAGTTTTCGGCAGGAATAAACAACGTGCTATAAATTTTCACATAAAAGATTTTATGTGAATGTAGGTTTTTAAAACAGTTAAATACCTAGAAAGTTTATTGCCAGATTATGTGTTTGCTCTGTTAGAAACTGACAAACTATCTTCCAAAATGGACATACCATTTACATTCTCTCCAGCAATGAATAAAAGCTCCTGTTGCTGTATATTTTTACCTTTTATAACCATTGTTAGTTTTTAATTTTAGCTATTTTGACAAGTGTGTGGTTGTATCTTATTTTAACTTGTGTTTCCGTAATGACAACTGATGGTTAAGTGTCTCTTAATATGCTTATATGCTCTCTCTGTATCTTCTTTGGTAAAGTGTGAACATTCTGGGTACGAATCCATTAACAGATAAATGTAATTTACAAATATGTTCTGCTGATGTGTGACTTACTTTATTCTTTAAAATTATCATTTGCTAAACAAAAGCTTTTAATTTTAAGAAGTCCAACTGGCTTTATTTATTCTCATAGATTGTGCTTTTGGTGCTATATATAAAAATTCATCAAACCCAAGGTCATTCAGATTTACTTTTATATTTTCTTCTAGAATTTTATATTTTGCATTGTACAAGTAGGTCTATGATTCATCTTGAGTTATTTGCAAAATGTGGGAATCCTGTGCCTAGGTTATTTTTATTTTTGCATTTAGATATTCTATTGTTCAAGTAAAAATTTTTTTAAAAAGACTCTTCTTTCTCCATTGAATTGCTTTTGTGCCTTTGCCAAAAATCAGTTGTCTGTAATGCAAGACTATTTCTGGTCTTCCTATTACTTACTTCCATTGACATATGTTTCCATTCTTTCATTAATAACAGGCTGTTGTGGTTACTACAGCTTTACAGTAAGTCTTGAAAAGGTGTAAAGTAAATCTTCCCATTTTGTTCTTTATTAATATCTTGCCGTTCTTTATAAACTTTAGAGTCAGTTAATAATTAGAAAAATGCTTACTCGGATTTTGACTGGATCTGCATTTTATCTGTAGACCAAACTGGGAAGAACTGACATTTTCACAATATTGAGTCTTCCAATCAATGATTATAGACTATCTTTTTACTTATTTAGAAAATCTTTGATTTTTTTAATCAGTGTTTCAAAGTGAAAATTCTGTGTATATTTTGCCATTTTTGTACTGAGGTGTATTAGGTTTTTTTGGTAGTATTCCCTGCTTTTGTTATTGTATCTCTTCCTCCCTGTCCCCCTTTTATGCCTTTTCTTATATTTAAGCATTTTATATGATTCCACTTGATTTCCTCTTTGAGTACCTCATTGGTATTTCTACTTTCAAAAATATTGTAGTGGTTGCTCCAGGCTTATAATCCTTACATAAACTATGCTCATCTTCAGATAACACTATGTCAATTTATATGTGAGGAGGTATTACAGACTATTGCCAATTCTTCTTTTTTCCCTTGTGATATTACTGTAATTTATTTTATGTAACAGTCTAAGCACCCAATTTATTGTTACTATTATTGCTTTAAGTACTAACTTCTTAGATCAATTAAGAATAAGAAAAACAAAACATTTTAGTTTTCCCTCATTTAATTCATCTCTAGCACTCTTCTTTATGAGATTCAATTGTATGACATGTATCATTATCTGGAAAACTTTTAACATTTCTTGTATTGCTGGCCTGCCTGCAATATATTCTTTGTTTTCTTTTTTTTTTCTTAAAAATTTATTTTTCTTCACTCTTGAAAGATAAATTTGTTGAACATAGAATTCTACATTGACAGTATTTTTTAAACACTTGAAAGATTTATTTCCCCTCTCTTCTTGCTTGCATGGCAGCTGATAAGAAATTCACAGTCATTTTCATCCTCCTTTTCTGTAGAGAAGGTACTCCCTAGTCACCACTGGCAACCTTCAAGATTTCATCTTATATTTGTATTTGTTGTTTTAGTCGTATAAATACAGTTTTTACAAGTGTTTTTTGGTATTCGTGTTACTTGATCATTATTGAAATTCCTGAATCTGTGTTTTATGTCTCTCATGAATTGTTTTAACAATTAAATTCAATTGTCTTATTTTTTCTAAAGTTTTAAAGATTTTTTTAACTTCATATCTTATAAATAAGTAAAACAACATAAAAATAACAAAACAAAACAAATTTAGAAGTATCAATATTCCATCTTTATTCTCTTTACCTTGTTCTCCCTTCCCTGATGGGTAAAACTATCATTGGGGCTCAGAAAATGATGCCTCAAAATACAGTGTTTTGACATGGTGAACAAAGAAAGCAGTGATACTGTCTCTCTAACCTTCCTTTCTCCCTCCTGTCTCTCAACTCTTTGTCATTCCCAAAGCACAAGAGGAAGCTATTATCTAATGTTTCCTTTTCTATCTGGAAACCAGACCCACTAAATTGAGGAGTGCAGTTGTCTTTGATCTCTTCCCAGAAATTTTATTAACCAGAGAAGAGTAAAACCCATATCAAAGAGGAAGACACTGAAAATTAAACACCACACCTAGAACCCAGACCAACTTTGTCCCAAACCACTGTTTATTCTACAGTTCTATTCAAATTCCAGAGTAATTCGCAAGATAAGGTCTGCTCCTGGGACCATTCATTCCTACCCCCAAAATTATTTAATCCTATACCTCCATTTTTTTCCTTTATTAAAAAAATGGTATATATAGCCAGGCATGGTGGCTCATGCCTATAATCCCACCACTTTGGGAGGCTGAGGTAGGCAGATCACTTAAGGCCAGGAGTTCAAAACCAGCCTGATCAACATAGTGAAACCGTGTCTCTACTAAAAATTTAAAAAATCACCTGGACCATGGTGGTGCATGTCTGTAATCCCAGCTACTTGGAAGGCTGAAGCATGAGAATTACTTGAACCTGAGAGGCAGAGGCTGCAGTGAGCTGAGATTGCACCACTGTACTCCAGCCTGGGTGACACAGTGAGTCCTTGTCTCAAAAAAAAATTTTTTTTTTTAATATATAAGCACCTGCAATTTACTGGGTTATTAATCATTTGCCAACAATTCCCTTGTGCTGTGCATACTAAATACAGCTGTATCCTTTTTCTCTTATTAATCTGTCTATTTTCATTTTATTATCAGCAAACCTTAAGAGTGCAGAGGGAAAACTTTCCTTTGGTCCCTGTAAGGTCTTCAGTACTTGATGTATCTTTCCATTTCTTTTTATTTAATAGACTTTATTTTTTAGAGAAGTTTTATATTCATAGCAAAATTGAGCAGAAGACACAGACATTTCCCATTTATAGCTGGTCTACACACATGCATGATCTCCTACTCTATCAACATCTGCCATCAAACGGTGCATTTACTGCAATCAATGAACCTACATTAATGAACCTATCATTATTACCTGAAGCCCTGAAGTTATGTACATCAAAATATCACATTGTACACCTTAAACATGTGCAATTATTAATTTTAAAAATGTTGCTCCCAAGATTATACTGTGGTTCACTTTTAGTGTTGTGTATTTTGTGGATAGGACAAATGTATAATGACATGTATATGCCATAATAAGATAGTATTTAAATTTTTCTGTGCTCACCTAGTTAACTTTGTTCCCACTCTCCAACCTTTGGTAATCACTGATCTTTCCAGTGTTACCACAGTTTTACTTTTTCCAGAATATCATATGGTTAGAATTATATGGTACATAGTACTTTCAGGTTGGGTTATTTTACTTAGTGACATGCATGTAAAGTTCTTCTATGTAATTTCAAGGCTTGAAAGCTAATTTCTTGTAGTGCTAAATAATATTCCATGGTCTGGATGTACTACAGTTTATCCATTAACCTACTGAAGGACATCTTGATTGTTTCCAGGTTTTTGCAATAATGAATAATGCTGCTATGCATTCATTTGGAAGTTTTTTATGAACATAAATTTGCAACTTCTTGGGTAAATACTGAGAAGTTCAATTGTTGGATCATGTGTAAGAGTATATTTAGTTGTGTAAAGAACTGCTAAGTTATCTTCCAAAGTTGCTCTATCATTTTGGATTCCCACCAGTGTGAATGAGTGTTCCTGCCGCTCCATATCTTGCCACCCTTTGGTGTTCTTAGTGTTCTGGATTTGAGCCATTCTAGCAGTGATCTCTCACTGTCATTTTAATTTTCATTTTGATATACAATGAGGATCACCTTTTCATAAGTTTATTTGGCATCTGTATGTCTTTGGTGAGGTGTCTGTTAAAGTCTTTGACCTATTTTGTAATCAGGTTGTTTGTTTTCTTTTCATTGAATTTTAAAATTTCTTTGTATATTTGGCTAATAGTCCTTTATCAGATGGGTCTCTTTCAAATATTTCCTCCCAGCTTGTTTCATACCTTTGAAATTTGTTGACAGTGTCTTTCTGAGAGCAGAAATTTTAAATTTTAAGGAAGTCCAAATTTTCATTTTTTAAAAATACATCTAGCCTTTGATTTTGAATCTAAAATGTCATTGCCAAACAGCCAAGGTCATCTAGATTTTCTTTTATGTTATCTTTGAAGAGTTTTATAGTTTTGCATTTACGCTTAGGACTGTGATTTATTTTGTGTTGTGAAGGTCTGTGTGTAGATTCTATTTTTGGCTGCATGTGAATGTCCAGTTACAGCATCATTTCTTGAAAAAACTATATTTGTTCTGTTGTGTCTTTGTTCTTTTTTCAAAGATGATTTGTTTACATGTATGTAAGTTTATTATTTCTGGGCTTTCTATTTTGTTCCATTGATTTCTTTATCGGTGTTTTCATCAATACGGCACTGTCTTGATTTCTTCTGCTTTGTAGTCAGTCTTGAAGTCAGGAAATGTCAGTCATCCACGTTTGTTCTCTTTTGATATTTTGTTGGCTATTCTTGGTCTTTTGCTCCTTCATTTAAAATGTATGATCAGTTTGATATATGTATCAAAAGATCTATAACAGTTGTTAGCTGTAAAATAACTTGCTGAGATTTTGATTGGGATTGCATTGAATCTATATATCAGATGAGAAAGAACTAATATCTTAATAGTGTTGAGTCTTTTTGTACTTGAACATATAATATCTCCATTCACTTAGTTCTCCTTTGATTTCTTTCATCAGAGTGTTGTGATTTTTCTCATATAAATCTCAAATACATTTTGCTGTATTTGTGCCTAAGTGTTTCGTTTTGGAAGGTGCTAGTGTAAATTGTATTGTTTTTATAGGGATCCATGAGTCCCACACATTGAATGCCAGAATGCAGGGATCCATGAGCCCCACATTGGGCACTAGAATGTAGGGAGTCAGCCCTACATCACCCATGGGTACCCAGAGTTTGGTGGCAACAAGGGAATGAGAAAAAGACAGATTAAGAGAGAGAGTGAGACCATGGGGCCATTACTTATTACTTAGGAGTAAACAGTGAAGGCCCCAGCTCTGATCATCCACACCGTTTAATTACAATCACTTTGATCTACAGGGTAGGGGTAGAGTGATGGTGGAGTGAATCAGTGAGCCAGAACTGGTGTGTCATCTTAAGGACTGGTAACAGTGGGGGTTTGGGAGTTCCACAAAACAAGAACATGTGTTTATCTTTAGCTTATTATCTATGTGCAGTTGATGGAACTCGGGCCTTACAAGAGGCTATAAGTCTGAATACATCATGGTGCTATGAAGGGGTTTTACGTCCTTGAGCACAATGTTTATGGTAACAGAACCAAGGTCACCCTGCACTGGAACATTAGGCATGGAGAGGCCTTTCTCCTCAGAGGCCTCCTGTGGCCTTCTGCAGTTTGTTGTTCCTTTTTATACGTTATTCATAACCAATTTATGTAGACACTCTGTAAGTCCTTTCTCCTTTGCTGCTTTTCCCAACATTTTTAAACTTCTAATTACATTTTTACCTTGCTGATACATAAAAAAGTGGTTGACTTTTTTATCTTAAATTTTTATTCTGCAACATTGCTGTATTTGCTTACCAGTTCTAGATTTTGTCATTTCTTTCAGATTTTTTACATAGACAATGATCTCATCTATGAAAAAAGACAGTTTTAATGTCTTCTTTCCCTTAATTTCTTTTCATGCCTTATTGAATAGTTAAAACTTATAATACAAGATTCAAAAAGAGTAGCAAACAGAGATATCTTTGCCTTATTCCTGATCTCTTAGTGGGAAAACTCACCATTAAGTGTGATGTTAGCTGCAGGTATTTCTTTTGGGGGTGGGTGGGTTACATATTCTTTACCAAATTGAGAAATTTCCCCCCAATTTCTAGCTTAATAAGAGTTTTTGATGAGTGTTAGATTTGCAAAATAAATTTTGTATATCTATTGACAGAATCCTGTGATTTTGTTTAATTCTGTTGATGTGATAGTTAATATTAATTGAATTTTTGATGCTGAACCAGATTTGCATACTTGGGATAGATTCTATTGGGTCATGGTATATAATTAATTGTATTCATTATTAAATGTGATTTGCTAATATTTTGTTGAGGATTTTTATATCTATGTTCATGAGAGATATTGGTGTGTAGTTTTTTTAGTAATGTCTGTTTTTTATATTAGAGTAAGGTTGGTTTCAGTATGATATAAAAGTATTTTCTCTGTTTCTATCTTCTGAAAGAGATTACAGAGAGTTGGTAAGACATCTTCCTTAAAATGTCAGAATTTACCAATGAACCCATCCAGGTCTTCTGCTTTCTCTTTTACAAAAGTTATGAAATACTGATTCAATTTATTGAGTTGCTATAGACCTATGCAGATTGCTTATTTCTTCTCATGTAAATTTTGACAGATTGTGTCTTCCAAAGAATTGGTCTATATTATCTACATTATCAAATTTGTAGATAAGAGGTTGCTCATAGTATTCCTTTATTATCCTTTTAATGTTCATGTAATCTGTAGTTATTTCCCCTTTTTTGTTCCTTATGTCAGTAGCTTCTTTCATCTCTTTTTTTCCTATTTAGCCTTGCTAGAGACTTACTGGTTTGGTTGATCTTTTTAAACAATCACTTTTCAGTTTTATGTTTTTCTCTGTTGATTTACTCTTTCCAATTTCTTTATTTGTATTCTAATTTTCTAGCTTTCTAAGATAGAAACTTAGATGATTTATATTGTAACTTTATTCTTTTTTATTACATGCACTAAATGCTACAAATTTCCCTGTAAAAACTTTTTCTGCAGACCACAAATTTCAATTGCTTAATCTATTGATTTTTGTTTTATTGATTATTATTTAATGAAAGGGTCTTGCTCTGTCACCGAGGCTGGAGGGCAAGTGATAGAATCATAGCTAACTGTAGTGAAAAGCTCCTGTGCTCATGTTATCCTCTCACTTCAGTCTTCATAATAGTAAGGATATAGACATGCACCACCACACAGCTAGTATTTTTTACATTTTATTATCTTCTAGGGATAAGGTCTTGCTATATTATGATGGCTAGTCTCAAATTCTTGGCCTCAAGTGATCTTCCCACTTTGATTTCACAAAGTGCTGGGATTATAGGTGTGAGCCACTGCTGCTGGCCACGTATGTTGATTTGACCTGTATTTTGATTTTTATTTAGTTCAAATTTAAATAAAATGATATATTTTTTTTCAACCTGGGAGTTATTTAGAACTATGTTGTTTAACACCTAGGTATTTTGGGATTGTTCAGCTATTTTTCTGTTACTGATTTCTAGGTCAAATCCATTGTAATGTGATAACAGAAACTACTCAATTTCTATTTTCTTAAATTATTTAACTGTATTTTATTAACCAGAACATGGTCTGTCTTGGTGAATGTTTCCTGTGAAATTGAGAAGAATATGTATTCTGCTATTGTTGGATGAAGTAGTCTATAGGTATGAGTTCTATCCAGTTGACTGATAATGTTGTTTATTTCAACAATGACCTTACTGATTTTCTACCTATTTAATCTGTCCCTTTTTGATAAAGGGGAGTTGAAGTCTTCAACTATAATAATTAATTCATTCATTTCTCCTTGCATTTCTGTCAGTTTTTTTTTTCTGATATTGACATGGTTTTGTTGTATGTCCCCACCCAAATCTCATCTTGTAACCCTCATAATTTTCAGGTATTGTGGGAAGGACTTGGTGGGAGATGACTGAGTCATGGGGGTGGGTCTTTTCTGTGCTGTTCTCATGATAGTGAATGGGTCTCATGAGATCTGATGGTACTTTAAAGGAGAGTTTTTCTGCACAAGCTCTTTTTATCTTTGTCTGCTGCCATCTAAGATGTGACTTGCTCCTCCTTGCCCTTCCTTGCCTTCTGCCATGATTGTGAGGCTTACCCAGCCACATAGAACTGTAAGTCCATATTGTACCTATCTCTTTTGTAAATTGCCCAGTCTCGGGTATATCTTTATCAGCAGCGTGAAAAGAGACCAATACAGATATATTTTGACACTATGTTGTTAGACACACACATAATAGCAATATTTTGTCTTCTTGGAGAACTGATCCTAGTTACCGTTATGTAGTGCTCTTCTTTTACCATGTAACCTTCCTTGATCCTCATGTATGCTTTGTCTGAAATATATGTGGTGGCTACTATTTTGTAAAATTAATATAGGTGTGATTTATTTCTTTTGATGTATTTACTTTTAATCTATATGTATCTTTATATTTCAGGTGGTTTCTTGTAGGCAATATATAGTTGGGTATTGTGGTTTTTATCCGCTCTATTTAAAACCAATCTATTTAGGCCTTTGATATTTAAAGTAATTATAGATAGTGTTAGATGAATATCTGCCTTATTTGTTACTGTTTCTATTTGTTACCCTTGGCCCTTGTTCTTCTTTTTTTGTGTGTGTCGGTGGGGGGGGAGGTCTTCTACATTTCTCTAACTTTTTTGGTTTTAATTGATCATTTTATATTCAATTTTCTCTGCTTATTTAGCATATCAGTTGTACTTCTTAGTTTACATTTTTAAGTGGTTGCTCTAGAGTTTTCAACATATATTTACAGTGAATCCAAGTCCACTTTTAAATAATATACACTTCATGGATAATTTATAATAACAAACTAATCTTAATTTCTCCCTCTCATTGATTACATTATTACTTTTACATATATATCAATATACAAACATTTACATACATACTGATATATACATTAGTATGCACAAGTAGCTATATATATATTTATAGACATAAGTATACATAACTAAATACATCATTCTTATTTCAAAGGCATTCTTCATTTCTGTTACATTTCTTTTGATGTCCAGATTTTTTTTTGATTATTTCCTCTTAATTTTTTTTTTAGAATTTCTGTCTCTGTGCTTACATTGTCCAGTGTTCTTGTACACTGTCTACTTCATCCAGTAGATCCCTTAACATAAATTTTGTCTTTTCATTGAATTTCTTCATCTTTTTAAAAAAAATTTTTACTTTAAGTCTGGGATACATGTGCAGAACATGCAGGTTTGTTACATAGGTATACATGTGCCATGGGGGTTTGCTGCAACTATCAACCCATCATCTGGGTTTTAAGACCCCTTAACACATTAATCATGGTTGTTTTAAATTCTAGGTTTGATAATTCCATCATCACTGCTATATGTGAGTCTGACTATGACATTTGCTGTGCTTCTTCAAAATGTGTGGGGTTTTTTTGTTTTTATTTTTGCTTTCTAGTACGTGTCGTCATTATTTCTTGGTAGCAAAATATGATGGACTGGGTAAAAATAGTCCCATATTTAGGTGGTACCGCTTGGGTACAATGGGCTTTATTTGCATATTTTCTTTTCTCCATAAGGAAAGCTAGTGCCAGCTTGTTTGGGGTATTTCCATTCCCCCAGGTTACTTAGGCTCTGGTGAAACCCTAGCAGGTTAAGGTTAACCAAAAGTTAAATAGCAAAAGTTAAACAAAAGTTAACTTTAACCAAAGTTAAATATCTTCTCTCTGGGCAAATATTGTTAAGAACAAAATGCTCTTGCATATTTCAAAACTGTTATTTTTATCCTCCCTTTATTAAAATGAAAAGTGATTTTTTTTCCGTATATTTACTGTGAGAACCTGGTTGAACCCCTGGAGCTAAAAGTCACAAAAATGTGGATGTTCAGATTACTGGGCCCCATTAGAGTTTTTGGCTCTCAGACTTCTTCATGATAAGCCTCCAGCAATCACTAAATGATAATTCAGATTTCCTTAACCTCAAACTGGTTTCCTTGGAACCAGTTTCTGCTTGTGGGTTTTTGCTCTGTTAAGTTCTGACTCTCTCTCTCTATCATTTCTTTTTCATATCTAAGATGGATTGTTTTCTTCTCAGGTTTTTTCTAGGTTTTTATTTGTTATTGGGATGAAGTGGCATATTCCAAGTTCATAACCCACTGACCCAGAAACTGGATGTCTTCTCTTCAATTTTATAACTGTTATTATTACTTGAACTACTACTTCTGCCATATTATCTCTTTCTTCTTTTGGCTTTCCAACTATAATTACATTCAACTTTTGATATTTTTTCACAGTCCAGCTATTCTTGCATTTTCTATATGTATGCTTTTATTTAATTATTTTCATCTTCTCTTTGCTTTTCAGTTTGGAAAGTTTGTGTTGGTGATCTTCAAGTTCACCGATTGTTTTCTTAGTTGGTGTATCAAATCTACTCATTCTTCATTTGTTTCTGTCTTCTTGATTTCTAGTGTTTTCTTTCAATTCTTTTCCACTATTTTCATTTCCCTACTGTGGACAAAACATATTTTAAAATCCTCATAAGATAATTTTAATATCTATGTCATATCTGAATTTTGTTCAGATTCTTTCTTTCTTTATCCCGACAGTATAGCTTTTTTGTTTCAAAGTTGGATGTGTTGTATCTATAACAGGTACTGTGTTAACGAGATCGATATTTTTTTTTTTTTTTTTGAGGTAGTGCCTAGCTCTCTTACCCAGGCTGAAGTATAGTGGCATGATCTTGACTCACTGCAACCTCTGCCTCACAAGTTCAAGCAATTCTCTTGCCTCAGCCTCCTGAGTAGCTGAGATTACAGGCACATACAACCACGCCCGGCTAATTTTTGAATTTTTTGTACAGACTGGGTTTCACCATGTTGATCAGGCTGGTCTCAAAACTCCTGACTTTGTGATCTGTCTGCCTCAGCCTCCCAAGGTGCTGGTACTACAGATGTGAACCACGGTGCCCAGCCATTAACTAGATCTTAATGTGAGTATTTATGTTAATCAGCCCTAGGAGTTGTGCCCTGTTTAGCTGTTAGTAGAAGCTTCAGATACCTCTACTTCCTTCATTTTTGCCCTTGTTAGTTTTGAGACTTCTCTTTGCACTGATTCTCAACAAGAGTATATGTCTTGCAGCCCTTTCGAAGGGAAATCATTGTTATTATAATTGAAGTGTGTTTGTGTAGTGTTAGGGTCTAGGGTGGGGAAGCACTGTATAGTCTTCTGATTAAATCTCAGTTTAATAGTTCTCCATTCTAATAGTGGCTTAGGGTTGTGGCTTTCTCAAGCAGTTCTCTCCCTCTTCCAGTGATACAACTGTTATCTCCCCTGCTTCATATTTCATTTCCTAGCTTTATAATTCCCATGATATATTTTTCTGAAGCCTTATTTCCTATTAACAATCTTGTTTTTAAAATTTTTAAATTCCTACTAGAGGTAGGAAGCCTAGAAAAGATACAGTGTAATGCAATTTCTTTTCTCCATCTGGGATAAGCGTCTGGATGTTTTTCTTGAAAATAAGACTTTATTTTGAAGGTTCCTGAAGAATTTCATAATGGTTTCTCATCCTTTCCTTCTGACACAGCTATAAGGGTATTTTCTCAGAGCTTGCTTTTGAAAGGCTAGTGGGTTCCTGGAATGAAAGCCCACAGAAGTGTGAGGACTTATTTATAGTTGCTGTCCCCAAGAGCTTCTCACTAATTCTAATTCACATTCAAGTCTCACCAATTTCTCAGATTTTCCACTGAAGTCAGTAGATTTATTTCTATAGTTTCCCTGCTTCTGCTCAAGGTAAATAATTCTCAAGTTCTCTGTTTAACTGTTTCTCTCTCTTCAAATGTTGGTAAACTGTTTGCTTTATAATCTCAATTCTCTCATGAGCTCATTAAGTTGTTGATTTCAGCCTTTCCAGCTTTTATTATTATAAGGAGAGTACCAACTTCTGAGATCTATACATGTTGAATGTGAAACAGTAAGTCCAGCTTGTTGTCTTTTCTCTCTTTCTTTCTTTCTTTCTCTGTCTTTTTCTTTCTTTCTTTTCTTTCCTTTTTTTCTTTTCTTTTCTTTTCTTTCCTTGACACAGTCTCACTCCGTCACCAGGCTGGAGTGCAGTGGCAGGATCTTGGCTCACTGCAGCCTCTGCCTCCTGGATTCAAGCAATTCTCCTGCCTCAGCCTCCCAACTAGCTGGGAATATAGGTATGCACCGCCACACCAGGCTAATTTTTGTGTTTTTAGTAGAGATGGGGTTTCACCATGTTGGCTAGGATGGTCTTGAGCTCCTGACCTTGTGATCCGCCTGCCTCAGCCTTCCAAAGTGCTGGGATTACAAGTGTGAGCCACTGCACCCAGCCTTACTTTTGTTTTTAAATTAAATGAAAATTACTCTTAAAATTATTTCAAGAATTCAGTTTACTAACTATTAACAGTATTGAGGCCGGGCACAGTGGCTTACACCTGTAATCCTAGCAGTTTGGGAGGCCGAGGTGCGTGGATCACCTGAGGTCAGGAGTTCAAGACCAGCCTGGCCATCATGGAGAAGCCCCATCTTAAAAAATAAAAATAAAAAAAATAACTATATATATATATATATATATATATATAGAGTTATTAAACTTGAAGGAGTATAAATTTCTAAATATGTACATTGGGAAACAATGTTCAAAATTATTTGAAAACATTATATTTCAATTGGTTAATTCACAAATAATCTTAATCATACTTAGTTCCCACAGCAAATACAATAATAAATTCGTTTATTTTCAACTTTCTTAAGTAGAAATATTTCCACTGTTTTCAATGGAAGTCAATTAAAAGCCTAAAAGGTTTTTCTAAAATCCTACAAACTTTACCCTTGTTTTTGCTCTTATTCTACCCTAAAGAATATTACGGTTTCTACTCTCTTGGATTTAAGTACCATTAATAAAAATGTTCTTTTTCTATTATCTCCAAACTTGTCCATATATAAAATACCCTTTAAGAATGCCAATTAATAAGTGTTTTATTCTTAACCCCTTTTTCTTCAGACCTCTTGGATTCCTTTGGATTCTCTGTCTTACTGAGTTTTGGCACCCAAACTGCTATCTTGCTCCAGACCTCAATTGACTTCCTAACTATGCATTTCATTTCTGCAGTCAATCATAAAACAGTTTGGTATTAGATATCTACCATTTAATGAGGTCTTATTTATTTTTGTTAAATTAATACACATATCAATTATCACATTCTCTCTAGATATTGTTTGTGCTCTGTAATTTTCTTACATAGCAATTTGTTGACTTGAGATTTGATTTTTCCTTTCTATCTTTACCCAGTCTTCTGTACCCTTCTGAAATTCTACCCTGAAGCCAGAAACAGATAAGTAATTCATGAAACATAGGAATATTTTATAACATTATACTGTGTGAATAAAGCAGTCTTCACAGGTTGGAAAAGATATACCCACAGTCTATTCTTTCCTGGAGGCAATTAGATATGCATATATTTATCTAAGTCCACCAGAATATTTTTATTCCCTTTTGTACAGTGTCTTGAGATAATGAGTTTTCTTCTTATGTTCTGTGAATAGAAATAAAATAAGAGCAATTGGTTAGCTTTGGCTTATGAATGTAATAAATGTTGATCTGCTGTTAATGCAGAAATGCTGTTGTAAGTAATAATTTTTAAAATTTTATTAGGCCGTTTATAATGAAAAGTAATTTTGTATGAAAATGTAAAGCACAACTCTAATTTTAATATTTAAAATAATTACAAAGTGAGTTTGGATTACAAAAATGTTATAAGCAATTACACAGTAGGTCTGTTTTATCTTTAAATTTGAAATCAATGTAATCGGTTTTTTAACATTTGAAGGAAAAGAAAATAGCACAAAAGGAAATGAATAAAATGGTAGAAAGTGGAAATGAAGGAGAAAAGAAGAAAAATTAAACTACAGACTACTGTAGAAACTTGTTTATGTCAGATTGGTTTTCTATTCATCATTATTATAACAGTATAAAAATCCCTTGAAGAAATATATATCTTTTCATAGTCCACTAACTTATTTCCAATAGCACTTAGTTCATCTAAACATATGTAGTTACCAAAGGTGCTCACCAGTATCCTAAAACTATTTGATATGGTTTGTGTTTGTGTCTGATCCAAATCTTACGTTGAATTATAATCTCCAGTGTTGGAGATGGGGCCTGGTGGGAGGTGACTGGATTGTGGGGGTGAATTTCCCCACTCTGGCGATAGGGAGCAAGTTTTCGTGAGATCTTATCATTTAACAGTGTGTGTCTGCTGGGCATGGTGGCTCATGCCTGTAAACCCAGCACTTTGGGAATCCAAGGCAAGTGAATCACCTGAGGTCAGGAGTTTGAGACCAGCCTCACCAACATGTCAAAACACTGTCTCTGTTAAAGATACAGAAATTAGCCTGGTGTGGTAGAAGGCACCTGTAATCCCAGCTACTTGGGATGCGGAGCCAGGAAAATCGCTTGAACCCAGGAGACAAAGGTTACAGTGAGCTGAGATTGTTCCATTGCACTCCAGCCTGGGAAAACAAGAGCAAAACTGTCTCAAAAAAAAAAAAAAAAAAAGCGTGTGGCACCTTCATAACGTCTTCCTTTGGTCCCCTGCTGCCTGCTTCTACTTTGCCTTCTGCCATTAACAAAAGCTCCCTGAGGCCTCCCCAGAAGGAGAAACGCCTCCATACCTCCTATACAGCCTGTGGAACCTTAAACCAATTAAACCTCTTATCTTTATAAATTACCCAGTCTCAGGTATTTCTTACTTGGAATGTGAGAATGATTGAATACAACTATTATATGGAAACAGTTGCTTATCAGTGGTGCCCAGTGCTTTCATTTGAATTCCCTTGATCATAGCCACATTATACAGTGTATAACCATTTGTTGATGCATAAGAGGGTGCATTAGGATCAGCAGAAGTAGCTCAAATGAGTGAAATATTCTGCAAGTTTCAGGAAAATAAACACATTTATCATTGACATAAATTATATGTTATCAAGGTCCAAAATGAAAAGGAAAACATTTATCATGGAAAAGCTATTTCAACTAAGAAGGTGCTGATATGTTCTCAGTTTTTGAACCAAAATCCAACTCTATCTTAGCTCTTGGAGATATGATAAAGAAGATTTTTTGAACAGGAATAATGGTTGTTAAAACCTAGAAATCTGTAGAACTGTTTTTTTTTTTCCTTTCACCCCCATTTCATAGAGGACTACCGGGTTTTGTATATATATATATCATTTGCCCTGACTTGAATATTATTCTATATCTTTCTTGTCTTAGAATTTCATTATTCATGGCATGGTTACTTGCCTGAAATATCTGATGGATGCCACAGGAATGCTAATATTATATCTAAATATAGCTACATAAGTGTTGGAAATTTGCCAACGCAGGAAGCTGGAAATAAAATCAAAATTCCTGCAGAATGTCATTTCAGAAACAGGACAAATAGTGATGTCATTATAATAACTTTTAGAAAAGTTTTTGGGATGTAAGTCAGGAAGTTAAGAGGTAACTAAAACAAACAAACAAAAAATATTGCTAATTGACTACCAAGAGAAACAACAACAGGTGGAGAGGAGTCATTACAGAAGAGGGAATGTTTAACATAATAAAGAAAAATGGTGAAATACATTTTGTTGTACTAAGAGAAAGTTTTATTGAAAACCTAGTAATAAGTTTATTTTTGATTAAAAAGTAACATTTTTAATCACCAGAAACTGGAGTGAAGAGAGATGTATTACAGATTCTATAAATGTTCAATGAAAGGAGAACATCTGCTTCTAATAATAATGAAAAAGCAGGAGAGATTAACATTTCTCATTTGAAACAAGTAAAAAATAAAATGTAAAACAAAGGCTTTTCGTTTTTTTAATGTTTATTTTTGGTTCGTAGTACATATGCAGGTTTGTTATATAGGTAAACTTGTGTCATGGGGTTTGATATATAGATTATTTTGTCCCCCAGATACTAAGCCTAGTTGCCTACATGTTGTTTCTGATCCTCTCACTCCTCTTAACTTACACCCTCTGTTAGAACCCACTGTCTGTTGTTCCCTTCTTTGTATCTCTGTGTTCTCATCATTTAGCTCTGTTTTATAAGTGAGAACATGCAGTATTTGATATTCTGTTCCCGTGTTAGTTTGCTAAAGATAATGACCTCTATCTCCATCTATGTTCCTGCAAAGGGCATGGTCTGATTCTTTTCGTGGCTACACAGTACTCCATGGTGTATATGTACCACATTTTCTTTATCCAGTGTTCAATTAATGGGTATTAAGGTTGATTCTATGTCATTGCTGTTGTGAATAGTGCTGCGACAAACATGTGTGGTGTGCATGTGTATTTATAATAGAATGATTTATAGTCCTTTGAGTATATACCCAGTAATGGGGTCGCTAGGTCAATTGGCAGTTCTGTTATAAGCTCTTTGTTGCACTCCTATCCAAAATGGTTAAACCAATTTACACTGAAACCAACAGTTTGTAAGTGTTCTCTTTTTTTCTGCAACCTTGCAAACATCTTTTTTTTTTTTTTTTTTAAATAATAGTCGTCATGAACTGGTACGAGATGGTATCTCATTGTGGTTTTAATTTACACTTCTCTAATGTTCAGTGATGTTGAGCATTTTTATATGCTTATTACCCATACATATTTCTTCTTTTGAAAAGTGTCTGTTCATGTCCGCTGTCCCTTTTTGATGGTATTGTTTGTTTGTCCATTTTTTTAGGTTCCTAATAGATGCTAGATACTGTACCTTTGAAAGATGCTAAGTTGGCAAAAATTTTCTCCCATTCTGTTGGTTGTCTGTTCACTCTTTTGATAATTTCTTTTGCTTTGCAGAAGCTCTTTAGTTTAATTAGACCTCATTTACCAATTTTTGCTTTTGTTTTGTCTCTGACATTTTTGTCACAAAATCTTTGACAGTTCCTATGTCTAATATCATATAGCCTAGGTTGTCTTTCAGGTTTTTTTTTTCTTTTTTTTTATAGCTTTGGATTTTACGTTTAAATCTTTAATCCAAAAATCTTGAGTTAACTTTTGTAGAGTGTGTGGAATCGGTCTAGTTTCAGTTCTCTGCAAATGGCTAGCCAGTTATCCAAATTCCATTTACTGAGGGAATTCCTTTTCCCAATGCTTTTGCAACTTTGTCAAAGACCAAATGGTTACAGGTGTGCAGCCTTATTTGTGGGCTGTCTTTTCTGTTTCATTGATCTATGTGTCTGTTTTTGGACCAGTACTATCCTGTTTTGGTTACTGTAACCCTGAAGTATAGTTTGAAGTTGGGTAGCAAGATGCTTCCTGCTTTGTTCTTTTTGCTCAAAATAATGAGTCATATATGAGAAACCCATAACCAATATCAAAATGAATGGGAAAAAGCGGGAAGCATTCCCTTTGAAAACTGGCCCAAGACAAGGATATCTTCTCTCACCACTCATTTCAACATAGTATTGGACGCCTTGCCAGAACAATCTGGCAAGAGAAAGAAAGGGCATGCAAATAGGAGAGAGGAAGTCACACTCTCACTTTTTATAAGTAACATGGTTTTATATCTAGAAAACCCCATAGTTTTATCCTAAAAGCTCCTTAAGCTGATAAACAGCCACCTCAAAGTTTCAGAATACAAAATCAACACACAAAAATCACTAGCATTCCTATGCAACAACAGACAAACCAAGTTGCATTAGGAATGCAACCTCATTCGCAATTGCCACAAGAAAAAATGAAATACCAATGAATACAGCTAACCAGGCAGGTGAAACAACTGCAATGAAAACTCCAAAAACACATCTCAAAGAAATCAGAGATGACACAAATGAATGGAAAAACATTCCATGCTCATGGATAGGAAGAATCAATATTGTTAAAACGGCTATTCTGCCTAAAGTAACTTACAAATTCAATTCTATTTTTTATCACACTGTCAATGAGTTTCTTCACAGAACTAGAAGAAAGCTATTTTAAAATTCATATGGAACAGAACAAGAGCCCAAATAGCCAAGAAAATTCTAAGCAAAAGAACAAAGGCTTTCAATAAGTTGGAAATTATACGACAAAGTAATAGAATCGTTGAGAGATGGGAAATAAATGAAGCAAGCTCTACAGTTGCCCAGCTTACTGCTATGAGTCTCTCTAAAGCAAACAGAAGTAACTTCAGCAGAAAGGGTGAACTCCCTGGGTTGAGGAAATAGAGCTAAGAGTCTAGAGAGACAATGGTAGGTAGGGTTTTCAGGGCAGAGTAGTGGAGAAAAACAAAATTTCCGGTATCTGTGAAAGGTCCTTCCAGAACAACTAGCAGATAACTGACCAGCAGGTGCGTGTGAGGAAATTACTCAAGGCTGGGAAAAGAACCACCTAAAAAGGTAAGAGGAATACCTCAGTGCTCACAGGCACAACTCATAGCACAAAGTCTGTACTGTTGCCTGTTTCCACTAGTCAAAGTAGAAGATCTCACAGATTGCAAACCATTATGCGAAGAACTCCAAAAAGTCTTGTTTTAATGGTTGAAATAATTAGCTTTAAACATTATTGTAGTAATGACTAACAGATGCTAAAAATCATACTAAAAAGAAATGTTTTTAAGTAAACTTAAATGTGTCCTAGCACAAAGCTTAAGAATATTTTATGGGATTAGAAAATTATCTAGCACCTGATCTGACAAAGTAAAACTTAAAATAGGTTTCATCCAATGACACATTACTGGGCATACAGAGAAGCAAAAAAAAAAAAAAAAAAAATACACCCAGAATGAAGAAAAAATAATTAATCACACCTGTCCTAGGAGTGGCAGAGATGATAAAATTCACAGATAAGGACATCAGAAACAGTTTTTATAACTATAGTTCATACATTTCAAAAGCTAAAGGAAAGGTTGAACTTTTTAAGGAAAGACATGTAAGATGTGAAAAAAAACCAAGTTGAATTTTTTGAAGTAATAATATCTGGCATAAAATTAATTACAAATTGCCAATTAGACATCCCAGAAAAAGATGATTCATTGAATTGAATATATAGCAATCAGAATGGTTGAAAATAAAACATCGAGAGCAAAGAGATAAAAAGAGAACAGATCAGTTGGATGTGATACAAATCAAAGCAGTTTATTTTTATGTATAATTGGAGTCCATGAAAAAGGTAGTGACATTACCTGAAGAAGTAATGATGGAACAGTTTTCCAACTTGATAAAAACTTAGTTTTTATCTGTATCTTGAAACTTCAAACCCAAAGTTTTAAGACATTCAAGATACAGCAAGCCCTAAAAATATGGGAGAAAAAACTTCTGCCAAGATATGTAATTACATGGATAAAAATCCGTTATAAAGATAAAATCTTACAGGTGTGCTTGGAAAAAAAGGATACGTTATCTACAAAGAAACAAAAATGCATTAAAGAAAACTTTTCATCAGATTCAAAGCAAGATCAGAGATAATCTGTAAACAGCTTTAAAGTACTGGAGAACAAAGAATTGTAATTCTAGAATTCTGCACCCAAATGGAAAGTCTTACAAAATAAAAGATGAAATACATACTTTTTTCAGAGACATAAAACACAAGAATATCATTACTGGAACACCTGTGATGCAAAACAGTTGAAGAAATTTCTTCAGATGAAAGTAAGATGTTACCTAATGTAAATATGGGTCAACACAAAGAAATGGCAAATACAAGACAAGCTAAGTACATTAGAAAATATTTTTAAAAACTTTTTTTTAAGTGGCCCTGTAATAAAGATCTTGGCATTCTGCAATTTGTATATTCTGCAAACAAAAGAACTCATCTCATACAACAGGTCTTCTGGGTTGTAGACCCTGATTCCTCAAATGGGATTCACAAGTGTTTACTTTTTTTTGTTGTTGTTGTTGTTTTCTCTCTCTCTCTCTTTTTTTTTTTTTTAGAAAAAAAAAAGAATAATAAGAAAATGAATAAAGAAGAGAAAGAAAGAGAGGAAGAGATAGAGAATGGGAGTATTGCTTTATTTGCCCAGGCTAGAATGCAGTCTAAATATGGGTATGCCTATAATTGTGCTTAATAATGGAGACATGAAAGAAAACGAGGGAAGAGAATAACAAACTAGGAGCCAACCAATATTTTGTTTAAACTTCTAAGTTGATATGATGTGGTATTAATAAGAGTGTATATTTTGTGTTTTTAAAGTGGAGAGTTCTATAAATGTTAATTAAGTTTACGTGTTGCAGATGTGAGTTCAAGTCCTGGATATCGTTGTTAATTTTCTGTCTCATTAATCTGTCAAATATTAATGTTGAAGTCTCCCACTATTATTGTGTGGGAGTCTAAGTCTCTTTATAAGTCTTGTATATCTGGGTATTCCTGTATTGGGTACGTATATGTTTAGGATCTTTAGCTATTCTTCTTGTTGCATTGATCCTTTTATCATTGTATAATGTCCTTCTTTGCTTCTTTTGATCTTTGTTGCTTTAACGACTATTTTATCAGAGGCAAAAATTGTAACTTCTGCTTTTTATTTATTTATTTTTGCTCTCTGTTTGGTTGGTAAATCTTTCTCCATCCCTTTGTTTTGAGTCTTTGTGTATCCTTACATGTGAGATGGGTCTGAATGCAGCATACCAATGGGTTTTAATTTTTTACCCAAATTCCCTATCTGTTTTTGGATTGGAGGATTTAGTCAATTTAAATTTAGAATTAATAATGATATATGTGAGTTTAATACTGCCATTTAATATTTGCTGGCTGTTTTGCCCATTAGGTGATGTAAGTTCTTCATTATATTGATACTCTTTACTTTTGGTATTTTTTTAGAAAGGTTGATACTGTTTGTTCCCTTCTATGTGTAGTAGTTCTTTCAGAAGCTCTTGTAAAGCAGGCCTGGTGGTGATGAAATCTCTGAGTGCTTGCTTATTCACAAAAAACTTTCTTTTTCCTTCACTTATGAAGCTTAGTTTGGCTGGATGTGAAATTCTTGGTTGAAAGGAAAATATTTAAAATGTTTTCATATCATTTAAAACTTATTAAAATATTCACAAATGATTAAATGAAAAAACAGGCCACAATATGATATTTATAACATATATAGAAAATAAGTATGTAGGGGCATGGATAAATCTGGAAACCATCATTCTCAGCAAACTGACACACGAGCAGAAAATCAAACACCGCATGTTCTCACTCATAGTTGGGTGTTGAACAATGAGAACACATGGACATGGGAGGGGAGCACTACACACTGGGGTCTGTTGGGGGGAAATAGGGGAGGGACAGCAGGGGGTGGGGAGTTGGTGGGGGGATGGCATGGGGAGAAATGCCAGACATAGGTGAGGGGGAGGAAGGCAGCAAATCACACTGCCACGTGTGTACCTATGCAACAGTCTTGCATGTTCTTCACATGTACCCCAAAACCTAAAATGCAATTTTAAAAAGTCTAGTAAAAAGAAACCTTAAAAAAATAATTATGAAAACTATATACAAATTTGGAAAGAAGTTAGAGAAGTATTGTGGTCTTCAGTAAGTTCATAGAAAATATACATTATTTACAAACTATATATAGATTTCAAAATAGTTTTGAAATTAAGTTTATTAATTAAACCAAATTAAACTCATACTAACTTGTATAACATGTCTGAATAGAATCTAGTTTGGGGCACTAGACATCGGTTTGAAAAGAGCCCCTGTCAGAACAACGTGGATTTTGCTAAAATTGAAGCCAGAACGAACATAAAATTTATGTTGAAGTTTGGATGGAAGGATGATAACATTACTGATACTTTTCAGAAAGTGTATGAGAAAAATTCCCTCAAACAAATGAGCAGTTTACAGATGGATAACTTTTTTTTTAAGATGAAGCCCACAGGGACAGACCGTCCACATAGATTTGTGAGGAATAAATTAATCTTGCTCATGTTCTAATTGAAGAGGACCACCAACAGTACAAACAATAGCCAACACCATTTACATCTCAGTTGTTTCATTTTATACAATTATAACTAAAAAAGTCAAGCGAACTTTCTACTTGATGGATGCCAAAAACGTTTTGCCCAGATCAGCTGTGGACAAAAGAGGAGATTTCAATGGAATTTTTAAACAAGTGGGATCAAGATCCTGAAATATGAATAACTAATGTCTGCCTGGAAACCATTCATTGCTTTAATTTCTCAAAAAATTGGGAGTTTTTTTATGAAAAGTGACTTTGACACTTTATGATATTAAATAATGTCACTTTCCTCAATAAAAATTTTTTTGCATTTATTTATGTCAAAGTGGTATAATAGTAACCTAGTCATTTTCAGAAGATTAAATATCATTATTTAAATATGTGTTTGTAATTGTAAATTCCTCGCATGTCAATTTTATAAGAAAAAATTCAGCTAGCAAAATGTCATTACTAATATACCTTATTATGTATTCTTCTAATGATACTGAATTGAACACAGTAACAGTGCAGGTTTATTTCTAAGCAGAAGTAGAGGGTACTTATTATTTTGTTCTGAAAATTGCACTGATATTAATCATTTGGTAAGCCCATAATTGTATAGTCTATGTAATATTAGATGTGCTGAATAACTTCATTGAAATGTATTTGTAGTGCACTTAGGAAAGCTATTGTTTACATATACAAGTCATTAAAAATACTAGGTAAATTTTAGGTAACAATTGTTTGGGAAATTTTAATGTTTGTTAGAATAATATTTTCCATATGAATTTTAAAAATGAGAAATATTTAAGTGCTAGCTCTCTGGAGAAGAAGCAAAGATAATTGTGATTTATTTTCAGATCCTTGATTCACTTATGGTAATTCACAGCTAACCATGTCAAGAAAATTACATTCAATTGCTATTTTATTTTACAAGGATATTAGATGCATAATATCATAATAGATATAATGATGGTTGATATTTTATAATGAAGATCCTTTCTAAAGATGTTTGTTTTAGTCTTTTCATTTTTCTTATTCATATAATTGTATGAACAAGCGCTGTCTTACAAATATTTTTTAAAATCATAAACTTTTTTGTTTACGTTTTTGAGCATTGGCTGCAGCCTATTTAGAATAACTTTTATCAGCTACAAAAATTTGATCGTCTTTATAATTTTTTACCAAGATATACTTCCTTTAAAAAATATACACATCTTTGTTTCTGTGTTATGTATGTGTTATTTCTATGTTAAATATTTAAGTGATCTAGTAATATATTCAAGGTTCATGTAGGCATTAGGTGTTTTTAAAAGAAAAATGTATCTAATTCATCTAAGTTTGCCATCATATGGTAGCTTTAAATGCTGTGTTTAGTGTTCTGATTAGAAAAGTGATAGTAGCCATTTTACAGAATAATTTAGCAACTAAAGAAAAATATAGAGAACACAATATTATCTTTGATAATTTGTTGGGTTATCATTCTTAACATATTAATATATTTTTCTTTCTCCCTCTGCCTAGTATATAATAGCTATGCTTTGCTGAGTATGCATCATTTTCCTGAAACTTACAAGTGCTTTAATGGTCCCAAAATATCCTGGTATTAATTTGCTGATTCATTAATTTTTTTCATGAGTTTTGAGTGCCTAAAAGATACCAAGAATTGTGTTTATTCTTCTTTTGAAGAAAATAAGCCATACCCATATGCTCATATAGTTTATATTTCAGTAGAAGGAGATGATAATTAAGAGAATGAAATCAAACTGATAATTTCAAAGTAGTGACAACGTAAAAGTAAGGAAATAGAAAATATGATAGTGACTGGAGTGCAAAGGCTCTAGGTGTTAATACATTTGGCATGTTCAAGGAACATAAGAAATGTCCATGTGGCTGGGGCTTTGTTAGCAGGTTTGGAGTGATGCATTTATTTGGGCCATTAGTTTGAGTGTGTCAAGCTTTTGCTTCTGGTTTTAAAACTGAAATTCTCAAGTGGAAATTATTTTTAAGCTGATCTTTACATTACTGAATATGTAAATATGAATTCAGACAGATAGTATTAACATAGTCCATTATTACTGGACATGTATTTAATACACAATTTTAATCTAAATACTGTTGTACCAACTTCTTATACTTAAATTATCATCTGAGTTCCTACTTAGTTAAGGTATTCTATGATAAGAATAACTCAGTCAAAGTTTATAAACTTTTTGAGCACTCTTGATAAATTTTCAAGTTATTCTTTACAGTTTGTGTTCACTTACACTTGTAAGAGTAACATGGAGAGAGCTGAACTCACTGCAGCTGGAAGCATTTTATTATTTTTAACATGCTGCCTTGTTAAGCAGTAAAAATAAATTTAACCAGATTTTACTATTTCATAGTCATTAAATCCACAGCAATTTGAATATATCATAAGTGATATAGATAAAAACATCCATACTTCCAAGCAAAGCGTAACATAATTATTAAATATTTCCTGAATTAATTGAAACTTCAAAAAAAAAAGTGGGTGGGGGAAGAATAATATTTTTGGGCTTCAAACATTCCTACTTTTTATATAGCCTGATTCTTGAATCAGGAGTAAGAAATTTGAAAACCCTAATAGAAAATAACTCAACTATTTTAATTGCACAGGCCTATGATATCCTGCCCTTGTATCAATAATTAAGGAACAGACCAGTTCCTCTGTATACATATTATAATTAATAATATATAAATTATTTCAATTAATGTTGTATTTTATAATATGGTAAGGTATTAAGCATTACTCATAAATTTGAAACCAATCATATTCTCTGATTTTTAAGACACCCTTTTTGACTTTGACTGACTCAGAACAACAAAGAATTTTTGCTTTGAATAGGTGGTATGTGTCAATCAGAAGTATGCCCTGAGCAAATGGAAAGTGTATAGAAAACTTTCGGTTGTTTTGTATAAATATATCAGGGCATTAGAAAATCTGGGACATATTATATTTATGAATTTTCACAGGGAAGGGTATTTTCCGACTGCATTAAGTGTGGAAGGAAAGGAAGTGTCTAACAATAAAAGATTTTTTAAAGTTAAAATGTCAACATTCAAATACATGAACACAGATATGGCAGTTGTATCACCAAGTTTGTTTTTGATGAATTAATAGACAAAAATAAATAACAGCTTCCAGACGGGGAATTATTTACCTCTTCTTTAAGATATTAGAAGCAGAGGAAAATAAAAAAACCTGACATTTAAAGTATCTGAGTTAGTAACTTTTTCACTCTTTGTTTTAACATTCTAAAAGCTGTCAACAAAACAATACTTCCATTCATCATCACCTAATGCCTGTGTGTAAGATTGAAAAATGCCTTCTAATTATCTCCTGGATATTAGATCACATCTGAGAAATAAGGAGAATTGATAACAGGAAAATAAATTTAGCTTAGCTTTTTATTTAATTATCTAATTTTGCTAAATGTTGTTTATTGTCGTATATGTTACTATGAAATTCATATAAGCTGATACACTCTTCTACTTTTTTTCCAATAAGTGAAAGCTCCATTTTTTTCTTTCTTTAGAAGTCTATAATAGTTTTGAAAATTTGCTATATTCCAATACTTATAACTCTGTATCTCCTTCACCTTTGTTATGAATGTGCTAAATGCCGAGAGAGAGAAAGAGAGAGAGAGAGAAAGATATCAATGAGCTACTTTCCACAAAGAACCAGGCAACGTTTTACTGGAAAATTCTGCCAAACATTCAAAAAGTGGTCATTTTAACGCCACCTAAATTGTTACAGAAATTAGTAAAGAAAACTTTCCATGCTTATTATAAATGTAGATATTGTCATACCCAATCAAGATTTTTGAAGAAAAGTTCAGATCATTGTTACCTAATCATGAATAAAAAGGTGATTATTAGAAATATTTAAAGCACTCTAAAAATATCATGATTAAACAGACTTTATTCCAGAAATCCAAAGATGGTTCAATACATGTATTAGTCCTCATGCCCAAGACATACCCAAGTCAGGGTAATCTATAAAGAAAAAAAGGTTTAATTGACTCACAGTTCAGCATGACTGATGAGACCTCAGAAAACTAATCATCAGGGTGGAGGAGGAAGCAAACGTGTCCTTCACATGGCAGCACCAGGAGAAGTGCCAAACAAAAGGAGGAAAAAGTCTTTGCCCTTGTAAAATTGTTAGATCTCCTGAGAATTCACTCACTGTCACAAGAAAAGCATAGAGAATAACCACTCCCATGATTAAATTACCCACCACCATGTCCCTCCCAGAACATGTGAGGATTATGGGAACTACAGTTCAAGATGAGATTTGGTTGGGGACATAGCCAAACCATATCAATATAGTATATCCATTAATGTAATTACAATTATATACATTTTTAAAGTTCCAAAAGTCAAGTAACTATTCGTTACATAAAGCATTGATAAAATATTGTGACTTTCTAACCTTCATAAAAGTTTATATATCTGAGTTGCAAAGCCAGTATCTTATACATTAGTAAGAATAGAGCTCTATCCAGTGCAAACAAGATAAGTCTTCCTATCCTATTGTCTATACTGTTGGTTAGCATTCAATTATAGTTACTATCTAAAACAATAAGAAGAAATGAGTTTGAAAAATACAAATTAGAAAAGAGGACAAAAATACTTAGTAGCATGTCCAGAATATTTCAGAAAAAGCTTTAATAAAACTATCACAAAGAGTAAAAACTGATATGAACATTTCAATAAGGTATTAACATATAAAAATAAATTCAAACCCCTTCATATATTCAAATAATACTCACAAAAATGCCTTACTAGAAAAATGGAAAAAGATAATACCTAAAATTAAATTTGTCAAACCTATAGAAAAAAATTTTTAAACACTTCAGCAAAAGACAAAGTCCCATTTTTATTGGCTGTGATAATCAAACATTATAAAGATATCAATCCCATAAGAGAAAATATAAATGTAATATGGTCTCAAATTATCAAGGGACTTTTGCTGGATTTAAACAAATTTATGTGAATATCATATGGAAAAAATAACAGTTGTGACTAGATGAAGAAAATCTAAATATGATCAGCAACACAGGCAAAGAAGAATTGGCCTTACTAGACTGTAAAATAAAGTAAAAATCCTCTCATAAAAACAATACGGTCCTTGTACAATAATCAGAAAGATCAGTGGCACCAAAAAAGGTATAAAAATGGACACAAGTTCCTATGAAAGTATAGTATAGTGTATGATAAATCCTGGTGGAAATAGAGGATTTTTATTATTAATGTTTTAAAGTCATTAGTTTGATAGACTTTTTTTTAAAAGGGTAAAACGGCAACTGTGTGTCACACCTTTCACTAAAACACCAAATGAATCAAGGATATAAATGTTTAAAAAATAAACCACGCAAGTACTAAACAACATTATTATTATAAGTGGAAGTTAGAAAGCCTAAGTCAGTCCCCAAATTTAGAAACAATAAAAGATTAATAAATCTGATAATCATTTCTTATATTTACATATATATCTACTTCTATTCAAATATTACAGTTTTAACATTCTAAAGATATCAGCAGAGTTGATTTGAAATAAAAATGTTTACATCTTGAAAATTTATTTTTATTTCCTAAAATTGCCTATTCTGCTGCTCATCTGCTAGACTTATGATTTTAAAACCAGTGTTTTCTAGTATCTTCAGACACAGTCTCCCTAATTCTCCCTACTCAGATAATTAACAACATAAGTATATACACCTTTTATGTATCCATAACAATTAAAAATAATCATAATAAAATTAAATAAGCACCTAATTTAAAAAAACCACCAAACTTGGAAAACTAAGATTGCTAGATTACCTGTTGGTAGACATGGCCAGTCTAGAAAACCACAAAAGAAGAAACCAAGTAGTCAATTCATATTGGAAACATTTTTCCTTAGTGAAGTTAAAATATCAGTATGTTTGTGTTGTTGCTAATTAAAGCACAGGTTATTTTAAGAAAAGCATTCCAGTTAGGGAAAGGCACAGTGAAATGGACCTTTCTGTAGTGCAGGTAGAAAAGAAAAATGATGCAACATTTCTGAAGACTGATTTGTACAATGACCATTGCTAGTACTCTCATTTACTAATTTGGTAATCCCAGTTCTAGAAGATTTTTCTAAAAAAAATTAAGGATATCACTTTTTTAATTTTTACAATTGGAAGTTTTTTCCATGGCTGTTTATGGGAGTAAAATTTGGAAATTGTAAAATAAGGAATTGGATATATTTTGGCACATCATAACATATAACATTATTCAGTCAATACATTAGCATTTGAAGCACATTCAGAGTAATAAAAGTGATTTCATATGCATAGAAAAAAGTAAGAAATGTAAATGGTATAATGATATCTGAATAATGGGAATCAGATTAATTTCAGATGTTCTTATTTATGCTTTTATGTATTTTTAAGTTGTTCTATATAAAAATAACTTTGTGGTTTTTAGGAGCATTGATAAAGACATGTAGAAGTCAAGGTGATTTAAAGAATAGAAAATGATAATAACTATTGCTTTGTTAATATTCTGTGAGATATTTGGTAAATCACTTAATTTCCATCTATTTTTCCATCTAGAATGTCAAAACTCAGAGACCTTGGTTAACCATTGAGCAATACTGAGTTGGAATGTAACTGCTTAAAACAGGAATTAGCATCACCCTACTTTAATGTCTTTGGTTTCAATGCTTAGTTCAGAATATAAACCAGGCTAGATGACTAGATGAGCTGTGTCAGTTAAGAAATGACAAAGAGCACTCTTAAAAACTTCCAAACTGACTTGAATATATGCTTGAGGGCAAACTGAAGATTAAATACACACACAGAGACACACAGAGTAGCTTTTGAAAGGGAGGGGTTATTTGTATGTTAATTGTCAACATTCAGCATATTAAAAAATCTCTTTTCTGATAAATGTTCTAACTTTGACCCAGTGTCACCTTAGAAATCTTCATTGCTTGAAAGTTACTGAGTCTTGCAATTATTTTATGATTAGTAGTTTCCAAGGAAGTTTATCAAAGCTCCAGTAATATAATCCTATGTATAGAATTGATAACAAATAAGAAAATAGAAATGAGACTAAGAAAAAAGACGAATTGAATCTTACTAATGAAAGCTGATAAAAATATGTGAAGCTCTATTTGTAAAATACAAGCACATTTGCCCAATGTTCTTTTCTAAGTTTATATTTTCCTGAAAATGTTCTTATAATAATAAAATTTTGATATTTCTATTTATCGAAGGATTTTCATCTTCCTTCCTGCTCAAAATACCTACACAATAGTAGAAATGTATATGCAAGAGTTTCCTAATTATGTCCAGTATTCATATTATTCATTGACACATATTAAACAATTACTATGAGTTATATATTAGATGCTAATTCAACATATAATTCTAAACGTTCTGCAAGTCTGTTGGTCTTCAGTTCTTTCTGCAGTTAATCATTTTCTGTATTTCTTTCCTAAAATAACATCTAATTTAACAATTTTTAATGTACGGTTGATTCATTTTCTTATGATTTTCTTAAAAGTCTGTTGCCAGTTGATCTGTTCCATTTTAAGATCACAAAACTACTTATTTTTATGAAACATTCTTCTGGAATAATTTGTCTTTTCTAATATTTTTACTATGGATCTCTCAGTATCCTTTCATACAAGGAGTTGCTTTCTGCCTCTGAAACTATTTTTATCTTTAGTTCCATGAGTCTGAGTTTACAGATTCTCTTGTCTTTATATATATCGCTCAGACTTGCTTCAATTTAATCCTCTTTTTCCCAGGTATTGACTATGATTGTACTGAAAGGTTTAATCTTAAACGTCTGGAAATCTCTTGCTATATCAATGATTTGGTAGAAATTATCCAAGTGAAACTTGAAAACGTTCAAATCTGTATCTTTAAACTCAACTGGTGTCATTCAAATGTCATTATTCACTCTCCAGATATCTTCAAGGCATGTTTATTTGTGTAATTTTATGATTCTTGAAACTTATTGGAAACTAAATTCATCTTAATCCAAGAGCATTCATTTCTACCCAAGATATAATTGAACATCGATTATATTTTTCATTTCTGGTTTTCTATGTTTCTTTCTTTTTAATTAACCACGTTTTTTCTCCTTCATAAATCCATATTTAATTTTAATAATTCCTTAAGTATTTATATACTATATGATAAAGTCCATTCTATAAAGTTTACATCTTTTTTTCATTCTCATTTATATTCACCACCCAAATCTTTTTGCCAATCCTTCTTTTTCCCCTTTAGTAGTTCTTAAATGTAGCTGTGCATTAGGATCATTTGGGATAATTTGGATTTTTAAAAAGTTTTATTAAGCTGTAAGTTACATAAAATGCATAGGCCCCTTGAGTAAATATTTACAAAAGCGTTGACCCATGTAACCACTGGCCAGTTGAAAATACACAGTTCCTAACATCACAGAATGCTCCCTTAAGCCACCTTAACAACACTTCAGATCCAGCCCTAGAGATTTTAATTGGCCAGAACTGGGTCTTGAGCAATGGTATATATCTTTCCATACAAATAATGTTATGTGGAGGAAGAAGATATATGAGAGAAATGTCTTGTTGACAGAGCCGAGTTGAGAGGTGGAACACGTGGATTACTTGAAAGAATATATGTCCTCAGGACATTTTGAGGAGGAGGCAGGAATGGAAATAAAAAGACAAAATTTTAGGTGAAGGCGGTGACATTTCATACCAGATTATATAAGCCAACTCTGTCATTTATATTATTTAAAATATTATTGGGAAACCTGTCAAGAATAATTTAGATTGAAATGGAGAGAAAAATATGCTTGTATGCATAATAAGATTTCCTAGGGGATTATTAGAAATATATTGCAATGCCTGTGGCATAGCTGTATCTGAGGTTTTCACACCTAAATGTAATAGACAATCATCTTATAGAATAACTTACATAACAAGCAGTTGATAAATATTTTTAAATAAATTAATGGCCTGGTCAGCTTATATTTACCATGAGTGCTGACATGCTTAAAAATAAATCTATCATTTTACTATCTATATTTCATTTGCCCTATCACATGCATATAGGGCAAAGGAAATAAATTTACATTTTCTCTCCTTTCATTGCTTTCCTTTTGATAACTATGTTATTCTCTTTCTCCTTTAACTTGTTAGTGGTTACTCTACAGATTGAAACATATGCGACATATAAATTTATATATTTGCATTTCCTGGATAATGTAAATAAGTTATAAAACTCATAACATTTATACTTTGCTCCTGCCACTCTTTTTAAAAAACATTTTTGCCATGTAATTAAATTTTAAATATGCTTTAAAGCCCATGTTATGGACTGAATGTTTGGATCCCCCAAAATTCATATGTTGAAGATATAACCTTCAATAAAATGATTTTTGAAGGTGAGGCAATAAGGTAATAATGAGGATTAGATTTGCTGATGGGGTTTGGACCCCTACGATGAGATTAGAAGCTTTATAAGAAGAGGAAGAAAGAGAAATCACTTTCTCTCCATGTCTTTGCACTAAGACTATGTGAGAACTTAGTGAAAATCTGGCAATCTGTGACCCACAAAGAGAGCCCTCACCAGAAACTGAATCTGGCCACCACTTTGATAGTGGACTTCCCAGCCTTCAGCACTGTGAGAAACAAATTTATGTTGTTTAAGCCACCCATTTTATGGTATTTTGTTATGGCAGCATGAACTGACTGATACACTCTACAAGAGTGATTGTTATCCTTTCATGTATAATTTTATTCATCTAAATTTAGTCAACTATTTCTCCTTTCTGTTGTTGCTCTGTGTTCTCTCCTCAATTTTCAAGCTTCCAACTAGAATCACTTTTATTCTGTCTAACAAATATCTTTTAGTATTGCCTTTAATGCAGTTATGCTCATGGCAACTAAAATATTTATTTTGTATTAGCTGAAAATATTTTGGCTTTATTTTTGAAGGATATTTCACTGAGTATAGTTAGAACTTGATACAGTGTTATCATTCCATTATCTACTAGCTTCCATTGTTAATATTGAGAAGTTAGCTGTCATTTTTATTACTCTATATTTAATAACTTGTTTCTCCAGTTGCTTTTGTATTTTCCCTTTGGTTTTGGTTTTCATCAGTGTTCTACATTGTGCCTATGTATCATTTATTTCCTATTTTTCCTTATTAGCATTATAAAATTTAAATTCATGTGTTGCTGCATTTCATCATATTTAGAAAATTCTAAATAATATCTTCAAATATCACTTCTTTCTCATTACCTCTTTTCTGTTTCTGGTCTTCCAATTACACGTGCATTAAGCTTTTATCACATAATTATATGTCATTTGATTTTTTCTGAATTTTTCATTTTCTATCTCTCTGTGCTTCAGTTTATGTTTGTTTGAATTAGCTTCCAGTTCAAAAACACTTTCTTCCACAGCATCTAATCTGCTTTTAAATATATATTGCATTCCTAATTTTAGTTTTTATTTTATTACAGCTCTAGAGCATAAATTCCATTCTATAATTTTTTACATGATCAGTTCTGTCCTTTAATTATATTGTATCTTCATTTCTTATACATATTATTTTAAACCTGTATCTGTTAAGCCAATGCCTGTAAATTCCATGAGTTTATTTTGATAGACTCTATATTGGTTGGCTATTGTCTTCTTTCATGCCTTTTAAAAAAATCAATGTGTATAAATATTTATTGATATAGTCTGAGGCTCTGGCTGATAGTATCTTCTTTTAGAGAGAATTTTTCTTTCAAAGAAGATTAACTTTTGCCTCTTTCAGGCAGTTGGGACTGGGATAGATTATTTTAATCCAATCAAGAATGGCAATGACTCAAAGTCATTCTCTATTTCTGGCTAACCTTTACTGTTAATGTGATAACCTTTTAGGTTTCTAAGCTGACAGCTTGTTTTGAAAGTCCTAAACAGCAAAGTTTGTGCCCTAGTCCTAAGTAACTGCCAAAACAAAAGTTCTTCTGAGTTTTTCAGATGCTTCTTTTGAATAATCAAATGCCTCCACAGCAGGGGTTCTCAACTGGGGGCAATTTTGCCTGTCAAGGGACATATGACAATATCTGGAGATGTTTTGATTGCCACAACTGTCATATATTTCTTGCATTTAGAAGGTAGAGTGTCAGGGTGCTGCTAAACATTCTATAATGCACAGGACTACCCTACATAACAAGGAATTATCAAATCCAAGATGTTTATGGTGCTATGATTAAGGCCTTAAATTTTTTAGAGGAGAAGCAGCACTGCATGTAGTGCACACTTTTGAGGGCATTTCTTCTCTATAGGATTCTTACTCTTCAAGTTTTTACAACATGAATATTTTCAATCGCATATTTGTATGTGGTTAAAATTTTTGCAGTTTTTCCAAATTTTCAGCTGTTTTCAAAGGAGTGACTCTGAATTAGGCTAATCTGCTATTGCTGAAATAGTAAAATCGCAGATTCAGTTGAGTTCTGTCCATTCACAATTTCTTTACAGAATAGAAGCAGAGAGAAGCGTAGCACCAAAGTTGGATGACTGATTTAATTCAGCTCTAGACTTATTGACTATTATGGAATAATACATGAGAAAAAGAGTTTATGGTGTTAGAGAATGTACTGCTGACCAAGCTAATTTTGGATTGCAGGATGGTGAAGAACATCCATAATAATCAGCAGGGTGATACTGGGTATTATGTTCCTACAATAATATTCATATTTAAGATGCAACTTCTCAATACTTGTTTATAGCTTAGATATTTTTAATGACAAAAGTGTCTGGCTTATAAATTGGAAGTTATTCCTCAATAATGGTGGACACAAGTTTAAATCCCATCAGGGAGTTTCAAGTGCTGAGATGCAAGAAATTCAATTTGATTTTTGTTGGCCCTCAAATTTAGATGTAGTATTGTTATGTTTTGATTCCTCTTTAAAAGGACATTATTAGAATTAGTCTGTAGGTATAGCGCCATGATAAGTTATGTTATCAGTCTCACGTACATTTATTGCTCCAAGAAACATTACATTGGTTAGTGTCAATTCCACCTCTCTCATGATTTCTCTTCCAATTTTTATTACTGCACATAGGTACTTGAGAACCCAGGAATAAAAAAAAGATACACAAATGTTGGGTATATATGAAGCTAGCCTTAAAAATAGGACTAGAGTTATAGACGGTCAATGTCAAAGGTAGTGATGCATCTTGAGATCTATTGAAAAGCGGTAAAGATTAAAACATGATTTATACAGTTATGAATATAGTGAATGCTTAGTTCATTAAGCAAATCAAAGGAGAAAATCAAAGAAAAAAAACCTTAAATAAGCAGAAATTATCCACCGGAAATTTACCTAATAAAAATTGCAGTTTGAGCAAAACAGAAAGCTCTATTACACACATTTGCCATCTACTTAATTTTTTGGTAAATAATTAAAAATGTAATATCTACCTTTGGCTTGGTATTGATATAGTGGCTGAGGGTATACAATAAAGTAGGGTACAATTATTGCTTTTAATGTTTTCTCATATTAAAATACAATGAATTTGAGAGCTGATATGAAACTTATTACATACTACAAAGCAGTTTCTCTCTCTCTCTCTCTCTCTCTCTCTCTCTCTCTCTCTCTCTCTCTCTCTCTCTCTCCGCCCCTCCCGCCCTCCCGCCCTCCCGCCCTCCCGCCTCTCTTGGTAAAAATAGAAATGATTGAATTGCTTTTTCTTCAAATCATTTTCGAAGGTTAATATGGAAGCTGACATTGTAAGGATAGGTGGGAATGTTATTTAGACATTTGTAATCAACACTGAGAAGTCATTCAAACCGACCTGACCAAAAGAGGAAATTTCTACCAACCCATGATCCAAAAGAGGAAACAAAATCTAGATCTAGATCAAATTTCAATTATTTTGTCATTTATCATAATGTTTGATTATTTATTGCTCTGTAGGGTTTTTTTTCCCTTTTCCCTACCATGTTTTCTTTTTAACCCTTTAATATTCTACAATAACTTTCATTGAGTTGACTTACATAAAATTGGGAATATCTATATAATGGATTGTTCTTAAACACTAAAAACGATGTTTTTGTGAGATATTTAATGACATGAAGTAATATTCAGGAGACATATTTTTAAGTGAAAAAATGTTGCTTACCAAACAGAAAATAGAGTGTAAAGTAACCAAGAGCTATAAAGCGTATTTTATGTGCATTGCACTAGTTGCTTTACATTCAGTGACTTAATAAATGAATATTTGTCCATTGCTCTGCCAATATTTTTATAGTGTTTATTTCTGAGGTAGTATTGCCGGTGACTTTTAATCTCTTGTTTGTGATTTTCTTTCAAATTTTTCTGTAAGATTAGAGGAGTATTGGCTGTGAATGGGTATAATTAATGCATATTTTATTAGAAATTCTGGCTTAAATATATTTAGAAGAAAGTTTAAAACAAAAGCTGAACTTAGTAGTAATTGAACTTGTCCTTCACTGTTTTCATATATGTCTCCCCTATTTATTTAGATGACCAAATGCCAGATATTAGATGATTGTTGCTTATAATAAACTAAGTTGAGAGTAAAACAAAACAAAGGGACCCTCATCTGGTATAATGTTCAAGATCAAAATGTTGATCCATTGAAAGTCGTCTCTCATTGCTTTTCTCAGACTTTTTTTTTTCAGTGATTTATTGAGAGATGATCAACTGTTACAAATTTCTTTTTCTTTTTTTTTGGGGGGGGAACCTTTTAGTTATGTATACTCACTTGAATAAAAGAAATGCTTTATATTAAGAACAAACATAAAATATATAAATAGCAAGGCATTTTCTATATATGTCAGAAAACAGTTCAGACATTATGAACATTTTCTATATTGAATATGGTACCCATGGTGATGGTAAGTCCCAATAAAAGAAGACATTTATTGAGTAAGGTATTGTGTTCAATGCTTGTGATACAAAGATTACTGGAGTGGTCTGTGCTTACTAAAGCTCACCGATTTGAAGGGTTTTTTTGTTCACATAAACCTCAGCCTGTTGTCCTCCTTCAGATCGCTGAAGCATCAAATGCCTTTAGTTTTATTTCAGACATTGAACACTTACTGGTTCTGAATGTCTCTGCATCTGTACCAAACACTAAAAGCAGTCGTAGCTATTAGCAGAAAGTGGACTTTCAGAATTCTGTTTGTTGTATAGCTGCAAGTGTGATTACAGTGTTTCTTGTGAGTGCTGTTACCAGTGAATAAGTGCTATCCCAACATTAAATTGCTAAGGTAAGGATCCAAAAACTTCTCACTAGAACATAGTGGTTTGAAATTGTCAGATTTCTTTAAGCCATGCATGACAGTTAGCCACCTGGTATGTAAAGATAGAGCTCACGTAAGTATACCTGTGTCAAGCACACTTAATTGCCTGACTTCACCGAAATAAAGCATAATGGAATTCTTGGCTAATCTTCTATTGCGATAGCCTTTGTGTAAGTATTTCAGTCAGGGTAAGCAGTATATCAACAGGTATACATTTTCCATTTGAATACCTGAGTGCTAAATTTATATTCCTTTTTCATTTAGTGAAAGAGATTTCCTGGTTTAATTTGTTCAGCAAGGATATTTCTCACTTGTTTTCCATTTATGAATTGGAGGATCCTATTGTTAGAAGAAATGGAAGTTAATTAATCATATTTTAACAAGCTTTTTATTGTGTAACTCCAATTCATTTGAAAAGCATTAAGTGGGGTTGAGGTAGGACCAAGAGAACATTGCAAACAAAGCTTATTGTTTACAGCAGTGTTGAATACTATGAAAAATCATCTGAAGGCTTCAGTCTGTTTTATACCGGTAACATTTTAAGGTTGATTACAGCTGTCAGAACAACATTCAAATTAAATGCAATGGGAGGTCATTTAGAAATACAGAAGTATGTGCAGTCAACCAGCACCCAGCACTGCTGCAGAAGACAAGAGTGCTAATTATTTCAGTGCCTACTGAAACTTAACAATGCTATTTTATTATAAAATATTGAGTATATATTGATTTTAATACTGTAAATATATTAGAGGCTTAATTTAACTTTTGACTCTGCCAAAGAATCAAGCATAAAAAGGGAATTATTCCTGCTAGTTCCTAATTTAAGGAAATTAAAATAATTTATTTAATTATACTTTAAGTTCTGGGATGCATATGCCAAATGTGCAGGATTTTTACACAGGTCTACATGTGCCATGGTGGTTTGCTGCATTAATCAACCCGTAATCTACATTAGGTATTTATTCTAATGCTATCCTTCTCCTAGGCCCTCATCCTCTGACAGGCCCTGGTGTGATGTTCCCCTCCCTGTGTCCATGTGTTCTCAATGTTCAACTCCCACTTATGAGTGAGAACATGTGGTATTTGATTTCCTGTTCCTTTGTTAGTTTGCTGAGAATGATGGTTTCTAGCTTAATCCATGTCCCTGCTTAGGAGATGAACTCATCCATCTTTATGGCTGCATAGAATTCCATGGTGTATATGTACCACATTTGGGTTGTTCCAAGCCTTTGCTATTGTGAATAGTGCTGCAATAAATGTACATGTATATGTATCTATATAGTAGAATGATTTATAATCCTTTGGGTATATACCCAGTAATGGGATTGTTGGCTTAAATAATATAAATGATAATTATAAATTGTTTGAAAATTGAATCTCACTGAAGTTCTCACACCATTATAAACGTAATTATATATTATATGTTATTAAAGTATTAAATATTTTCATACATGCATGTATATTATTATCTCTTGAAAACTAAGTGAATCTCCATGGAATGTACCCATGGCATCTTTATTCAAACTTATGGCTGCACTAAAATCTTCATTCATCAATTTAAATATTTAAACAGTTGTTATATATAAAAGGAATTGTGTTTTGTATGGAATCTAGTACTTGAACCAGCATACTGAAAAGTAGTAGATGATAAATATTTGTATGAAATGAAGATAAGTGTGTGAATGCTACAGAGTGATGGATTTTTTATCTATAATGCATGGAAATGGGGATGCTTAAAGATGCGAATAGATAGTCCCCAGGAAACAGAGTATCTTTTGCGAAATTTTCAGGGAGCTCAGTGCATATATCAAATGCATCATTTGTGCAGGTGACTTTAAATTCTTCTCCATTCCTGAGAAGTTTTAAATGCATACACAAAGGCACATTCACTAATTTATGTATCCAGTTGTCTAAGTCTGTCATATCAATTTACTTTTCACTCTAGCATTCTTAAAGATCAGTAAGAATACATTTTCTCTTTCTCCTTGTCTCTTTCCTTCTCCCTCTCCCTCCCTCTCCTTTCTGTCTCTCCTCATCTCTCTCCTCCTCATTCTTTCTCTTTCTCTCTCTCCCACTTCCTCCCTTTGTTTAATAGTGTCAAAAATGTTTGTGTTCCCTTGATTAAAAGGCATAAGAAATTCACACATGTGCTTACAATAATACGTCAAGCCTTTATTTGGTGTTATAAAGTAACAATCTGGGTAGGCTTATAATCATGGTGGGCATGATCTCTGTATGACCTCTCAGGATAGGTCATAAAAGTTGATACAGCCTTTGCCTAGCTTTCTTGGGACTCTTGCTCTTTGAAGTTAGTCATCATTTCATAAAGAAGCTCAAAATGAGGACCACTTGGAAAGAAAGATCACCTGATCCACTGCCCTTAGTGAATTCTTAGCCAACAGGTAGCTCCAACCTGGTAGCTTTGTGAGTGAGTCGTCTTAAGAGTAGATCCTCTGATAACTCGTTGACCATCTCATGAGAAGCTGCTGGAGCAGTCTGTCCACCACATCACTACCTGACCAAACTGCAGATTTGTGAGCAGTTACTCAAAGGGAATAGAAAATTGTTTTAAGCCTCTAAGTTTTGAGGTTGTTTGTTATGCCCCAGTTAACATGATTTAATTGTCAACAAAGAATTTAATCAATTATTAATTGCAACATATATGGCACCGTTTCTACAGCTGTATCTTATTATGGATTGCTATGAATAATGCATTTTCTCTTCATGGCAGATTTAATAAGAATTGGTAATATCCGTTCTTCATGATATGCGCATTCACATATGTAGGGTATTTTATGGCATAAAGAGCTTTTAATGAAATATTCATAGTCTCAGCCTTACAAGCTATAAAAAATTGAATGAATTGTTTATAAATGGTCAACAGAGCCATTCTTAGGACTCTTACATAGACCAGAACTTCAAATTAGATAAGGTATAGGAAAGCTTTAAGAACTGAACTCTAAGAAGCTATACAAATACATTTCTATTAATATTATAAGAAAGTTACTCTATTAATTTTAGTTCTTATTCTGTCCTTTTAAAAGTCCAGGCTCAGAATTTGTTTGAAGAGTCTAAAGAATTAGGTGTAGACCAGAGCAAAGAGTCTTGGGTTGTTTACAGGAAGATGCAAAAAGTTTTGCTTTTTCATGGTAAAGGAAATTACTTCTTGAAGTCTTTATATGTCACTATGGCTAAATTTAAAAAATAAAAAGCAGCAGGTTCAAAGGGCACTTTGAATTTTGTTGTGCCAAATTTAATCCTTCCTTCAGAATCCCAAGCAACTTTCTTTCTGTGTCTTAAAACCATTTACTATTATGAAATAACATTTTAATATATTTCAGTAATAAACTCTTTCAATTTATTTCCCAAAAGGGAGTTGAAAAAGTATTAGCTGCTTAGTAAAAAAAAAATTGCTTCTAAAAATACACCTTATCTTTTAGAAAATGCACATCATTTAGGCATTTTCCAAATGAAAAAGAAAAACATTAAGCTGCATGAGAAAATAATGAATATTATAAATATTTAAATACTATTGAAGATACCTGATTGCTACTCTAGTTTATGTGAATTTTGTTCCTATTAGGAAGTTTCAGAATTTTTTCACTTATTATTTATGTACTTAGTATTACTATTTCAGGAATGTTGGATGTAGATTAGATAGCTATTTTAATAAGCAGTTTTACTCTTTCTGGGATGATGTTCAAATAGCAGAATTATCATAAATGGACATGCCCCATATAACAAAGAGTATTTCTACAAAGATAGAATATGCAACTCTGCAGTTTATTCTGAATTTTTCAAATGTGTATCTAAAGGGTATTTATTATTTTGGTGACCTAAAATTTTAAAGATATAAACAAGTTCAAATTGACAATCTCCTAAATTTAGTAGAAGCTAAACAGTCCATTTACTCATTTATTTATCACATATGTTATTCTGTATCTCCTCTGTGCCAGTCATTGAAGAAAGTGCTGAGGCTATGAAAACACCCTTGACTAAATCTTGCCTCGAGGAGCTTGTAATTTTGGGTGAAAAAGGCTGTGTATGTATCACAAGGTGTTAGCTAATTGGTTTGCCTGGGCCTGGCTGTAATAAGGGATCAGCAGACCTTCACTTCTCTAATGATGACATTCCTTTTCCCAGAATTGTCTCATCCTAAAGAGTCAATGCCAAAGGATATTTTATCTCATGACCTTCTATCTTTCTAAATGATCACTACTTAAAAACTAGTAACATACAGCTCTGTTGCTTTATGTGCAAAGTTCTGATCTTTGTAATTAGCTGTGCATATTCGTATACCATATTTGCCTTATCCTTAGTGAGATTTTTTTAAGCTAGCCAATTTCTTTCATGATTTCCTATTTACTCTTATTTATCATCTCTGTATCTATCACAAAATGTATATATAATTATGGTTTTCTCATGTTTAAATATTTTACATACATGCAATTTTTGTGGGAGTGGTGAATATTGTGCTTACTATCTGTGTACTTTGCATTTACGTCACAGAGAATCTTCTAAAATCATGAGATAAATCTCTTTTAATTTTTTTATGTTGTCCTTGGTCCTAAACGTAATCTTTTTGGGGAAGTGGTATTACACATCAAACATGTGAACTGTACTATTATTTAGTAATATTTTAGTTCCATATGGAAGATAACTCACCCATTTGCTTAATGCAGAAAAGGCATTTACTGACTCATATAACTGAAAAATCCAGCGATGGGACTGGTTTCAGATGGGATTTGATTCCAGATCAAAGTAATATAGTCTGTTTTCTTTTATGTGCTAATTTTGGAGTGGGAATCTGGTGATTATCTTAGACTAATCAAGTCCTATTTCTGAATCTGAGAGTTAAATCCTGAAAACTATAAATATTGAGAATGGGTTCTCTTTTATCAGGAAATTTATTGTTGTTGGATACCAGCAGGCAAAAATCACATCACTTATTTCTGCACCAATTAGCGGTTTTTGCTACTTCTTCTTCCTGTAAATTCGTGGAGTAAGAGGTCAAATTAATAGAACAATAAATTCAATGTTAAATACTGATGAATAAAGCTACTGGAATATTCTAATTTTTTTTTTAGTTGGAAACATTCAATCCATACATGCCTATATTCATGAGTGGAAATCACAGTTTCCAATATGCATGCTTTTCTACATAGATAAGCCTCAAGATAAGTTTACAGGATGAAATGATACTAAACAGAGCAAAATACTAATTTAGGATTTAGGTAAGGAGATCAAAACTTCTCACTGACTGAAGTTCTAGAAATAGACAATGAGAAATTTTTCATAGTATTCTTTAGCAGGAGGCACAACAGAGCATCTCAATTAAAGTATGCAAATGTCTTAATCAATTATCCTCTAGCAGATGTCTGAGTCAATTGATGCCCTTTCTATCAGGAAGACTTCAAAAGGAAAAACAGCCTTTCCCTTCTACCTGGTCTCAATTTAAAAGTTAAAGAAGAATTGTCTAGAGTATTACTCTTGTTAGTTAGATCATATTTCTCCATAAACAAGTAAACTCCATGAGGCCGTTTTGTAATCAGTTCTTGAATTGCATTACAAGGTCCTTTGAAAACAAGGATCTCTAATGTTCTCTGAATGTGTGAATTCTCTTGAGAATTGAAAGTCATCAGGGTTTGCTAATCCTAAAGACATAACTCAGTCAGTCAACATGCAATCATAAAATTCTGAGATCCAAAAAGTATTTTATTTTCATACAAATATTTTTGGTTCTTCATATATTCAAGTATGTATTACGTGTGCAAAAATCCTAAGTCTCTATTAAGCACTTGAGGTATAGAGGTCACTATCTTCATGGCGCTTACATGCTGTGGGAAGACAGATAATGAGGTAGGCAGGTAATCTCAGAAAGACACAAATGTATGTAGAAGGTAAAATAGAGTGATGTTGCAAAGAGTAACTGGATAGGAAATAGTAATTTACGATAGATGTTCATTAAAAGCTTTTCCTAGCAGGTGATATTTCAGCGAGGATTTGTATAATGAGAAATAGCCAACCATGCAGAATCTGAATTAAATAACTTAGGATATATTTCGCAATAAATATGCCCATTGATTTGGCAATCTAAAGCTACAGTCAGATATCAACATTGTATGTATGAAAATTTGCATTAGGTAAAAGGAAATCCAATTCCAACATTCTAGGCTCTTTTAAAATATGGCATTATTACCAAGTGATTTAAACACTAGTGTGAAATATTTGATGTCGTTTATGGTCAAAAGAAGAACAGCATCTGAGCTATGCTTGTGATACAAATCTTTCGTTCCAAACCTTGGTTTAGGTCTCTGATAAGATTAAGCCGATATATCTTAATCAGTGTTTCTTTCTTACTAAGAAGTCACTTCTTAAATGTCAGTACTAATTTGATAGCTTTCTTTCCTTTGAATATCCTGAAAAATCTTTAATCATTTGAATAACTTTCAAACACCTTGAGATATATAATTTAGACAGGTTTAAAAGAGACGTTTCTCCTTGAACTTACTTTGACTGTCAGTATTATTATCGCTAAGTCTGACTCTACATATAATGGAAGTGATGATTTCACTGATAAATTTCAGATACAACAAAGATGTCTGCAATTGTAAAAGTAAAATACAAATAATTCTCCTCAGTGCCCAGAAAATGAACTTTGGAAACATGAGTAGATACACTGGCATTTGCCTTTGTGGTATTATATTTGAAAAGTAAGGGATTTGATTACCTTTTCTTGGTATGTTAAAACTTCCAATAATCCAAAATAGCAAGGAGGAAAAAGAGAAAATGCAAATCTCAAAGAGTAATTACATACAGTCATGTACAAACTTGGAAAATTAACTTGTGTTTTTCGAAAACATTTTCTCTTGAAATATTATGGTTATATAAAGTTTCAAGAGGTTTCATATTAAATCCAAAAGCAAAAGATAAATGTAAACTAGGAAATGTTGCTGCCTGTCACAGCGCAACTGTAATTAGGTTTCTGTCACTCGTGGACATTTTCCTAGGTGCTTTAAGGATTTCATTTTACTTAGTTCTCAAAATATCTTTATTAGTCCTACTTTATAGAAAAAAACTGAGGTTAAAAGTTACACAAGGTCATCATTGCAGGCTGAATAATCTTGAGGTAGACTTAAAGATATTCAGATCCTATGCCCTGTAAGAAGCTATAAAAGGCATGGAAACAGGTTCTCTCCTGGAACCTCTAGAGCAGTACTGACACCTTGGTTTGGGCCCAGTGAAATGGATTTTGCACCTATGACATCCAGATCTGCAAGGGAATCAATGAATGGTGTTCTAAGCCGCCAAGTTTGTGGTGATTTGCTAGAGAAGCTAATATATTAAGAAACTAACATAATCATAAAGATAAAAATGTTGCTCCTGGATGGAACCAATCTGTCTTCTCATTTTCTAATATATCACTTTGATATGTTGCTTTCTAGAAGAGACTTCAGAGTTGCAAATGTAAAGCAAGTGGCTGGGCAAACTCTTCCTTTGAATTGACAGTTTCATGAATTTTTAGATCAAGTAAACACATTCGCTTTAAAATATCAGCTCCTTCACCTGAAATTGATTTATTGATAAAGTTTTTGAAAGGTGGAACCCATGATTCGACAAATTATTGACAGTAGGCATCTCCTTCAATTACCTTTAATAAAAACTTAGATAAAAATCTCTTTGGTCTGTTATATAGGCATAATTATAGACTAACATTTTGCATATGAAATAAGTGTTGTGGCACAATATTCTACCAATAAATACCATTATGTTGTATTTTTTGAATTGATGGAGAGTTGCAAAAACATTACTTTTTGTTTAGGAAATACTAGAAAGATAGAAATGGAAGGATTTCAATGCGAAACTAAAGAAATAAAGAGTATATTACATTAAGTTGAATTAAGCAGTTTATCAAATTGGAAGCAATTCATGTAATTGCTATTTTGGATCTGAGCCACAAACTGGAGTATCTCTTTTAAGGGTAAATGCCTTTGTTCCTGGGAGAGAAAATGACAGTACAGCACAGATCCTCCCACCTAGTAAAAGACCTACTTATTAATCAGATTCCAGAAAATAAAGAGTAAAATAAACTCAGAGCTGATTACAGTTGTAAGATTGGGTATTTAGATGGGGAGGACTGATAGGAACAACACCTTCTTAGAATAAAAAGTACAGAGCTGAGGGATAGAGTTGAGGAATTTGAACCTGAGAGCTCATTAAGTACAATGACTGAATCTTATGGAAGAAAAAAACTGTTTGTGATGTGCCGAGGACTTGTCATAGTAAACTTTTAAACATAATACAGCTGGAGCAGCAGCATGTTTGAATGAGCAGCAACAATAAGATTGAATATAAGAAGCTAAGAAGCTAAATTTCTTCCATTGTAGGTCAAGTTTGGTCCCAGTAAATGGGGTCAAACTGAGCTTTAGGTGATACTCATTTTAGAATTTTTCTTTTTTATTTTACTTTAGGTTCTAGGGTAAATGTGCAGATTATGCAGGATTGTTGCATAGGTACATAAATGGCAAGGTGGTTTGCTGCCTTCATCCCCCTATCACCTGTATCTGGTATTTCTCCCCATGTTATCCCTCCCTGCTCCCCACCTCCTGCTGTCCTTCCCCAAACCACAACTGACTGCCATGTGGGATGCTCCCCTCCCTGTGTCCACTCGTTCTCATTGTTCAACACCTGCCTATGGGTGAGAACATGCAGTGTTTGGTTTTCTGTTCTTGTGTCACTTTGTTGAGGATGATGGTTTTCAGATTCATCCATGTCCCTATGAAGGACACAAACTCGTCATTTTTTATGGCTGCATTGTATTTCATGGTGTATATGTGCCATATTTTCTTTATCCAGTCTATCCTTGATGGACATTTGTGTTGGTTCCAACTCTTTGCTATTGTAAACAGTGCCACAATGAACATATGTGTGCATGTGTCTTTATAATAGAACAATTTATAATCCTTTGTATATATACCTAGTAATGGGATTGCTGGGTCAAATGGAATTTCTATTTCTAGGTCCTTGTGGAAATAATGGTTGCACTAATTTACACTCCCACCAACAGTGTAAAAGTGTTCCTATTTCTCCACATCCTCTCCAGCATCTGTTGTCTCCAGATTTTTTTAATGATCATCATTCTAACTGGTGTGAGATGGTATCTCAATGTGATTTTGATTTGCATTTCTCTAATGACCAGTGATGATGAGCATTTTTTCATATGTTTGTTGGCTTCATATATGTCTTCTTTTGTAAAGTGTCAGTTCATGTCCTTTGCCCACTTTTGAATGGGGCTTGTTTGTTTTTTTCTTGTAAATCTGTTTTAGTTCTTTGTAGATTCTGGATATTAGCCTCTTGTCAGATGGGTAGATTGCAAAATATTTTTTCCATTCTGTTGGTTCATTCTAATGATTGTTTCTTTTGTACAGAAGCTCTGAAGTTTAATTATATCCCATTTGTCTATTTTGGCTTCTGTTACCATTGCTTTTGGTGTTTTAGCCATGAAATCCTTGCCTATGCCTTTGTCCTGAATGGTTTTGACTAGGTTTTCTTCTAGGGTTTTAATGGTGTTAGGTCTTATGTTTAGATCTTTAATCTGTCTGGAATTAATTTTAGTGTAAGGTGTCAGGAAGGGGTCCAATTTCTGCTTTCTGCACATTGCTAGCCAGTTTTCTCAACAGCATTTATTAAACAGGGAATCTTTTCCCCATTGTTTGTTTTTGTTAGGTTTGTCAAAAATCAGATGATTGTAGATGTGTGGTGTTGCTTCTGAGGCATCTGTTCTGTTCCATTGGTCAATGTCTCTGTTTTGGTACAAGGACCATGCTGTTTTGATTACTGTGGACTTGTATTATAGTTTGAAGTCAGGCAGCTTGATGCCTCCAGGTTTGTTCTTTTTGCTCACAATTGTTTTGGCTATGCAGGCTCTCTTTTGGTTCCATATGAAGTTTGAAGTGTTCTTTTCCAGTTCTGTGAAGGTCATTGGTAGCTTGATGGGGATAGCATTGAATCTATAAATTACTTTGGGCAGTATGGCCGTTTTCATGATACTGATTTTTCCCAACTATGAGCATGGAATGTTTTTCCATCTGTTTGTGTTCTCTCTTATTTCATTGAGCAGTGGTTTGTAGTTCTCCTTGAAGAGGTCCTTGACATCCTTTGTTAGTTGTATTCCTAGGTATTTTAGTCTCTTTGTAGCAATTGTGAATGGGAGTTCACTTTTGATTTGGCTGTTTGTCTGTTATTAGTATATAGGAATACTTGTGATTTCTGCTTATTGATTTTGTATCTTGAGACTTTGCTGAAGTTGCTTATCAGTTTCAGGAGATTTTGGGATGAGATGATGGGGTCTTCTAAATATGCATTTGACTTCCTCTTTTCCTAATTGAATATCCTTTATTTCTTGTTCTTGCCTGATTGCTCTGGCTACAATTTCCAATACTATATTGAATAGGAGTGGTGAGAGAGGGCATCCTTGTCTTGTGCTGGATTTCAAAGGGAATGCTTCCAGTTTTTGCCTGTTCAGTATGATACTGGTTGTGGGTTTATCATAAATAGCTCTTATTAGTTTGTGATACGTTCCACTGATAACTAGTTTATTGAGGGTTTTTAGCATAAAGGGCTGTTGAATTTTGTTGAAGGCCTTCTCTTCATCTATTGAGATAATCATGTGGTTTTTGTCTTTGGTTCTGTTTATGTGGAGAATTACGTTTATAGACTTGTGTATGTTGAACCAGCCTTGCATACCTGGGATGAAGCCTACTTGATCATAGTGAATAAACTTTTTGATGTGCTGTTGCAATCGGTTTGCCAGTATTTTATTGGAGATTTTTACATCCATGTTCATCATGGATATGAGCCTGAAGTTTTCTTTTTAGGTTGAGTCTCTGCTGGGTTTTGGTATCAGGATGGTTTTGGTCTCATAAAAAGAGTTAGGGAGGATTCTCTCTTTTTGTATTATTTGGAAGAGTTTCAGAAGGAAGGTACCAGATCTTCTTTCTGCATCTAGTAGAATTTGGCTGTGAATCCATCTGCACTTGGACTTTCTTTGGTTGGTACGCTATTGATTGCTGCCCCAACTTTGTCCCTTGTTGTTGATCTATTCAGGGTTTCAACTTCTTCCTGGTTTAGACTTTGGAGAGTGCAAGTGTCCAGGAATGTATCCATTTCTTCCAGATTTACTGATTTGTGTGCATACAGTTGTTGGTAGTAATCTCTGATGGTAGTTTGTATTTCTGTGGAATCAGTGGTGATGTTCCCTTTATCATTTTTTATTGCATCTATTTGATTCTTCTCTCTTTTCTTTTTTATTAGTCTGGGTAGTGATCTATGTATTTTGTTGATCTTAAAAAAAAAAAACAGCTTCTGGAGTTGTTAATTTTTTGATGGGTTCTGCTCTGATCTTAGTTATTTCTTGTCTTCTGCTAGCTTTTGAGTTTTTTGTTTTTTTAAAAAAATCTTACTCCTTTAACTCTTTCAATTTTGATGATAGGATGTCGATTTTAGATTTTTTCTTGGCATTTATTGCTATGAATTTTCCTCTAAACATTGCTTTAAATGTGTCCCAGAGATTCTGGTACATTAATGAGAAAAGGAAGTTGCAATTCCAAAGATTGGGGACTTGGCTGGTTCAGAAGTCCTATGTTGTTTCTTTGCACCAAGAAATAAATGATGAATTAAAATTTATCAAATATATTGGCAATTTAGTTTCACAGGCCAATCTATAAGCTCTCAACATAACTCCAAAATCTTAATACTTCTTCAAACATGTAAGGCTAAGGACTTGATATATTTTATCAACAATCAGAAAGACCATGTGTAGGAATGCATTAAACACAAAGAAGTGCCATGATGTAACTTCAGAAAGAAATATAGGCAAGGACCACATTGTTTAGTGCTCTTAAGGCCATGAGAAATAATTTAGACATTATTCTAAGTGCAGATAGAAGCCACTGAAGAATTTTAGGTAGCAGAGATCTTTACATGGTCACATTCTTAACGTATTAGTCTGATTATGCTACAGGAAAAAGAAAATTGAAAGGGGAAAGAATGAAAAGAGAAACCTATTTGGATATCACTGCAATATTAAAAGAAAAGCGTGATGGTTTATTCTTAGGCAATGGTAGTGGAGTTAAAGAGAAGTAGAAAACTTTATATATGTATATATGCTAAGGAATACACTTTTACTGACTCTCTGGGTTCTTGAAATAATATACATGTAGTTAAATTTGTTAATATACCATGTAATATGTGTATGTGTATATATGTATATTAGGAATAGAAATTCAGATTTTTATTTCATACAGAAATGCTTTCATTGCTTTATAATGCTTATTTTGCCCAAATTATTTGTTTCTGATATCCATTCCTTTGCAATATGACTTTGCAAGTTTTCCCATCAAGAAGACTTTATTTCCACAGCCCTTATATTGGGGCTTGCCCTGTAGATTGTTTTAGGCAATAAAATAGCAGAAAAGAAAATTAGTAAATAAAAAGTAAAGCCCATTCTTTTATGCCTGTCTTATAACTTGAATCCAGCTATAAATATTTAGTGGTAAATTATTTCCTAAAGAACTAGAATTCACAGATTTTATTTTTGGATTATAAGCATTCTTATATTGGGTGGTTATTTTTCCTATTTCTTCATCACCTTCACTATTTTATATCTTGCTTCATTACTGACAAAATACTTTCAGAGTTATAATCTTTTTAACAGCTTCGTCTTTAAAAATAATAGCTTATTTTATGTCTAAATTTCTCAAGCTTATCAAAAATTAAGACAGTAATTGAACTATGTATTCTAAAATACATATTCTAAAATATGTAGAATAAAACTTGAAAAACTGAAATTCTTAATCTGTCATAATGATGTCATAAGACACTGGCTAAAGCCAGCTATTAAATAAAAAGCCTATATTTCAAACTGATGGCATTTAAAAAATTTTAGGCATTTTCAGGTTACAACATGACAATTTTTGAGTTTTAAAATAAAAACTTGTTCTTTGTTCTATGTAAAAGCCTACATTTTTCAACAACCTTTCTGGAAAATGAGAATTATGTTGTTTATTTGAACATGAAATTGAAAGTTTATTTTCATAATTAATAAGAAATGCTAATTTTTTGAGAATGATCTTACCCACACAAGTTATAAAGATTGCCTTCAAATATTTATTGTTTTCTTTATTTAGACTTTAAAAATCAGTATTTTTAAATGATAGGAAATAGCTATTCATATAAGAATTGAAAATGTTCATTCCAAAATAAATGTCTAATCTCTTATTTGAAACTATTTGGAATATCTCTGTGTGTAAATGGACAATTGTGTGTTCACAGAATTTGAACCTAAAAACACAGTAGGGAAACTACAGTCTGCTCCTCAGAAAGGCACAGTGGCAAAACTAGGGAAACATTCCAGTGTTGACTATGGGTAGAAATGCCTTCCTTTTTGCTATGGTTTGGATATTTGTCCTCTCTAAAAGTCATGTTGAAATTCAACCCCCAATGTGACTCTATTTAAAGGTGGGCCCTTTAAGTCTTTAAGAGCATTCATGAAAGGCTTAATTCATTCATGGACTAATAGGTTATCCTGGAAATGTGACAGTAGCTTTATAAGAAGAGGAACAAAGATCGAAAAAGCATGTTAACATGCTCGACCCCCTTGCCATGTGATGCCTTGTGTCATCAGCAAGAAGGCTCTCATCAGATATTGCCCCTTAACCTTGAACATCTCAGCCTCCGTTACTGTAAGAAATATACTGCTTTTCTTTATATATTTCTCATTTTCAGATTCTGCTACAGACAAAAAAAAATAGACTAATAGAACTTTCAAAAAAGTTTATAGATGCAGGAGAATCAGGAATTCAAAGTACCATGAAGATTTCCTTTACCTCCTATTCATGATCAAATCTTAGTCTTTATAACTGCTCCAAAATTAAATTAAACATTCAAGGTAACTTTGCAAAAATGCATTCAATATATTTTATGCAAATTCTGAATGAGGGGCGGGGAAAGAAAGGATTTGTTCAGTAGGACAGAGAGTTAGAGAGATTTTCCTGGAAATTAGTACAATAATCTATACTTGCCTGTGGACTGAGATGATCTAGACAATTCGTATGCATTTACAGCTGCAAGGAGACATACATTTATCCATGGTTTCTCAGCCACATGCTTCAATGAATTTTCCTATGGAAGAAGATAAAAAGGGTTTTTCAGAGAAGATATAGAAATCCCAAATCCAGGTGCTTTGGATGTTTGCATTAACAAGTTTAATTCCTTATCAGAGGTTCTCAATTTTCTTTAAACTTCACTAATAAGTAAACAAACTAATGTTGTGGCTTCTACTAAAAAATTGAATCATCATTTTGTGTTCAATATTTACCTGAAGAATCTAGTATAATGACAAATATAAAAACATTGGATTTTGGAGGAAATAATTGGAGTAATCACCTCAGCATTACTTATTATGTAATGAATTCATATAATATACAAATATATATATGTATGTTATATATGTATACATATATAAATATGTAATAAGCTGTTTATACATTTTTATATACCTATGCAATATTATACTAAATTTTTGTTGATACAGTTCTAATTTTGCAATATGTTTGTTTCAGGGTAACAGAACCCCTCAGTATTTTGTAGTTCTTTATATATTGACATAAACAGTGTGATTCTGTTTTGCTTTACATAGAACATTGCTTCCCAAATGCTTTTCTCCTTACCCCAGCACAGAATACACTCCCCTCAGGAGCATACCTTGATAATAATAATAGTGATTTATTTGGGGGTTGAAAAGGACTTACCTCTAGAAAGGAACACCAGAAATCCTGTAAATTATATTCACCTTCATTGAGAAATCTGCTCATTTTTCTCTCCCATTTCTTTGTAACCACTGACATAGAATATTTAAACTAAAAATAAACACCCCTCAAATATAGCATTGAAACTTATTAAAATAATTAAATGTTATGCTAAAAATGTTTACCTAATGCAAAGAAGGGCAACATAGGAATAAAATGAAACACATAGAAAACAAAGACAAATGGAGAGATATAATAGAAGACATATTAATAGTCATTATATATAGGTGGATTAAGTAATAAAAAGAGATTGTCAGATTACACTTAATAAAACAACTATTTTATGGTGTCTACAGCAGACAGACATAATTCAGATTCAAAGATATAAATGATTTAAAAATAGAATACAAGTACTATTCAAACAGCAATCATAACTAATTTGAAGTGATTATATTACTATTAGACAAGGCCAGGGATTAGGAGATTGGGAGGGAAATGAGGATGGTTAATCAGTGCAAAAAGAATAGAATGAATAAGATCTAGTATTTGATATTGTTATGGACTCTAGTCAGTAACAATTTAATTGTACATTTTTAATTAAGTTAAAGAGCATAATTAGATTGTAATATGAAAGATAAATGCTTGAGGTAATGGACACCCAATTTACCCTGATGTGATTATTGTGCATGATACACCTGTATCAAAGTATTTCATGTACCCCATAAATATATGTGGGGAAAAAAGTAATATCAGTAAAAATAGATCTCCAAACAAAAAAGTTTACCAAAGACAAATTGAAATATTTAAAATGATAGCAAGGTAAATCCACTAGGACTACATAACAATTAAAAACAAATATCTAACATCACAACCCAAAACTACAGAAAAAATGGCAAAATTGAGGGAGAAATAGAAAATTGAACATTTGGCTTGCTAGTTTTTTGTTTGTTTGTTTTTGAGTTGCTGTCTTACTATGCCACCTAGCCAACAGTGCACTGACAAGATCATGGCTCACTTCAACTTCAAACTCTTGCACTCAGGTGATTCTCCCATCTTAGCTCCCTGAGTAGGTAGGTCTACAGGTGTGTGGCATATACGTTCGTCAGAGATACGGGCCTATGGGTTTTTGTTGTTGTTGTGTCCTTGTCTGATTTTGATATCAGAGTAATGCTGGCCTAATCAAGAAATTTCAAAAATTGCCTCCTTTTCAGTTTAAAATTTTTATTTAAAAATAATCAACAACATATAGCTGCTGTGAGCAGAGAGTAAAATTTTAAAAATATTCTGGCCAAGCTCTGTTGTTTTTGTTTTTGAGATGTCTTTCTTAAATTTCTTTTTTTTTCAGATATGATTTTTTTAGTTTTCTCACTTTTTTCCAGATACTGTTTTCTTAGTTGATGCAACAAAAAGCATACAGAATATGAAATCCAAGTTTTCAAGCTGAAGCACTAGCGATAATTTTGAAATTATATTGGTAGAATATTTATATTAATTTAGATTATTTAAACATAAAATTTTCAAATATAGGCAATATTAAAGAGAAAATTATACAAAGTTAAGAGAACTTTAATTACCTAGAATCTAGATTCAATAGTTTTCAAGATTAAAATGCTTGCTTTTTCATTTTTCCTCCAAGTTTTGACCTCATGTCATTCTGTCTATAGACAATCCTAAAATATCTCTCAAAATTATAGAGATTTCTCTTCTTTTGAAAAATTGAATTGCCACACCTATTTAAGAAAAATAATAATTCCTTGATATCTAATGCAGTGCATATTCATAGTTTTTCGATTGTCTCAAAAATGTTTAAAATTAGTTTTTTTTAAATTATTACTCCCTCAAGCTGCAAGCTGGTTGTTATGTTTCTTGGATCTTTGTTAATTTAGGATAAGCTCTTTTCTCTAACCCCTGCCTTCTTTTGTTTCATGTTCTTTTCACGTGACAAATACCAAGTCAGTTGTGTAGCAGTAAGAACTGCAGTTTTTATTTGTCTTTCTCCTTTCTTGTGATGTTGTTCCAATTGTTGAAGGAATAACTTTTTTCTTAAACACCAGGAAGTGATATCTAGAAGTTTGCTTAGATTCAGTTTCAACTTTGGTAATGTTGTTTCTAGGAGGGATACAATATCTGGCTTTCTAACATTTAATAATGGTAAGATTAATCATGGGTTCTGTGCCAATAGCCTAATCCTTTCTTTGTAAAGTTCCTGATCGATCTTCTAATTGTTTATTCCTCTACCTGAAACAATTGATTCATCGCAAATTGCAAAATAGCAATGATTTTATTCTGGCATTTCTTCCCCATGTATTAGCTTATTTCTTTCCTAAAAAGCACTTTTCATCACTGGCTAGGACTATTGTAGTATATGAAAATAACAGTTAACATGAGAACGTTAGGGAAGATATTAAATTTTCCTTTAATTGTCAATTTTAGGGTAAGGAAATGGTGCTCTAAATGCCTGGATGGTGATCAATAGTTTTTGTTTTTATTATTTGTGATTGTTATTCATTGACTATATCCTCTCTTCAAGTGTCATTAACTCAAAGTTTGTAAAAAGTGTATTTTTGAGGTAATAAGTATTTTAATTTTTTTTAAAAAACAGTTAATGAGGACTAATATGTATTAACAAATTGAACCTGTTTTATTTTTCTTCACAAATGTTCTCATCTTTGTTTAGCTAGAGATTCTTCACTTTAGTTCCAAAGTCCTTTGATATAACATTACGAGAATATATTGCTCTTTTGATTCAGTTTCAACTTTGGTCATACTGTTTCTCATACAGATGTCAAGAACTCACCTTGAACAGTTCTTACACCAGTCTTGGAGTCAGCCTAATCTTTCAGATGCAGTAGTTGCTGTAAAATTTCAGAGTTCACAGTTTTGAAGATGGAATGCCTATTCCTACTGGGCGGCTATTGTTTATAGGCTCTTTTAGCTAACAGAGCTGGGATGACTATTGGGAAAAAAATTGATAAAGATATTTCAAAAAAAGATGTTATTACAATTTATTTGGTGTTACATTTGCATGTTTTGTTCCTATACTAAAATTCTTAGGACCTAAAACATTAACGTAATTATTTGAGATATGTATGTTTATATATTAGATTCAAAATAATAACTTCATCGCTAAAAATCAAAAGTGAGCAAAGTTTGAGGTGTCTTTATAGTTTTACTTTGTCCTTAGAATGCATTTCAACTTTAGATCTACATTCGAAATATCAAATTTTAAAATCACTTCAAACTGTTCTTTTTTTGGTGACTATGCAGTCAACTTTATATTCAGTTTGTATATGTAAGCTTGGTTTCACTTTTAGAAATTGTAGTTATTTTGAATTATTTTTATTTTTAAATATGTAGATCACTAACATTATCCCAAGTCAAAACACATAACCAGTTACATGCAGAGAATTCTAATTTATATAGTTGATCCCTCTACTTTGTTTACGTCTTCATCTGTACATAGTGACTTATTTCTCTAGCATTATTTTTGCAATTATTCCAAATATATGCACAGATTTCTATTATTTACCACTTTATACAAGATTAGGATATGCTATATACATGCCATATCATATTGTTTTTAACCTATTATCTCCCATTTTAGATAAATTGGTGACTTAGGATTGGGTAAAAAAGTACTGAACTCTGATAACCAAGGGCATAATTATATGGTAAAACCAACTGAAACATGTTTATTTGAATTTGCATTTCTGTAGTGATACATAGAAACTACCTGATCTTATCTCTCAGACAGTGCTGATATTTAGTAGACTACAAAATATAGCCCCTGAAATATTTTAAACACAGTCATCTTCTGCAGGTAATCTTTTTAAGCAAATGAAAAAGCTTTTTTAAATTTTTAAATTTTACTTTAAGTTTTGGGGTACATGTGAAGATCGTGCAGGATTGGTACATAGGTATTCGCATGCCATGGTGGTTTGCTGCATCCATCTCCCCATCATCTACATTGGGTATTTTCCCTAAAGTTATCCCTCCCCAATCTCCCCAACCCCTGCTATCCTTCCTCTAACCCCATCCCCCATCCCCCAACAGGCCCTGATGTGTGATGTTCCCCTCCCTGTGTCCACGTGTTCTCATTGTTCAACACCCACTTATGAGTGAGAACATATGGTGTTTTATTTTTGTTCTTGTGTCACTTTACTGAGAATGATGGTTTCCAGTTTCATCCATGTCCCTGCAAAGGAATTGAACTTATCTTTTTTTATGGCTGCTAGTATTCCATGGTGTGTATGTGCCATATTTTCTTTATTCAGTCTATCATTGATGGGCATTTGGGTTGGTTCCAAGTCTTTGCTATTGTAAACAGTGCCACTATGAACATATGTGTGCATGTGTCTTTATAACAGAATGATTTATAATCCTTTGGATATACACTCAGTAATGGTATTGCTGGGTCAAATAGTATTTCTATTTCTAGATCTTTGAGAAACCACCACATTGTCTTGCACAGTGGTTAAACTATACTCCCAAAAATGATGTAAAAGCTTTCCTATTTATCCACATCCTCTCCAACATCTGTTGTCTCTAGATTTTTTAATGATTGCCATTCTAACTGGCATAAGATGGTATCTCAATGTGGTTTTGATTTGCTTTTCTCTAATGACCAGTGATGATGAGCATTTTTTCGTATGTTTGTTGGCTGCACAAATGTCTTCTTTTGAAAAGTGTCTTTTCTTATCCTTTGCCCACTTTTTGATGAGGTTGTGTTTTTTTGTTTGTTTGTTTGTTTGTTTTTCTTGTAAATCTGTTTTACTTCTTTGTAGATTCTGGATATTAGCCGTTTGTCAGATGGGTAGATTGCAAAGATTTTTTCCCATTCTGTTGGTTGCCAGTTCACTCTAATGGTAGTTTCTTTTGCTGTGCAGAAGCTTTTATGTTTAGTTAGATCCGATATTTTTACTCAGATGATATTCTTCTACTCATCAGCCAATGACTGTTTCTCTGAGTGGAGATCTACCCCACCATTCACCGTCTGGGACCCTTCAACAGTATGTACTCCACATCCCCAGCTGCACCTAAGCAAACGATGAGAAGACCCCAGGTCAGAGATTGAGGCAGTCAAATTTACACTAATAGGGGTTTGAAAATTGGGACATAAGAGATTAATGCATCTTTTCATGTATTAAATTTTGTTTAGTAAATTGAGAGCAGTGGGGGGCTCACGTGGACAAAGGCAGAAGAGTTTGGACTGAAAAGGAAGAGAAGAGTAAATAAAGTCTGCAAAGGAAGAAAAAAGAAAATTGGGAGAATCTCAGGGAATTTTTATGTTCCCCGTTTTTTAACATAAGGCTTTTCTGTCATGGATCTGGAATTCCTGCCTGTGGGTTGTGTAACGATGCCCTGCGTTTTTATTTTGTAGTTCCCTTTCAGTACAGTTTTAAAACAACATGAGCCAGCTTCCTAAAACCAAAATTTCCTAATTAGTAAGCCTGGCATATATATGTTCAATTGTAGGAGTGTAAGTCACCATCAGCAAGAGATATTCATATGGAGATATTCTAATGCTTGAGTACCTGTGTTTATTGAATATAAGGGCACCAAAAATGAGAACCCTGTCATCTTATTGTAATTCTCAGTCAAAATTGGAGGCATATAGTGCCTATGACCAGTCAGGTATTAAGAAGGTACCTAAGGAGAATATCCTGCGACTGAATTGAGACAGGCACAAGCAAGAGGTAAATTTATTTAGACTCTCTAGAAATGCACATTGGCAAAGAATTATCTGGGCTTTTGACAATACCTAAAAATCTGTGAGCTGGAACATTATGATTTGAGAGAAATTATACTTATTCATTTTTACTTTATTTCTTTATTCAGCAACGTGAGTCAGCAAACATCACATCAATATTCTTTATACATTTTCAGAACTGTATTTCCTCTGGAAATTAGGAAACTCAAGGTGAAAATATAGAGGAAAGTAAGTAACAGGAATTAGGAAGTTTTAAAAAGTCTACTCTTGAAAAATCTTTTTTTGTTTTTCAATAATACATTTTTATATTTTTCTGTGTAATTTTGTTTATATTTTGTGAGAAGAAAAAAGAGTTGCTAAAACAAGGCTAACTGTATTTCCGTTTTTCATGAAACATCACAAATTTGAATTAAGATGTACCTAAAATCAGGTTTAACTTTTCTCTATTAAATTATCACTTTAATACTTTTAAAAAGTAATAGTGTTACTTTAAAGTAACACTAGATTTTATTGTCAAGAGTTTTGTGAACTATAAAAGGATAATATAAAATAAATTTTGAGGTTGTCTTTGAGGTCAGCTCTTGTCTGGCTCGGACTCTCTCTTACACACACATATATATACACATACACACTCATTAATCGCTTGGAAAATTTTATTTCACACCCTCAAATTGACTTTATTTGGGTTAAATTCATTTTGAGGAACTAAATTATTAGAATCAGCTGTCCAGGTCAGCTAACTCAACTAGCTATTGGCCAGCTTGCTGAATATACATGTTGCAGCTGAGGGTAAAAGTATCATTTAATATTCCATTGGAGACTGGCACTGGGTGTTCTGTGGTGCCAATCTGGTGGCCATTCTCAATGCCACTGTTGTCATTTGTATAATCTGTCTCAGTAAAATCATATTTTCAACCTTTAAAAGGTAGTTAAGAGATATTTGCTGTTGACATGCAACTAATATTTTGATGGTTATTCCTAATAAGTTACTTCTAACCAAAATTTATTTTTATAATTTTCATGAACAAGCAACAAGCATCTATGCTTTTCAAAAGAATTTTAAATATCTACCCTAACACACATTAATACAGAAATAATTGAATATTGGGTCTAAATTTTGAGGCTACCTGTAGTTTATCTACAAATAAATGTTGGGATTACAGAAATGAACCAAAAAAATACTCTGCTGGAAATGCTTGTACACTTTTGCATGTTACATGACTCACAATTGTAGTTGTGAAATGTATTATTTTGATGAAGTGGTATTTAGCATTAGAGTCCTCATCATAATCTTGTTCCTGTGCCTGCTTAACACTTTCCCATGGCTTCGTATAGATATAAATTTAAACTATCATTGTTACAGTCCTTCATATTCTAGCCACTTCCTACCACTCTAACCTTAATACCCACTGATGTTTTCATTTGTTCTTCATTCAAAAAATCCTTGAAACAGCGTTTATAATACTTATAATGATGCATAACATCTAATAGATACTTAGTAGATATTTGTGGAATGGAAAAGAAGGAAAAGACTGAATTGATTAAAGATTAAACATTCATTTCCTTTTGTATGCTTTTTTGTTCTTATATTTACTTCAGCTTTTATTTTGGATTCGGGTACATGAATAGGTTTGTTACATGGGTGTCCTCTGTAGTAACTCGAGTGTAGCTCTTTTTTCTTATGTGAATAAATATGTGTTAAAATAATTATTAATAGAAATAGGACTGCAATCTTGTAAGAAACTTTATTCTAAGATCTCTGTAAGTTGTTAAAGTGGTTTAGTATTTTAAATGTTGGTATGCAAGTGACATTCATATAATAGTACGATTAAGAACAGAATGAGATGAGAAAGATGGAGTGGGATATGCAGAGCATTTTTCAGACCTGGATTCATAAACAAGTAACAATCTTTATAGCTTAATGTATTAACATACCTAAAAGATAAGGTTATTAGAGTGTATTGTGTGGTTTTGAAAGGAAAATAAAAAGAAAGAAAAATGTCAACAAACAGGACAACCTTGGATGGACACTGCCTTTGGTTGTCCACAGGAAAGGAAATCTTGGCTCATGGATCTCGAGCTTGCCGACATTGAGGACAGAGATAAATCTCAAGTGGAAATGTCTATAGGTCATTTTAGGCTGTGAAGCTTATAGAACCTGTGACAAAATTATATTGTAACCTACAGCCATTAACATTTGACTTGTCAAAGTCCTTTTCTGAATCAGTGTCCTTTTTAGTGATCTTCTGATTACTGTGACCTCAAATTACAGTACAGACTTTAATTCATCTGATACTTTTTAAAGTCTCTGCAAACAAAACTTTTGATTTTAAATAGAAAATGTTGCCTTTAGTATTTTTGGCTTCTCTATAGCTTGACTAAGGGGAATAATACAGTTATGCCAATCAAAGTATTTACAGTCCCTTTGACAGTTATTTTTTTCCATTTAAAATGAATGATCTGGTGTTCTGTTATCTCACTTAGTCTAAAGTGTATTTTAGTTAGCATTAGCCATTTTCTCAGACCTGGTGAGTTCTGAGTCTTTGCAACACCATGCATTTAAAGAGAGAACTAGATTATAGCGAGTCCTCATAATAGTAAGACCTCAAAGAAAGCACTAGCTCCTAGAAATACTTTAAAGTAAAAAGCAATAGAAAAAGTCATTCTTCCCTGAGATAACAGCATCTTTCAAGAAAGTGTGAATAAGGCAGAGCAGGAGGTGTTAAGGAAGGAAGAGAGTGAATAACAATGGGACCTAAACAGAAAAGACCAGCTTCAAATGAAACATTTTTTTTTTTAAATCTCTTGTTTCAAAATAGAAATTCATGCTTGTCATAAATTGTGTTTAGTACTATGTTTATTTGAGATGCTTTTTTAATAATAAAGCTTCTATTTATTGAGTGCTTAGTATAGACCAGGCACTATGTAAAGCATTTACATATACCTTTTCATTCAGTATTCTCAGTTCAGGGAAGTGATGCTTGAAGAGTCCAATTAATGGGTAACTCAGAAGTGACAGGATCCATGTTTGAACCTGGAACTCTCTTACTCCACAGCTATCCTGTTAAACATTATCCTTCAGAATAATGTGCCAAGTTTATAAAATAGTTTTCTATACCCTCTATATCATTATCATAAAAAAGGTATACAATACCGCATGTCCATAGGATTGGCTTAAATATTTAAATGGTAAATTCCTCTGCTCTAGCCAGAGGGATTTGGAAGAATTAATCTAGTGTGACCCTAAAGGATGAATATTTTCAACCTGAAAAGCCTGGTGATTATAACGCAGGTGGCCAAGAGCTTCACTGTAAGAAACCAGATGCTTGTGGATTTTTCTTCTACCTATTTGTTCTACCTAAGCTCCCTAACTTGTCTTTACTTTGTAACAGAATAATCAAGCTGTTTCATCCTGAGACAAGCCTCGCCTTACCCAGGAGGTGGCTAAAGTGCTAAGGAGGGGAGAAAATGAATGGCAGTGAAACTTTGCTAAACTCACCTTAAAATGAAATAGAGATAACATTATTAAGATAATTAACTGGAAGAGGTCTCTGGAGCCACACTACTTAGTTAAATAATGGCTGAGTTCTTGTTGGTTGTATCACATTCAACAAGTTATTTAACCTCTCTACCCCAATTTACTTATGTGTAAGCAAGGATAATGAGATAATTTATTTCACAGTACTTTTATAAGATTATATGAGTTTTGCATGCTAAGGGCATTGAATTATTTTTTGGAATAGAAAATTCCATGGATGCTATGTATTGTTTCTTTCATTATTATTTTACTTAAGAGTGTCCCTTTGGGGCATGCATATTAACATATCTGAAAATAATGAATTATCACATAGGCAGATAATCTCTTCAGTAAGTATGTCAAATTTAGCATGTTAAATATAGGACACTTAGTTAAATATAAACTTTTGATAAACAATGAAAACATTTTCAGTATAAGTATGTCTAAAATATTTTATGTATACCTATGCAATGTTCTTTTTTTTTTATTATTTTTTTGAGACAGAGTTTCGCTCTTGTTACGCAGGCTGGAGTGCAATGGCGCGATCTCGGCTCACTGCAACCTCCGTCTCCTGGGTTCAGGAAATTCTCCTGCCTCAGCCTCCTGAGTGGCTGGGATTACAGGCACGTGCCACCATGCCCAGCTAATTTTTTGTATTTTTAGTAGAGACAGGGTTTCACCATGTTGACCAGGATGGTCTCGATCTCTTGACCTCGTGATCCACCCACCTCGGCCTCCCAAAGTGCTGGAATTACAGGCTTGGGCCACCGCGCCCGGCATACCTATGCAATGTTCTAAAAGCATTTCAACCCTTTCAGAAAATATTGACTCTTTTTTTTCTATAGATCCAATGAATGTCTCAAATTGTTTCACCTTAATTTGGTTTGAGAGATAATCTTATATATGGACTAGATACCATGACTAGAGATACAAAATATTCCTTTTGACCAAGACTGAGTCATGTCATGATCAGTGTTACCTGGAAGTTGTAGGATGTGATATAAGGTTATATCCTAAACCAAGTCAAAGAGAAATAACCAGGGAAGTCTGCTGAAACTACTGGAAAATAGAAGCAACCATACTTTTAGGGGGTTGGAAAGGTGTTGGAATATAACCCTGAGGCTGCCAGAAGAAAGACTGTGCAATAAAGGATGAGCAAGAACAATACAGAAGAAAACCTAAGAGAGATGAAAGACAGAAAACCAAGATTTGGTTCTCAGACCTGCTCTTAGTTCTTGGAGCCTGCTGACTAGATTTGATATGCCATTGGCCTTTTCAATTATGGAAACCATTATATTCTCTATTTTGTTACTACCAATTTGCATTTAGTTCCTCACAATTATAGCTGAAAGATTTCTGGCAAATAAAGGCCATTACAAAGTTTTGAAACTACCAGATACCAAGGATAGCAGGGTACCTGGGGGTAGGGATGGATGATAGATATAAAAAACACAAGTGTTGTTACTTAATAATTGTGCCCGATATCTCTCCTACATTATAAATGTTTCAACAGTTTGGTTATCTATTGCTGTATAACAAACTATGCCAAAACTTAGTGGCTTAAAACAACAACTTATCACTTATTATTCTATGGGTTGACTGGGCTTATCTGGCTGGTTCTCACAAAGTCTCCAAGCAGTTTCGTTAAGATGGCTGAATGGACTACAGTCATCTAAAGGCCCTGGTAAGTTGGACATAGAAGATGGCTAATTGACATGGCTAGAAACTCTTGCTGTTAGCTGTGAGCCCAGGTGGAGGTGCCAACCCAAACACCATGTGGCTGAGCTTCTCACAACATCGAAGCTAGATTCATGGGCAAACATTCCAAGATATTCAGATAGAAGCTGCAGTGTTTATTATAATTTACCCTCCAAGCCATGAAGCATCACTTTTATGTTTCAGTGGCCAAAACTAAGTCGTAGGGCCATCACAGATATAAGGGGAGTGGACTATACAAGGGCTGAATACGAGAACACATGGTTTGTGTACTCAGGGAAAGAAAAAGATTATACATCACTGGAGACTAGCTACCACATTATGTTTAATTAAGAAGCAATTCCAGTTACTCATTCACCTCAAACCACCTATCATGAAATGTAATTTCCTTAATTATTTACTTACTTCTACATTATTTACTTTTTCCAGCCTCCTTTGAAGGCCCTGATGACATTTACTCTTTCCCCAGTGCTCAACACATTGCTTGCACATAGTAGCTGTTATTGAAAGAGTAAATACATCAACTAATAAATGAATGAATACATTTTTTCTTGAAACCCAGTCTACTGGGCCTTGAAGGTCATGTGTACTCAACTTAATCATATTTTTTAATCATAGAAAAGTGTTATTAGCCTGGAGATTAGGGTGCCTAAACAGGGAATAATCAATTGGCCTGGATACATTTGGAGAAATTATTGTGGTATAATATACATTTTGATAACATATGAAGATCTCAGACTAAAGCACTATTTTGTTAGTCTGTTTATATCTACCACTGAAATTTTGAGTGTTTTTTTTTTCTTAAGCTACTCTAGTAATTTTAGATTTGAAATGATTTAATCTACTATATTTACTACTACAATCTCTGTAAGGTTATCAAAAAAAGTTGGAGGAGCTCTCATAACCCAAATTGAAGAAGAATTGATAGGAGCTGGAGTATTAAAAATGTAACAATTAGTGGCAATATGGGTTCTAGCCCATAATTAATGTTCAATTAATCATCATTAGTAGTATAATTAATATTTAGTAAGAATTTAAGAAATAAATGTTAACTAGTTTGGTATGTGAGATGAAGCTGGGGACATGCAGACTTTCTTTAGAAGAGCATTTAAACCAGTTAATGATATTTCAGTTTTACTTATAACTAGCACATTTATTTTCTCAAAGAATCATCAGAGATATTCTACAACAGCACATAGTCCTTAGAAACAGTTTGATAATTTGAATGACAAGTGAAGATTTTAGTTCCCTAGAAATATACATACTTTAAAGAATTAATGGATAAAAATTTCTGAGGCAATTTGTGTTTGGATTTTTGTCTCAATTTCAGTGTCTGCAAAATTTTTTCAGGAATTTGATAATCCGGAACAGAGTTTATGATTTTTTTCCCCTCCTATCTCTTGGTTGGTGCTTGAAGAATACTAGAGTACAATTGAAGCATCATTCTGTAATCCTGTCTCATGTCTCTAATATTTTGTTAATAATGGAAGGAAGGAATTTCTGGTTGTTATCATTCTGGTCATCATCATGATTGCTGTGACCTTATGGAAGAAGAAAATAATAGGGCTTCGCATAGGTCTTTGTAAATTCTAAATTAATATCTACAATTCGGAAGGCAGATGATCTTGGGTATGAACCTCAGCTCTGCTACTTAATATTTGAAGGTTCTTCCCCAAGTTTCTTTACCTTTCTAAAACTCAGTTTTATTTATTTATTTATTTATTTATTTATTTATTTATTTATTTTTTAATCTGAAATCCGGACTTCATAATAGCACTGTTTCTTATGGTTGTTGTAAGGATTAAATAAACCAGGCGTCCCCGAACTACGGCCCGCAGGCCACATGTGGCCCCCTGAGGCCATTTATCCGGCCCCCCGCCGCACTTCAGGAAGGGGCACCTCTTTCACTGGTGGTCAGTGAGAGGAGCACAGTATGTGGCGGCCCTCCAGCGGCCTGAGGGACAGTGAACTGGCCCCTGTGTAAAAAGTTTGGGGACGCCTGAAAACTGACACCTGTAAAGCACTTAGAACCATAGGGGACACATAGTAAGCACTATGTAAGCAGTTATGATTATGATTCTCCATTGATCCAGATCCACAATCTTATGATGGAGTTAAAATATTATTATGTATTACCCTGATACACACCCATAACTAGAAAAAATCAAGTTCAGAGAAATAGAATTGACCAGCTAAGGGCACACAGCTACTGAGTTACAAATAATTTCAGCCTGAAGGGTTTACAATTTATAATTGGTGTGAAGAAACAGCAGTTGTTTTCTGTGGAGACGCCAAATTATTTTTCTGTGTTCTCAGAATCCCTGGCCAATGTTGCCAGCAACATAGTATGACGTGAGATACTTGGCCTTAATTCAGGGAATCCGACTACATAAACTACTCTTTTTTATTAGAAGTATAATTAGTTAAATTACCTATTTTTAATTGTGGACCATTTCTTATTGCTCCTGAGTTTGAGAGAGATTCGTAAAAAATTCTTCATTCACATAAGCTTAAATTTTGATATGTAAACTATTTTTGTTGCATTTTCCTTTTATATTTGTTTTCTGTTTTGTTTAGTGGCAGTGGTTTTTGAGTTGTAGTTTTCTTTCCTTCTAGTACTAGCAATTTATACTGACCTAGATAAAAGTTTTCTCTGTAGGAAGGCAGACAGGCAGGCAATAATTAGATATCTGACTGTATTAAGAACTACTTATATCAAAATGTGATTTACTGTACATCTCAGATAAGGATTCCTCTTTGGTCTCTGGTGAGGTAGCAATTACCACATCATTTCCAAACTTCAACAGCTTATATGTGAAATTTGCAAGCGTGCGTGCTGTGCAAGCACAAATTTGAAACCTATGTTTAGACTCTTTATGACCATGTTGCAAATTCTAAGGCAGCATTTATGCAATGGAAAGTAAAGATATGATACAGAGACATCACACAAAAGCACTGCAGAGGTGATTTTTTTTTTTTTTGCACTAATGCTTTACTTTGTAAATAAGGAAAACTAAAATATCTTCAGACCTATGGAACTAACATTAAAAAGGATAAAATTAATGTATGTGATCATTATTTTCTATTATACTAGGGATAAATACTGTGTCACATATGTGCCACTGAACCTGGTAATAAACAATTGTTACTTATTTACTGTTCTTTTCGGGTACATGGGCGTGGTGCCACATAGTAGGCACAATGAATTCCGACTGATTGATAAAGTTAAAAAGATTACTGTGTAAGTGTTTGAAATGAAAAGTTATAGCTTAGGCACAACAGGTTAAGGACATATTCCAATAATAGAAAAAATGCTCATATATTGAAATTACTAAAAAATATAATATTGCCTATGTTTTAATAATTCATTTACAGGAAATACATTGATATTAAAGTACAATTTTATTCCTGTACCATTAGAAAATGTCACTTACCATAGAGGCAGTGAAAGGGAAAAGCACTATTTATCAGATCATAAGATTACATCTATAACAAAATAATTTTTTTCAAAGAGAATCTGAATATGTGATGATTTAATAGAAAAGATATCATTTTAACTTTGGTTATTATATACTATGGAATTTAAAATTTTGTCCACCAATTTCTATTTCTCTTTCATATTTGCCTGATTTCAGAGGCTCAGTGATGTATATAAACATAAGAAATACGATGTGGATATTATAGGCAGGATCCATCCTACTGTGCCTCTAAAATGAATTAACAGAGAATATACTGAATAGTATTAGAGGTGATTTAAATGAAAACAGTGTGAAAAGCTTGCTTGTCATGGAAAAGTTGCCCGCAAGTCCTCATTTCTTTTTTCTCCTGCTTAGACTTCAATATCCATCATTATATTCACTCTCTGGAAAATATTTTCTGCTAACTTGTCCTCCCCTTCCCCCACGTCTGCTACTTTTGCAAAACCTTAGGCAAAGTAAAACCTCACTACTGAATGTGACCAAGGGAAAACACAACTAAGGAGATTTATCTAATTTAAAATTGATGATTGCAAGTTTCCAGTGTGAATACATTGTTCTCTTTCAATCCTACAAGATATCCTCACTTTTGCATATCCCTCTCCTAAAGAAACTATGTATATTTTCTTGTGGATTGAGAAAAAAGTGAATTTATAGTTTACTGAGAAAAAAAGTAGTCAGAAAAAGTCTCTGATGTTTTGATTTTTAAGGTTTTTTTTTCCCATTTCTGTGAAAAATAGTGTTGGTATTTTGATAGGGAGTATATTTGAACCTGTAGATTGCTTTGTAGGTTTTAGTATATACATTTTTCGCCCCTTGATTAAATTTATTCCTGACCATTTCATTAGTTTTGATTCCATTGTAAATAGAATTGTTTTTCTTCTCATTCCATTTCTGTTAGCATATAAAACACAAATAATTTTTTGTATGTTAGCTTTGTATCTTGCAACTTTATTATATTTATTAATTAGTTCTAACAGTTGTTTTCCCTTTTGGATTTTATACACATAAGATTATATTCTCTGTGAACAGATACAATATTACTTCATACATGTATATATTTGGATATCCCTTCTTTTTCTGCCTTAATTGCTATGGCTAGAGCGTCTAGTACTGTGTTGAATAGAAGTGGTAATAATGAGCACTCTGGTCTTGCTCCTGATCTAAGAGGAAAAGTCTTCAATGTTTTACCATTGAATCTAGTCTTAGCTGTGAGTTTTTCAGATGTGGCCTTTATTATGTCAAGATAAATTTCTTCTATACCTAGTTTTTTGAGAGTTCTTTTATGAAAACCTGTTGTATTTTGTCAAATGCCTATTATACAATTATTGAGATGTTCATGTGATTTTTATTCTCAATTTATTAATGTGATGTATCTCTCATTTATTTGAGTATATAAAACATCCTTGTATCCAATAAATAAATCTCATTTAGTAATGATGTATGATTCTTTTAATGTGTGGTTGATTTTGATTTGGTAGTATTTTAATGAAGATTTGTGCATCTATGTTCATCAGGGGCATTGTGCTGTAGTTTTATTATAGTGTCTTTGTTTGGCTTTGGTATCAGAAGTAAAATTCATAAAGAACCACAAAATATCCCAAATTGCCAATGCAATCTTGAGAAAAAAGTACAAATTTGGAGGCATCATACTACCTGATTTCAAAATATATTACAAAGCTATAGTAATTTATACAGTACAGTACTCATTTAAAAGCAGATATGTTACAATGGAAGAGAATAGAGACCACAGTAATGATTCCACAGATACATAGATACTTATCTTCCACAAGTGTGCCAAAAATATGCATTGGGGAAAATAGTCTCTTCAAAAAAAAAATGTTGAGAAAGCTAAATATTCACGTGCCAAATAATAAAAGTGGGCTTTTATCTTACACCATACACAAAATCAACTCAAAATGGGTTAAATATGTAAACATAAAACCTGAAATTGTAAATATCCTAAAATAAGAAAAAATCTTTGACATTAGTGTTGGCAGTGATTTCTTGAATATAATACCAAATGTACAAGAAACAAAAGCAAAATTAGACAAATTGGACTACATCAAACTGAAAAGCTTCTACACAGCATAAACTATTAATAGTAAGAAGGCAATCTGCAACCTGTTTGAAATGGAGACAAATATTTGCAAGCCATAAATGTGATAAGGGGTTAATATCCAAAATATGCAAGGAACTCCTACAACTCAACAGAAAAAAAAATTAACTGATTTTGAAATGGGCAAATGATTTTAATTGACATTTAAAAGAATACATAGATGTCCAAAAATATTTGAAAATATGTTTAATGTCATTAATCATTAGAAAAATGCTAATCAAAACCACAGTGAAATATGTCCTCACAACTATTAGGATGTCTGTTATATATATAATATTATATAGATCGATAGATATAATCTAGTCATTTGTTGAAAGGCATTTACATTGTTTCCAGTTACTGCCTATTAAAAAATATAAGTATTTGCCTATAGGTTTTTACCTGAACATAGTTTTTATTTTTCCAGGGAAAATACCCAGCATTGAGGTTGATGAATCACATGACAAGTACATTTTTTCATTTTAAAAGATACTGTTAACCTGTTTTTAAGAGCGACTGTACCATTTTGTGTTCCCAGTGCATCCTCACTAGCACTTGGTGTTAATACTATTTTTATTTAGCTTTTCTTATATATGAAAGTATCAAATAATTGCTATAATTTGTGTGTTACTAATGGGTGATGATGTAGAGCATTTTAAAAGTGCTTATTTTTCGTGTATATATTATCATTAATAAACTTTCCATTTAATCTTTTGCCCATTTTCAAATTTGATATCTGATTTTATATCGAGTGTAGTGAATTCTTTACATATTTAGTTTAAAAACATTTTGTCAAATATGTGATTTGCAGATATAATTTTTATACTTTGTGGCTTGCATTTTCATTTGCTTAATACTGCCTTTCACTGGGCAGGTTTTTAGATTTTTACTAAATTTATTTTACTGACTTTTTTCTTTTACAGATCAGATTTTTTGGTGTCAGGTCTAACAACAATTTTTTAAACCACAGATTACAAAGATTTTCTCCACATTTTTCGGTAAAAGTTTTATTTTACATTTTACATTTAGATACATGATCCGTTTTTCATTACATTTTGTCTGAAGTGTGAGTTAGTTCCACGTTTACCATAGCCTACTGATATTTAATAATTCCAATGTCATTTGTCGAAAAGAATATCCTTCCTATTTTAAATTGCTTTTTCCTTTTTTATTTAAGAAAATAGTTGATTATACTTGAGTGGATCTATTTTATTCATTGATTCTCTAATGTGTTCCATTGATCTCTGTGTCTATCCCTCCATCAGTAATACATTTTCCTGCTAATTGTAGGTTTATAGTAAAGAGGTCTTAGAATCGGATAGTGGGATTCCTTCCCCTTCATTTTTCTTTTACAAATAGTTTTACTGTTCTAGTTCCTTTGCCTTTCTATGCAAATTTTAGAATTGGCTTTTCTATAGCTACAAAAAAATCTTGCTGATATTTTATATGACATGCAATAAACTTATAATAAATGAATTTGGGGTAAAATAAAATGATCCCATTGCTAAGTTTACTGGTCTATGAGTGTGGCATATTTTTTTATTTATTGTAATCTTCTTTTACTTTTCATCAAAATTAATCGTTTTAGTATGTACATATTGTATGTAGTTTGATATCCTGTGTATGCTTTGATTTACCCTTTCAGGTATTATAAATATTTTTGCATATTTAGTATTTGTTTTTGATTATTTCTTTTATGCAGAAATAAAGTTTTTTATGTGTGTTGACCTTGTATTCTATAACTTGATAAATTCAATTTTTAATTCTAGAAGACATTTGGAAACTCCTTGACTATTTTCTACATGCACAATCATATCATCTACAAATAGGCTCAGTTATAGTTGCCTATATTTTATTTTCCAAAACTATTTCACTGGCCAGGATTTCTGGTACTATGCTGAATAGAAATAGTGTGTGCATTGTGCTTTCTTCTTAATCTTACAGAAGAAGTCTTTAGTCTTTAATCATTAAATATGATGTTAGGTATGGGTATATTGCAGGAGCTCTTTATTAGATTACGGATGCTAGTACTCCTAGTTTTCTGAGGTTTTCAAAAAATAATTATTAGGTGTTGACATTTGCCAAATAATTTTTTGTCTGAATTAATGTATCACAAGGAATTTTTATATTTTACATTTTCAGTATGATGGATTATAGTGCTTTGTTTTCAAATACTGATTTTCGAATCTATCTTGTATTTCTGTAATGAAACTCCCTTGACTATGATAGATTATTTTTATATATTAAATAATTTAGTCTTCTAGATATTTTTGAGAGTACTTTTGTTTATGTTTACATTTATGAGAGACATTTTTAAGCGTTTTCATGTTTTGTATGGCCATATGTTTTTGGTAAGGTAGTTCTGGAATCATAATATGACTAGGGAGATATTTCTTTCTCTTCTGTTTCTCCAAAGAAATTGGGTAGAATTGGTGTTATTTGTTTAAATTTTTGGCAGAACTCATCAATAAAATCAACTGTGTTTTAAAATTTATTTTTTAAAAAACTTAGCTGGAAATTTATTTTAATAGTTGTGTAAATTTTAGGTTATATCTTCTTGGATGAGTTTTTGCAACATGATTTTTGAGTAACTGGCCCATTTTATCTAAGTTGTTGAAACTGTAAGAATCATTCATAGGTTTTCCTTGTTATATTTTAATATATAGTGATATTTTCTGTTATTCCTGATACAGCTCTGTGTCCGTGCTTTTTTCTTTGTCAGTCTTCTAGAAATTTTTATTCACCTTTAAAGAAAGTAAATTTGGAGTCATTGATTTTCTCTCTATATAAACATATTTTTTGGTTTTCAGCTTTGTTATCTTTTCTTTGCCTTATTTCTTTTCATTATTATTTATTTCCTCTTTGAGTTAATGTTTCTATTTTTCTAGCTTCTTTAGGTGGAAGCTTACAACATTGTTTGGAAAGTATTATTTTTAATGAAGTAGAGACATTTAGTGCTGTACATATACTTCTATGCTCTATTTTAGTTGCATAGCTCCTATTTTAAAATGATATATTACAATTTTAATTAATAAAATATATTTCCTTTTGACACATGCATCACTTAGAGGTATACTGTCTAGTGTTTTTCAAATTTGTCTCTTTTTGTTGTTGCTGCCTTCTACTTTAATTCCAGTTGATCAGTGCTTATTGTACTTTGCATGATTTTGATTTTTTAAAATGTGTTAGTTTGGTTTACAAAAGAGTGATCTATATCTTAGTTAATGTTCTACTTATGCTTGAAAAACATGCATATTCTTCCACTGTCTAATAGAGAGTTTCCACCAATCTTTATGAGATTTTTTTTTGGCTAACATTATTTAATTATGTTATATCCAGTCTCTCTTTTTTAAATCAAGTCACTCCACTGATGACTGGGAGCCCCGGTTTTTTCTGTTTCTTCATTTGGTTCCAATTCACTGTCTTCCTATCTGTTACTGTACAATTTTATAAGTATTTTAATCTACTTCTTTTATTTTATTTTTTCCCCAGGGAGAGAAAGTGAGGCATTTATTGCAGGACACCAACCAAGAATAATTGCATAGTTCATGCTGAAGACCCAAACTCCCCGATGGCTTAGAGGTAAGGCTTTTTTGAATTATTTTTTATTTTTTTTAAATTTCCATATATTTTTGGGGAACACATGGTATTCGGTTACATGAGTAAGTTCTTTAATGGTAATTTGTGAGATTTTGGTGTACTATTCACCCAAGCAGTATACAGTGAACCCAGTGTCCAAATGTGTAGTCTTTTATCCCTCACCCGCTTCCTGCTCTTTCCCTGGAGTCCCCAAACTCTATTCCATCATTCTATGCCTTGCATCCTCTTAACTTAGCTCTCATATATAAGTGAGAACATAATGATGTTGATTCTTGAGTTACTTCATTAGAATAACAGTCTTCAGTCCCATCCAGGTTGTTGCGAATGCCATTAATTCATTCCTTTTTATGGTTGGGAAACTGCAATATATATATATTCACATGTGTATATATATGATGGAATATTTGTGTGTGTGTGTGTGTGTGTGTGTGTGTGTGTGTGTGTGTGTATTACAGTTTCTTTATTCACTTATTGATCGATGGGCATTTGGGTTGGTTCCACATGTTTGCAAATGTGAATTCTGCTGCTATTAACATGAATGCGTAAGTATTATTTTGTGTGTGTAATGACTTATTTCCTCTGGGAGGATACCCAGTAGTGGAATTGCTGGATGGAATGGTAGTTCTACTTTTAGTTCCTTAAAGAATGTCCATACTGTTTTCCACAGAGGCTGTAATAGTTTACATTCCCACTAGCAATATAAAAGTGTTCCCTTTTCACCACATCCATGCCAACATCTATTTTTTTATTTTTTAATTATGGCCATTCTTGCGAGAGTAAGGTGGTATCACATTTTGGTTTTGGTTTGCATTTTCCTGGTTTTAGTGATGCTGAAAATTTTTTCATGGGTTTGTCAGCCATTTGTATATCTTGTTTTGAGAATTGTCTATTCTTGTCCTTAGTTCGCTTTTCAATGGGCCTGTTGTCTTTTTTTTTTCTTGCTAATTTGTTTGAATTTATTGTAGATTCTGATTGTTAGTCTTTTGGTGGATGTAAAACATTGTGCAGATTTTCTCCCAGTCTACAGTTTGTATGTACACTCTTCTGCTGCTGTTTTTTGTTCTGTTTTGTTTTGTTTTGTTTTTCTGGGCAAAATTTAAATGGCACTATTCCACAAAATAGAGAAACAGGGAATTGTCCCTAAATCATTCTATGAGGCCAATAGCACCTTAATACACAAACTGAGAAAGTATGTAATAACAACAAAAAAAAAGAAAACTACAGACCAATATTCCTGTTGAACATAGATACAAAAATCTTAACAAAATACCAGCTATCCAAATCCAATAGCATATCAAAAAGATAATCCACCATGATCAAGTGGGGTTCATACCAGAAATACAGGGATGGTTTATCATATACAAGTCAGTAAATGTAATATACCACATAAACAGAATTAAAAACAAAAAATCAGATGATCATCTCAATAGATGCAGAAAAAACCTTTGACAAAATCCGGCATCATTTACGATTAAAACCCTATGCAAAATCGGCATATAAGGGACATACTGCAAGGTAATGAAAGTCATCTATAATACATCAGTAATACAGCCAACATAATATTGAATGGGAAAAAGTTGAAAGCATTCCCTCTGAGAATTGGAACAAGACAAGGACACCTGCTTTCACCACTTCCATACTACATGGTACTGGAAGTCCTAGTCAGAGCAATCAGAAATAAATAGAGGGTATTCAAATCAGTAAAGAGGAAATAAGACTGCCACTATTTGCTGATGATATGATTTTATACCTAGAAAACCCTAAAGATTCCCCCAAAAACCTCCTAGCTGATAAATGAATCCAACAAAGTTTCAGGATACAAAATTAATGTACACAAATTAGTATCTCTGCTGTAGACAATAGTGACCAATCTGGCTGTTAAGAATCAAATGGATAACTCAAGCCCCTTTACAATACCTGCAAAAAATTAAAAAACTTAGGAATATACCTAGCCAAGGAGTTGAAAGACCACTATAAGGAAACCTATGAAACACTGCTGAAAGAAATTACTGATAACACTAACAAATGGAAACACATCCTATACTCATGAATGGGTGGAATCAATATTGTGAAAATAAGCATACTGCCAAAGGCAATCTATAAATTCTGTGCAATTCCTATCAAAATAACACCATCATTCTTCATGGAACTAGGAAAAAAAAAACAATTCTAAAATGTATATGGAGCTGAAAAGAGCTCACATAGCCAAAGCAGGACTAAGCAAAAAGAACAAATCTGTAGGCATCACATTAACCTGATTTCAAACTATACTAAAAGCCCATAATCACCAAAACAGCATGGTACTGGTAAAAAATTAGCCACATAGATCAGAGAAACAGAATAGAGAACTCAGAAACAAACCCAAATAGTTACAGGCAACTGGTTTTCAACAACGCAAACAAAAACATAAAGTGGGGAAAGGACGACCTAATCAACAAATGGTACTGGGAAAATTGGCTAGCCACATGTAGGAGAATGAAACTGAGTCTTACTTCTCAAATTATACAAAAATCAACTATAAATTTTTATTTAAGGGCTTACATCTAAAACCTGAAACTATAAAACTTATAGAAGATAACATCCAAAAAACCTTTCTTGACATTGGCTTAGGAAAAGACTTAATGACCAAGAAGCCAAAAGCAAATGCAATAAAAACAGAAATAAATAGGTGGGACTTAATTAAACCAAAGAGCTTTTGTGTAAATTATTAATCATTACTCTAGGACAGAGGTTCTCAACCGAGGAAAATCCCCACATCCCTTCAAGAGCCATTTTATAATGTTTGGAGATATTTTTCATTTGTAACTGGGAAGTGGGGGGTGCTAACACTATCTGGTTGTTAGAGGCCAGGAATATTGCCAGAAGCCTTGCAATGTGCAGCACAGTTCCATACAATAGTTATCTGGCACAAAATGTCATTCATCCTAAATTGAGAAATCTTGTCCTAGGGTATATAGATTGTACTTATCACAGTCTAGTACTATCAATACTTTCCCACTTTGAGTAGAATATAAGAACCTTACTATAACTATTCTCCCCCTTTATAACATTCTCTTAAATGTATTTTCTATACATACATTTGAACCAAATCAGACAATGTTGTCTGTTGTTCATCTTGGAAACTTATGAATATGTGTTCACATCCACTGACTTGCTTCTGTTATCTCCACTTTGCTATTGTGCCTATCTGGGGAGTTCTGTAATTTTGTAATTTCTGAATTCCCAGTTTGTTTTTCATTATAAGTATTTTTTCTGAAAACCTTTATTTACCACTTGTTTCAAGGATGATTGCCATTGCTTATTGGAATATTTTTACAATAGCTGCTTGTATATTTCCAACATCTAAGTCATCTTCTATTGCTTTTCCTTATTCTGTTTGTGAGTTTTCTTACTCTTAACAAGACCAACTTTGTATTATATCTTGAACATTTTGAGTATTGTCATGAGACTGTTTCTTAATCAAATTCTTCTATTTCAGCAGATTTAGGTCCAGAACGCATGAACCTAATTTGTGGGATTGGGCATAAAATGTCAGTTTTGTTTTCAAGGTCCTTGTTGTGCTATTCTGATCTGTCCTGCTTATGTGCTATCCATAGATCATTCAGAAACACTGGTGGTGTTCCTCCGTATAGTTCATTTCTTAAGGAATTGCTGTTTTCATTCTGCTCTGTTCCACACAGACTGCCCAGGTTGTTTCATGCATTCATAATACTAATTTAAATAATCTCTTCACCTTTCTTCACTCTTTAATTCTCCCTCTAATTCCTAAATGGGAAGGATAAAAGTATAACCTCCGGCCTGGCGCGGTGGCTCAAGCCTGTAATCCCAGCACTTTGGGAGGCCGAGGCGGGTGGATCACGAGGTCAAGAGATCGAGACCATCCTGGTCCACATGGTGAAACCCCGTCTCTACTAAAAATACAAAAAAAATTATCTGGGCATGGTGGCACGTGCCTGTAATCCCAGCTACTCAGGAGGCTGAGGCAGAAGAATTGCCTGAACCCAGGAGGCGGAGGTTGCGGTGAGCCGAGATCGGGCCATTGCACTCCAGCCCGGGTAACAAGAGCGAAACTCTGTCAAAAAAAAAAAAAAAAAAAAAAAAAAAAAGTGTAACCTCCTTGCTTTAATGTATTTACTTACTGTCGCGTGGATTTAGTTGACAGGGCCCCATCTCACAGTCTCTGTATTCACTACACCTCATGAGGTAGGAGAGGGATGCAGCTTACCTGAGGTCATTTTCTTCCTGCAGCGTGGAAATGGTCCTCAGTCCTGGAGCAGTCACACTCAGTATTGATGCGGGGAGGCACTGCCTCTGTTTGCATTAGTACAGGGCAGGGATGTTTGACAATGTATCATTTTATTTGAACCTAAAACCAGCAATTGATTCTGTTGAGCGTTTTCTACTTCTTGAAATACTTTCTTTACTTACGTTCTACACTCTAGTCTTTTATGTTTCTCCTTCTACGTACTTCATCTTTGTTGTTTTCTCTTCATTGGCCTAATCTCTAAAACCAGAAGTGCACTGTTACTGTCTGTGAGCATCTTCTCTTTTCTGTCTTTACTTATTTACTTGGGAATAGTATCTTACAACCATTTCAACGCTAATGATTGCCTTATCTCTGTCTTCAACCAGGATCTTTCTCTTGAATGTAAGAATCATTCACCGACTTGCTCACTGAAGCTTCCTACTCGGCATCTTCTAGGGGTCTAATCAGTGATTTAAATTAGTATATTCAGAACCAAAATCCTGATCTTTCTCCTCAAGAATACTCTAGCTGTAGCTTTCCATGTCATAAGTAAGAACAACTGCATCCATTAAGCTGCTTAGGCTATAAACTTTGGAGTCATCATTGATTCCTCTTGTCATTTTACACGTCATGTAGAATCCATCACAGATTACCTTTGGCTCTGTCGTCTTATATATCTGTCATCTGTCTAGTTTTTTCCACCTCCCTCAGGTTCAAGGCTTCTTTTTAATTTAGGTTATTCTAACAGCCTCCCAAATCATCTTGCTTCTTCAGATGTTACTCTTCCTTTTGGTCTACAATCAGTATGAATGCTTAGCAATCAGTATGAATTCTTTAAAACCTAGGTTAAATAATCCCTGACTTCAAAATTCCCAAAGTGTTTTTAGCTCAAAATAATAAAAAAATCCCTCTAACTGCATACATGACCTTGTATGATCTGTCCTTCAGTTATTTCTCTATAATTTGTGCTATATAAATGAATAAAATATGCAGCTAAATCCCAATTTACTTAGCCACAACTTTTTATACTGTCTAACATAATCGGGATTTTGTGTCTATCCTAAAGAGAAATTGAATTGATACCATAGATATTATGAAAAATTTGTGCAGTGTTCCTATGCTCTGAATAGGAATCATTTGTTACCCAAAAGCTAGGTGCTTGATTTTGGACTTAATTTGCATTTTTATTATGAGAATACTGTTAACTTTTTTTCTGCCTAACAATTTTTAAACTTATTGAGCATTAAGATTATACCTTTAAACTCTTTTACATTATATACCATATCTGGACATTGCTAAGATGTTCGTAAATATGTATTATATCTCTTGACTGACAATATTAAATCTTGTCCCTCTCAGTTTCCCTTCACTCTCAAACAAAACATAGGCGCTCAAATTTTTGTAAGTCGGAACGATCATAGCAAGTGTTGTATCATAATATAATTGACTCTAAGCAGGCTTGTATCTTAGTGTATTTATATTTGTGGGACCAGGTCCTGTGCCTTCCTCTTTCTAGGGGCTTGGTCATGTATTTCTGAGTGAATACATGAAATAAAGTCTCATTTCTCAGTCTCATGTACACATTTATCATCAGTAGCATTTAGACCTAAATAGAACAATCTGAGTACATTTTGCTTATATCCACTGTCTCTTGTTTACCTCCTTATATAATGTTCCAGTGATTTCTGCTAAACATGTACCAAACAGAACATTTGGTCTTTGCCATATAGAACAGTACATGTTGAGAGTATTTTAACATTATTTTTACTTTTAATTACAAGACAACATAGATTCCCTCTTAAATCCTTGATTTTCATAATAATTGCCTTTAATCAACACTATTTTTGCTTGGAGCTACTTTATTTTAATATTCAATTTTGAATAAATATATCGGTGGAAATAATTTCATTTTGCTTTTTGCCTAAATATAAATTGATGTTTCAGTTTATTTTGTTTTCCTTGGGCAAAAGAAGTATTTTTACTGCATTCTCACAGACATTTGCTGAGTGTTAACAAGCTATATAGAAATAGAATACCTTTATTGTTCTGTTTTTTCATTTTGGAGTTTTAGGAAGGCAGAGACCTGGGCTGTGGTCCCAAGCAGTGACATATAAAGTAAGAAGTTTTATTTATTAAAGAGGGTTAAGTGGTCATCTGTCAATTTTTAAAGCCTTGATTTGGTCTTTGAGCTAAGAATTTGATTTTATGGGTATTAGGTAGCCCGAAAACAGTACTTTCTCACAGTGATGGACATTGTTTGCTTTTTGACACAATGATTCAGCACGGAATGAAGAAATCTTACCTGCCTTGGAAATCCACATTATTCCTATGTAACTGATACTACACTTGATGTTCCCATTTTAGATGCTGATCAAGTGTCATCCCCAGTGATTTGATCCTTTGAACTTTTTCAATATCTTTTTATAATTTTTCTAGACAAATCTATTTTCCTTGAAGGCTTGTGTTTTAGCATAACCTTATTTGGTGAAGATACGTAACTGTGAAAATGAAACTTACATCAGTAAGGATTGTGAAGTTCGGCCATCTACCTCCAAATCACTCTCTACAGGCATACACCTAATAGAAACAGACATAAGTGAAGTTTACTCTGAGTAAGATACCACAAAAGCTAAAACAGAAAATATCAGTAGATTACACAGTATTTGACAGCACTTAAAGGAGATATTGTTAAAACTCAAGCTGTCCATGAGATGAAATAAATAAACGGTATAGGTAGAGACATCCAGCTATCTTCTTGCAAAACTAGTAAATAAAAAAGATCACTTGTGGTTATAATTTCAAAATTTGAAAGCATAGGGGTCTTTAATGATAATGAATCTAACTCCTCAAAAGTGTGCCTTTAGCAGGTGATTAACATAGATATAATATTCTATCTTTTCATTCTTGTAGCACAGTTGACAATAGGTATATGTGATTGTATATACTAATTTAGCACTCAAAAGTCATATTTTTTTTAGATATTCTGCCTAAAGCAAACACTGCCATCAAATGAGTGGTAGGTAGGTATCAACATTCTGCATATTTCAAACTTAATACAGGGTATCTTATGAATCATTTTACTTGTTTTTTTCCTAGGGAGGAAGAAACTATGGCGGTTTACAACTTTTTAGCCAAGCAGTACTTACTACTAATAATAATGTATTATCATTTTAAACCTATATGGTTTTCATTAAGAAATTTCAAATTCTTTGCTAATGCAGACTGTGAATCAGTCACCTTTTAAAAATTGTTCAAAGCTAGCAGACATATGAAAAGGTGAACAAAGCATAAGCAAAACAATTAATTTTTATAAAATGAACACTTCCAGTTTCCCAGTCTCAAAATAAAAAAAAAAAAAATAGAATGTTGCCAGTATCTTAGAAAGTATCGTCATGTCTCCCTGAAATTAACTGTCATTGCCACTTCCCGTTATGCTTCACTTTCAACCTTAAGTAAATAAAAACATACAGCCTGAACTCTTTTGTTTTTTCAACATTATATGTGTGACATTTATTCATTTGGTTGTATGTAGTAATGTTCACTTATCATTACACCAACCATGGTATAGTATTCCATTTTGTAAATATTCCAAAATATAATTATCACTTCTGTTGTTAATAAACTGTTGTCTTATTTCTAATTTTCCTATATTAATAGTGGAACAATAGATATTAACTGGCTTTGATGACTCAATGTACACATTTAGTTAAATTAATGCCTGAGAGTGAAATTGCTAATCATAGGGTTTGTATTTGTTCAGCTCTGGTAGACACTGCCAAAAAATTTAACAATTTTCCAGAATGAATGTACTAATGTATTCTATATAGAAAATTGTTGCTCTACATTCTTGCCAATACTTGATAGTACTGTTCACTTTAAAATTTAGCCACTTTGATTTTGGGCAGTGGTACTTCATTAAATTTTTAATTACTATATCCCTGATGACAAATGAAGTAGAGCAACTGTTTACGTGTTTATTGGTTTTATACATAAACTCATTCGTAAAAGCACATTCAAGATTTTTTGCGCTTTTTTGTTAGCCTTGGCTCAATTATTTTAATGGATTTATAGTTTATGTTACGATTACTAGTCTTTGTGAAATATGTTTATTGTCCATTATTTCTTCCATTCCATATCTTCTCACTTCCAAGAGATCCAAGAGATCTTTTAATATGCAAACTTCATTTTAGCATATTCTTGATGTATCAAAATTTGTTTTAAGGCTAAGGGTTTATTTATTTATGACCATATTTATTTACTAAATCAAGATATATTTGCCTATCTGAGGTATGTGAAAATATTACCTGATTTTTTGTTTTGAGATGGAGACTCACTCTGTCACACAGGATGGAGTGCAGTGGTGCAATCTTGGCTCACTGCAACCTCTGCCCCCTAGGTTAAAGTGATTCTCCTACCTCAGCCTCCCTAGTAGCTGGGACTAGAGATACCCACCACCACGCCTGGCTAATTTTTGTATTTTTAGTAGAGACAGGGTTCTGCCATATTTGCCAGGATGATCTCGAACTTTTGACCTTGTGATCTGCCCACCTTGGCCTCCCAAAGCGCTGGGATTACAGGCATGAGCCACCATGCCCAGCTTCCCTGATATTTTTATCATAAAGATTTATTGGTAGAATTTTTATGTCATAGAATTATTTTCATGTAAATTAAAGTTTGTATATATTTTTTCATATGGATATTTGATTGACTGGTACCATTTATTGAAAAGATGATCCTTTCCCAAATGACCAGCATGTCACCTTTATTATAAAAACAAGGACCATGTATGTATGATTGTGTTTCCAGATTGCTCTTTCATTATTCTGTTTTCTATTTTTGCAGTACATTTATAGTACTAACATGTGATTGAATAAATTATTCAGGGCATTTATTTCTCTAAAACTTTTTATTGACTTTTGTCTTTCCCCACCTCCCAACTCTTTTAAATAAATGTTAGAACAAGATTGTTTCTATCAAATATAAAGTGCTGGAATTTTTAATGCAATTACATCAAACCTATAGGTCAAATTCAATATCTTTATCATATTGCGTCTTCTACTTCATGATCATTAGACTTAGATATACATTAATTTAACCTAATGTTATATTGAATACAGAGTATTTTATATAATATATCTTTAAGCTTTGAATGATACTCTTACCCTGATGTGAAAGTTTATTTTATTCCCTGTTGGGCAGATGGGAATTGCTGTTACAAATCTGGTTTTCACTTTCAGGGAGACTTGGTCTAACCCTAGTTCATGCCTGCTCCTAAGATGAAGCCCTCCCAAAGTCTTAGTGGAACTCCTCCCTCAGTACTGATCCTCAACTCTTAGTGATTTCTTAGCACTGTGAGCTTCCCTTATCTGCCTTTATTACAGTTCACTAAGTGTTTTGGGCTCAGATTCCTGAATCTCATTTCACTCAAAACTCTTAGCAGCCCCAATTGTCTAGGTAGCCCTGAATGGTCATTATATTTTTTAGAACCCTGTTGAGATTGTCAACATTTCTGCTGGTTTCTTGGCCTCTGTTCAGCTTCTTTGTCCAGATGCTAACTGCCCAGACGTCTCATAACACGTTAAAAACATCCACTTTTCCCAATAATTTAAATTGAGACATTATATAGTCAAATTTAATAGGCAATGTGGTGCCTTTCTAGTTTTACTATTCTGTTTTTCTTTGTTAAACTGCCATTCTTTTCAGGAAAACTTGAAACAAATTTTTTGATGGTGGACTATATTGTTTAATATAACTTTTTACATTATTGAGTAAAAAGGTTTTTGTGTTTATTCTTTCATATTTTCCTTTTGGGTTAATATGTAACCAATTTTCTATAATTTGTGCTTAAAAACAAATTTCATTTCAATATTTGCTTCAGAATTAAATTTATTTACAGGTTGAGCATCTTTAATCCAAAAAATCTAAAAATTTGTAAACAAATTCACCTTATAATTTAAAAATAAATTAACAAGAAAAGTACCCTGTTTTTTTACTCATAGAGTAAATAATGCAGCCTCTTAGAAATGTGGAATATATATCATACAGGGTTTAAAAAACTATAGCACTAGATAAGAGAGTGGGGATTGAATCCTAACTGTATCACTTACTATTTTATAATCTGAGTAAGTTACTCTTTCTGGATACTAGTTTCCTAAAACATATAACATTGGAATTGATTGTGTCTTACATTGTTTTGAGTAATGAATGAGATAATGTAAGTAAACTGTGCACTGTAGAACTTGATGCATAGTATGCTTCTAACAAAGAAGCCCGTTACTCATATTTTCCAATGTGTGCACCTATTATATAAGAAAACAAAGACAGATAGCTTTTATTGTATGTCAGAACTTAAATTTTTAAACAATTTCCAACTGAACCAACTTGACAAATACAAAAATTTCCAAACCATTAATTTCTTCCTTTCCTTGATAATGAGTAGTGCTGTTTTCACATTAGATATGTGAAATAATAATGCTGCATATTCTCACACATAATTGATTGCTTAATCAACTTTTCTGAAGGGCTTAATAAATGAGAGGTGAAAATCATTTTATATTTTAAAATTCTTATATAATGATTATGTATATATTTTTCATTTTAACATGAATGATATTCTCTAATAAAGATAAAGAATATAAATGGTTTCATAGAATTTTTTACAAATAAAATTTGTGAAAGATTACCATTCCCCATGCCTTTAATAATCATCAACCAGAAAAAGAGAAAACATATTTTCAGTATAAAAAATAATAAAATATTTGTTCTCCATTACTATGTTTATGGTGCAATGCTGTGTGCATATGTGCCTCACTGTTAAATTTGGGAATGAGAGATAGACTTCTGCTAACTGCCATTAAACTCTTCCGGAAAGAAAACCATGTACAGCAATAGCAGAAAAGTTGAATGTTAAGATTTATGGATCCTATGTAGCAAATATGGGTTACACAAATAATTTGAGCTCAAATTTATTTAATTAATACACATATACAAAGGAATGCTGCAATATTTTCCAATATAAAGCAGATTATAGGATGCTTCAAACAAAATAATAGAAAGTAAGAGAAAAATAGAATGTTAAAGGTACATCAGATAAGAAGAAAAAGACAATACAAATAACCAAAAACACACAACAGGATGGTGAATCTCAATAGCATCAAGGGAAATTTTCTGAATATTTTCATGTTTCTGCAGAATCAAAGTTTTGTCAGCAAAAATTACTGGCAATCTGTGTGTGAGTACTGAATGATAAAAACATTTTAGAAGTTAGAGACTGTGATTTGCTCCAAAGAATTTTTCTTATTTTCTAAATGATACATTTGATAACTAGATAATATGAATCAATTCCTTGAAAGACACACTCTACAAAAACTCACACAGAAGCAAATATATAACCTGAGCTGGACTATATCTATTCAAGAAATTGAATGATTAATAACTTTTCAAAACAGAAAGCTCAGATAAGTTCATTGGTAAATTCCACCACACACTTAACAGAATAAATCATACTAATTCTCTGTAATTTTTTTCTGGGAAATAGAAGCAGAGGAAATTATTTCTAACTTATCCTACAAAGATAGCATTACTGTAAAGCAAAACCAGATGAAGAAGTAACAAGAAAGGAAAATTACAGAAAAAAAAAAACATGTCTCTCATAAGCAAAGATAAAAAAAAAATCCTCAATAAAAGATTAATAAATTATAGCCAAAAATTTATTTAAAAAATTCTATCCCATGAAAAACTTGGACTTATTCCAGGTATCTAAAGCTATTTTGACATTTGACTATCAATTAATGTAATCCGTCACATCAACAGGCTGAGAAAGAAAAATTACAGGATCACATCAATAAACATAGTAAAAGCTTTTTACAAAATTAAAAAAAATATATTTCACAAAATCATTCATGATAAAAACTCTCAGAAAACTAGGAATCAACATGAAGTTCCTTAATTTCATTTCAAAAAAAAATTTACAAAAACCCAACACTTAATGTCATGGTGAAAAACTAGCTTTCTCTCAAAGATGAGGAACAAGGCACGGCTATTCCCACTCACTACTCTTATTCGACATTATACTGGAAGTATAGCTAGTGCAAGAAGACAGTGAAAGGAAATAAAATGTATACAGGAAGAAATAAAAGTGTTTTTCAAAGAGGTATTGATTATGTAATCTCAAAGAATCAACGAGATAACTCCTGGACCACATAATGAGTTAGAGTAAGGTTGCAGGATATAAGTTTAATACATAAAAGTCAAATCATTTTTTATATGCCAGCAATGAACAGTTGGAATATAAAATTAAAAACACGAATGATAAGAAAAACCTATAGACCTCCCCTCCTACTCCACCTCTTTCTAGAGCAAAGATTATTTTTTGTTCTATGTTCAGAAGGGAGGATAGGCAAATGCACCAGCATCATTTATGTAAGCTTGGAGTTTCATGATTTCAGTTTCTCTTCTGTGGTACATACTGTATCATGTGCACTCCCTGAACTTGGATCTTTTTAACCCCAAGTAAGGTCACATATTAGATACTTCAAATTGAACTTAAATATTATGGCAAAAAAAGTGGGATATACTTGCCAAAACACAGCCCTATTAAAGAAAAGATGAAGACTCTGCATTTCAGTGGAAATTGGTAGCAGACATATTGACAAATTATTTGGTCATTCAGCCCTTAAACGGTCCTCCACTTTGTTGCCAGTAAGGAAAGAGAGGATATTTGCTCACTGGATACTGGGAAGTAAGGCTAAAGCAAGCAGTTCCAGTGGCATATGTATTTTTTCTCTCCTCTAGTTGGTGAGCAAAGCGGTCTAGGAATCCTGTGTTGGCATTGGGTTTTGAATGGTTTAAAAAGAGTAGTTTGTTGGATGTCTTCTTCAGGTGGCAGGAGGAAGAACCCAGGATTCTTTGAAGGTACTGTATTGCTTTGGGGGCACGAAACTTGCTGGTACAAATACTTTCTCCTCTTCCCTTGCTTCTCGTCACCCTTTACTCTGACCTCTGTAAAAATTAGGTGTGAGCCAAAGTCTTCCTATCCCCATGAGGGACTGAAAATCCTACATATACACCCCATCAGGGAGAGAAGGGATTCAAATGCTTATAGCTGTTAGATACTGACACCAACATTGCCATCGTACTCAGTCTTCTTTTAAAAAAATTAGACAAGATGAAAATCTAAAACATTCTCTATTCATTTGGTCTAATTCTCTTTCTGTTCAAAGCATGGTTGACCTTGAACAATGAAAGAGTTAGGGGTGTTGATCCCCTGTTAATTTGAAAATCTGTATAACTTTTGACTCCTCAAGAACATAAGCACTAAATTAACACATATCTTATATATGTATTATTACTGTATTCTCATTAAGTAAGCTAATGAAAAGAAAATGTAATTCAGAAAATATATTTATTATTCATTAAGTGGGGGTATATCAGTAGGATGTTTTTTTTTTTTCTTCCTCCTCACATTGAATCTGCTGTGGAAAAGGCGAAAAAGCAGGGTTGGTCTTTCTGTGTCAGGGGTGGTAGAAGGCAAAGAGGTGGAAGAGGTGAAAAGGGAGGCAGGAGAGACCTGCACACATTGTATAACTTTATGAAATACATTGTAATTTCTGTCTGAATTTTTGCTTTTTTATCTTTCTAAAACTGTTTCAATATGATACTAACCCTTCTTCCACCTTTGCTTTACTTTCAGTACCCATATCACAGAAGGGTTCATGTCATAAAAGAAGTCAGAGGCAGTCTTAAATAAACAAAACCCTTCTGACAGACTGTCTAAAGTCAATTTGTTGTCTGGCACTATTTCTTCTGTATCTTCTTCCTCATTGTCTGGCACTGGTTCAGAAGCACTGTTCTCTATCAAGTCATCTTCTGTTAATTGCTCTTGTGTGATGTTTGTTAGTTCTTGAATTTCTCCAAGGTCCATAGCTTGAAACCCTGCACCCCCCACCACCATTTTTTGCCATACCCATCATCTCCTTTATAATTTCTTTGATTGGTTCTCTCGTAAATCCTGTGAAGTCATGCACAACCTGGACACATTTTTTTCATCAATAGGAATTTATTGTTTTGGGCCTGATGGCTTTCATCACTTTTTGTATAACAATTATGTCATCTTCAGTGGTGTAATCTCCAAATTTTGGTTATATTTTCTGTATCAGTGTTTTCTTGCAAACGTTGGTAATCCTTTTCATAGAATAATGTGTGTAACGAGTCTTACAGCTTCCTATGACTTCCTGATTTAGAGATTGAATTAGAGATGTTGCGTTTGAGGGCAAGTAAACTTCAGCACTTTCAGGGTTGAACTCATGGGGTTTTGAGTGGCCAGGGGCATTGTCCAATAGCAAAAGAAATTTGCCTTACTGACAAAGTACTTCCTGACTTTAGGGAAAAACATTGATCAACCAATCCAGAAAAAGAGTTACCATTGTCGAGGCCTTTTTGTTGTACACCCCAAAAAACTGGCAGCTGATGTTTATTTTTTCCTTTCAAGGCTCAGAGGTTAGCAGTTTTATTGATCAGGTAAGTCCTAATCATAAACCCAACTGCATTTGCACAAATCAGCAGTTAGCCTATTCTTTCCTGACTTAAAGCTTGATGCTCACGTCTGTTCCTTACTAATAAATGTCCTTTGTTACATTTTTTTCCCACCAGAATAGGGCATTTTTGTGTGCATTAAAAACTTGCTCAGGCAGACATACTTTTTCCTCAATGATTTTCTTAATGGTGTCTGCGAACTTGCTGCCCTCTTGCTAAGCAAAAGGTGCTGCTTCTGTTATCTTAATATTTTCTAACCCTAACCTTTTTCTAAAATTATCAAACCATCCTTTGCTGGCATTAAATTTTCTGACTTTAGATCCTTCACCTTCTCATTGCTTGAAGTTTTCATATAATGAGTCCTTTACTCAATTTGTATTAGTCTATAGGTATGCCTTCCTTAGAGCAATCTTGTATGCACATAAAGGCTTAATTTTCAATACAAAATAAAAAGGTATTTCACAAAAAGTGTAAGGGTTTTGTGCCTGGAACAGTTGTAGGGATGACTTCACAAATTTCTTTTCTTTACATTTGCAATGTTTCTTATGCTGGATTCATTTATCTTCAAACAGCAGACAGTCACAGCTGCAAGACCTCAGGCTAATACACATATTAGTAATTGGTCTTTGACTTCTAATATTATGACTTTTTCCTGCTACTTGAGAGCATTTTCAGCTTCATTTTGTATGGGTACCCAAGTGTTACTCAAGCTTTATAGTATTACACTAAACAGGATGAAAAATAGGAGAGAACTGAGAAAGATCACTTTTTACTGCAATGCACAGTTTGTGGAGAGGCAAATTCTCCCTTGGAGATGATTAACATTTCACAGAACTTTAAGTGGATGCTCACAGCACTTATGCTCACTGCAAAGGCAACAGGAGGTGGCTACAGAATTATTACAATAGCACAGTATGTACTACAGTTAGTTTTATACAGTTATGATTTAATACTGCATAGTTATGTTTGTTTGCATTTCTTTCCACTGAGAATGATGCCATTTAGTCTGTGTGTATATAAGTTCTAGTAAAGTTAAATTTTTTATAATAGATGTTTGTATATAGTAGTAAATTATAAAATGCACTAGTATCTACATATATTTTATGCATTCATGAAATACCTTTTTTTTAAAACCTTTTGATGTTTCTAGGCTATGCAGCTAGCCATGAGTTTTGAAAATTTGTGACAAACCTCCAAAAAATTTTCAACATAATTATTTTTAAAAGTTACATATAAGTGGACCTGTCCTGTTTAAATTTTTGTTTTTCAAAGGTCATCTGCAAATTGGAGTACAAAGATATCACTGTCTACTGAGGAAAGACATTAAAGTCTAATGAATGCTTTTTGTCTATCAAGCACTGTCCAAGAAGCTTATATCTTTCTTAAATAATTATCTGTCAGAATCAAGGAAGGACTGGAACCCAAATCTTTGCCTACCAGGTTTGAATTGTTTTCTTCCATGCCAAATTGCCTTACCTCAGATACTGAATTAAGCTCTTGCTTTATGCTGCAAAACAATTTTGCTAATTTATGCTGTCCCTCAGTGTTCATCAAAATGACCTATTTTTCATTTGAAAAAGATAAGGTTGATAAAGTGACTCCTGATGTTTATAATGAGGGCTGCATTCTGTGCTGTATTGACTGTGCAAACAACCATGTTTACCTGGAAACCGACATCTGCAGGTCATTTCTCTTCCTTTCCTTGTGCAGTGCACTAATTTGAAGCCTCAAAGATTTTTGACCTTACTGTTCTTGATTAATGTGACAGTTGGTGAAAATTGCTTAATCATTCCAACGCCATTACTGGATAAATGTTCTTGCATTCAACACAAATACCTAGGTTTTAAGGTGCTAACTTGTCAGACACTTGTACTGAATTAGAAAATTATAAGATAATCTTAAATAAAAAGATTATTTAAAAAAGAATAGTATGTAAAACGCTTACCCAAATGTGCACATTTCATTCCTATCCTCAGTGATTTTGAAGTGAAGTGCTCGTGACTCCCTTGGTTTTGTTCTTGGTGTTCAGAGTTTGTGTCTACAGCATTTTTCTATTGCTCTGTCACTTTTTAATTATGCTTCCTTGAAAAGTATTTTTTTTAATTATCTTTTGTTAGGAAACTAACACAATTTCTTCTTTTAGAGGACATTGTCGATCCAAGAACAAATAATCTGAAATGAAATATTGTCAACTATCTCTGCCATTTTTTCTATCCTCCATCTTATAAGCTCTCATAGCCAATCATACACACCTGGTAGGTCATTCCCTAATAATTCATCCCGATCACCCTACCTAGAAAAGCTTGAGGTGGATAATAGTAAGGATATGTAAAAATTATTGAGTACTTCATATGTGACATATATTAACTTATTTTATCTTCATAAGAGTCCTGTCATGTAGCTACTCATTTTCTTCAAGACTGCAGATGAGAAAACAGTAGACACTCAGTATAAAACCTGTCTCAATAGAAGGTAGTCAACTAGCTATTATCACAGTGGGAAACTATGCTCTCATTCCTTCTCCCTTCTCTGTGTGTTAATAAAAAGCATTTTTACATCTCCAAATTCAACTCCCACATGCAAATGTAATACTGCAATTTAATATTACATGTTTTAAAGTCAAATCTGGAGTCATTGCACTCTCCTTATTACCTTGTTAATTTGGGAGAATTCTCCAGTCCTCACTTCATCTCTAAAATGGATAAGATAACACATACTACGTTGATGTGGTGAGACCAATTTACATACTGAATGTAAAACTCCTGGGACAGCATCTGTCCCATATGAAATTCTTAATTAAAATGTTTGTCTATATGTAAATGTCACAAATGCTCTTTGAAATTGGTCATTATTGTTTATTTTATTTATTTTTTTGAGATGGAGTTTCGCTCTTGTTACCCAGGCTGGAGTGCAATGGCGTGATCTCGGCTCACTGCAACCTCCACCTCCTAGGTTCAGGCAATTCTCCTGCCTCAGCCTCCTGAGTAGCTGGGATTACAGGAACGTGCCACCATGCCCAGCTAATGTTTTGTATTTTTAGTAGAGACGGGGTTTCACCATGTTGACCAGGATGGTCTCGATCTCTTGACCTCGTGATCCACCCGCCTCGGCCTCCCAAAGTGCTGGGATTACAGGCTTGAGCCACCACGCCCGGCCTACTGTTTATTTTTTAATCTGAAAATGCTGAATTGCATACTCCAGACTTCTCAGATGAGTATTGGTTATTTGATTTGAGACTGACCCTTTCCTTATTCTGAGAAGCCACTTGCATAGACTTTTTAAAATTTTTACAAATATAAAGCAGCACTTGTGTGTTTTGTGGGGCAAGCCTAGGGTCAGAGAGATTACCCAAATGCAGATGATTCAGACTGTGGTACTAAGAACTCTAGCAAACAAACTAAATGTTCCTGCCCAGTAAAACTTCACCACGTGGATCCTAAACGGCCCCACCATCAAGATTTGTGTGGGAGAAGCAAGGGCAAATGCCTGTCATGTGACAGGACTTTCAGCTTCAAATACATCATTTAAGTGAAAGCGTTGCTGTGCTGATGGAGCAAGTGAGCTTTTCTGTGCCTCTTCTCTCCCTTCTCAAAATGCTTCGTGAAAGGCAGTGTATTCTGAAAAAGCCTTCCAATAAAGGTATTTGCAACACAATTTATACATTGCATAAAATCTGTCTTTGAAAATAAAGTTTCAAGAGCTGTTGTCTTGTGCTAAAAATAAAAAAAAAATTGAGATTGAGATCATTAGCAGGACTGTGCTTTTTCTGTCAAGAGTAAAATGAATATTCAAGAATATAATTGGAATGGGTTAGGTTTTTCCAATAATTTCCACACCATTGGAAATATAGCATGGGCCAAAAATTCTACAGCTGGTAATATCTCACAAGGGATCAGCAGCAGAAAATAGAAGCCCGAGAGAAGGCGGCACAGGGAGGCTTCATTTTTTGTTTTTTACTTTTATTTTTTTTTTTTTAGAGATGGAGTTTCACCATGTTGGCCAGGATAGTCTTGATCTCTTGACCTCATGATCCGCCTACTTTGGCCTCCCAAAGTGCTGGGATTACAGGCGTGAGCCACCACACCCGGCCTAGGAGGCCTCATTTTTTAATCTACACTGAAAGAAAAGACTATAAAAAGAGACTGAATGGGGCTAGTTTGAGCACAGTCTGGACTGATCTCCACCATACAGTTTTATAGATTTGAATGAGCTGGGTTTGCTCTGCGTCCTGTAAGCTAATGAGATGGTGGGGACAGGCTGCATGGTCAGTAACCAGGGTTCTCATCACTTTCCAAGCTTTCATCAAATCTTGTTGAATACCACAACCTAGTCTCAATCCCACATGGGAATTTAGGAGAATTTAGGATGTCTTCATCCTTGGGACAAAATGGAAAAAATAGTAGAAATATTAAGTAGAAGACAGCTGTGACCAGTTGTTCAGGTATCTTACCAAGGTACATCAGTAGTAGAGATAACACCATGGCCACAAAATGAGATATTTGCTCCAGATTAATTATCAATATATTGACATTTGCTTGAAGATGCATCACAAAAGGCCAGAAAAAAAAACAATATGTCTTATTTTTATCTTATTTCCCTGAGTAGAGAATTTATGACAATAGTCAGTATTGTCATAGCCTAGCCTGAATAATTCCAATGGCATATTAAAGTTTTGAAAGATCAATCTGTAATATTCCACATTTTCAATGGAGCAACTATATTACTTTAACTACTTGTAAGTACACAGAGGATCTTGAATTTAACTAAAAACACTATAATGTTATAACAGACCAGAATTATAAAAGAGTTTGAGGATGAGCAGATTATTTGTACTTCGTTTAGAAATCTGTGATTATGTTGCTTGGGATCAAGATGTGACAAGAATATGAAAAGGGATGTCAGATAGTTGAGATGATATGTCAGAGAGAAAAACTTATTTAATTCCTCTAGTTTAGCTGTTCACTTAGACAGTAATGGAATAAAACCTCAGGCATTATAGGGATAGAAAAGGCCTTAGAGATCACTTGGGTCAGTGTTTTTTAGACCTTTCTGTGTTATTCAGTTTAAATCATATGAAAGTTCAAAAACAAAATAGCTGAAAGCAAAACTGTTGTATTAAAATAGAGGTCCCACTTGCCCTTGTTTTTCCCTTGTCTCCTTGAAACATTAAAAGCACATTGTTAGGTGCGTTTCCAAGAAAGCTCTCAAAGAATCCTTACTACTTTAAAAAAACTGATTTGGTACAAGCCTGCACATTAGATGTGGGAATGAATCCTTCGTCTCCTTGGTGGTAGAGCAGGCATGGAAAGGGCACTAGTCCTCCCAGCTCTGTTCATTAGCCACACCAAGTACTTTGATGCTTCCCTATTTCCTTCTGCTCCTAAAGCATTCATTAAGTCATTCAGTGTGAATATTCTGCCTATATAAAGGTTAGAGAAATCATGAGAAAATCAAATCAAAGAACTTGCAAATTGGGAAAGCAAAAGTGAGTGCGGAAGGGATAATCTTTAAAAATTATTTCTGTGCACGGGGTTTAAGTCAGTTCGATTCATAATAAGGATCCTGTTTTTTACATCCAGCATCTGTGCACATGTAGTTATAATTTTGTTTTGTTGTTAGTGCACAGATATATGAAACAATTATTGATATATTCCACATATTTTTCTTTATTTGGATTTGTAAGAATGAGAAAATTATTCACATCATCAAACTAATACTTATGCTAATCTGTGTTTTCCCTCTATTAAAAACAATGTTTTCTCTGAAATAGTGGTTTTTTTTAATCTTCTCATCTAACATTGAGAGCAACTCACTATTGAAGGACTCCATAATGGGAAAAAATAGCAATGTTTTCTCAAACCCTAGTGCTCATATTTTGCAACTGAAAACTGCTAAAACCCTTATTTTTTTCTGTGTATTAATGTATATAAATGTCAAGCAACACTTTCTGTACACACATAGGTACACATAGCCAAAATCCTTGCTTCTTGAAAATCAGTAGAAATGCCAATGTATTTCATCTGGGCTCAGTGGCTCACATGAGTAATCCCAGTATTTCAGCAGGCCGAGGCAGGCAGGCTGGAGACTAGTCTGGCTAACATGGCGAAACCCTGTGTCTGCTAAAAATACAAAAATGAGCCAGAGGTAATACACACCTGTAATCTCAGCTGCTCGTCTGAGGTAGGAGAATCACTCAAACCCAGAAGGTAGAAGTTCCAGTGAACTGAGATTGTACCAGTGTATTCCAGCCTGAGTGACAGAACAAGGCTCTGTCTCATAAAATAAAATGAAATGCTGTTATATTTTGAAAGACTGCTATTGACAGTAAGCAAATTCATTACAGGAAATTTATTTGAGCATAGAGTGGTTTATTCTGTTTATCTAAATTGGGAGGAATAATATTAATATAGTGAACTTACCCTAATGATTCCTCCCAGTTTAGGAAGTGCTAATGGATGCACAACGTACCACAAATAGGCCATAACATAATTCATAAGATAAATTTCTAGGTGTATTTTTTATATAAAGATAACACTAACTTCACGAAATGAATTGGGAGGTATTCTATCCTTTTCAGTTTTTGGAAATGTTTATATAGAATTGGTGTTATGTTTTTCTTAAATATTTGGAAGCATTTATCAGTGAAGCTATCGTGTGTGTGTGTGTGTGTTGAGAGAGATTTTAAACTATAAATTGGGTTCATTTAATAGATATAGGGATATTCTGATTTTTTTTTCTATTGAGTGATGCTTGCATTTTCAGGGAATTTTTGCATTTCATCTAAATTGTCAGACTTATTTGTAGTTGCTCAAAGTATTCCTTTAATTTTTATGTAGGTGGAATTTGTAGTGCTGTCAAGTATTTGGGTAGAATTCATTAGTGAATACTTCTTTTTGAAGAGTCATTTACCCTTCATTCAACTTCTTGATCAGATATGGAGCTATGACAATTATCTTTGAACATAATTTAAAAAATATATTTACCCTGGTAGTTACCAATTGTATGGATCTTCATTCCTTTGTGGCAGTCTGTATTTCCAGTTTGTATCATTTTCATTCTTAATGAAGGGCCTCCTATAATATTTCTTTTAGTGTCGATCTGATAGTAATACTTTTTTTTCAGTTTTTGTATATCCAAGGTGTTTCCATTTGCCAGTGTTTTCTTAACATCTATTATTAGATTTTAAACTGAAAATATGTTTTCACACTACATTAAAGCTGTTTCTCTACTTTCTTTCTGCATTTTTTTCCCAGATAAAAAATTTACTGTCTTCCCTACCTTAGTTTCTCTGAGGATGACATTTCTCTTTCTCTAGTTGCTTTTAACATATTTCTTTATCACTGATTTTGCACAATTGATCATCATGTGCCTTTTTGTAGTTTTCTTGTTTTGTGGAATCACATTTTGGAGAAGTGTATTATTTTTTCAAATATTTGAGGTTAGGAGCTATCATTTCATAAAATATGTTTTTCTGCCTTTGTACTTCTTTTTTCCTTGAGACTCCTATTACGCATATATTAGGCCACTTGAAGCTGTCCCATATTTTACCATTCTGTGCTCTCTTTTCTGTTTTCTTTTTCCATTGCTATGTCTTTCCCGAGTTCACTAATCTTTCCTATCACAATGTAATATCTCTCATCAATCCATTCTAGTGTAATTTGAATCTCATGAATTGTTGTTCTGGTTTCTAGGATGTAGATTTGGGTCTTTTTTAGTATGTTCCATGATGTTATGTGAAGATATATTCCCAAGTTCTAGTACCTTGTTTAATATCCTTTCTGCTAATTTCCAGTATCTATGTCAATTATGTGTCATCTTTGAGTGATATTTTAAATTGCCTAAAGTTACATTTTTCTGCTTCCTTTCATGCTCAAAAACTTTGTATTGAATGGCAGATCTTGTGTATTTGACCTTATTGGGTGCTAAATAGTTTTGAATTTCCATAAATACCCTAGACTTTTTCTTTTTTAGAACACTGTTACGTGTAAACACTAATAATTTGGGGCATTGCTTTTAAAATTTGTTAGGAAACTTGAGCATTATTTAGTTATTTGGATGGAGACTGATCCACACCAAGTCCATCTGCTAGGGTTCTCAGAATACTTTATACATATTTTTACATTTCTTATTGAATTTGTTCCTCACAGTGATCCTATGACTATAGATTGATAGAGAAGAAAACTCAAGCTAGTTATTTCAAATGACTTAGCCAGAATCACACAGCATTAGTGAATCCTTTAGTGATTAATTATGTCCAGGTCAATGGCCTCTATTGGCTTTCACTTAGCCATTAATCTGTATGATAGTAGCTTTAAGAAATAGGATATTTAGACATCTAAAAAATGCTCTTGTCTAAAGAGAAAAAATACCTCCTCTTTTTAACCTATATTTGACAGTTAAGTCTTAGCCTGTCCTATGTAATCAATTTCAGTGTCTTGGGAAATCAGTACCAATAATTTGGATTACAGAGTGTTTGTTGTTAAAAAAAAAAAATAGTGTTATAATATTAGATATTGGTATTTTAAATTCCAAGTATGGCTAATGGAGAACTTCCTATCATGAAAATTATTTAATTTCTGATGTGCTAAAAATCAGACTATTTGATTTAGACTATGTGCTAAAATCAGACTGACCCATGGTCAGTTCCAGATATTGACTGTGCTTTACCTATTAATCTTGGATTAAATACACGTACCTTGAGATTTATTCTTCTTCTGATTCAGTTTGCTATTTCAGCACCAGTTTTGTCATTTGCATTTTAAAAAGTGAATGCTTAAATCTCTGAGTTTATTCTTTTGACAGCAAAAGAACCTATTAGTCAATGAATAAGGTTGAATAGATAGATGTCATTTTAAAAATTTTTTATTATATTCTTATTCCAAAGAATAAATTACCAATTATTTTCTGTAACCATTGACACTGCTTCTGTAGTGTTTCTTCTTGAATCTTGTAGAATTTTCCAGGGCTTTGGAAAATCATGTAAATTTTAGAAAGTCCCTCAGAACTTACATGGAACTAAGCATCATTTATATATCTCTGATACATTCACTGATGACAACTTATCTGAAATTCTTAGTCCAAACTGAATCTTGCTCTTGCATTCTTATTCATTTCCAATTAATTTAGAAGATAACACTGCTCATTTCACAAACAAAAATGCCCTAATAAATATAAAACTTTCTATCCTTAAAAGTTTAGCCTAAGTATTTTCTAATTTTCTTACAATTTCTAGAGTTGTATCATATACTATCTGCATAATTCTTACAAAGAATATTATATCATTGATATGATAAACACTGAAAGGTAAAAGAATGGAAGTTTCCTTTATGGCAAAAGTTATGGAAGCTATGGAGGTGGCAACAGAAAATACAAATTTGTCCATATACTATTTAGTGGCGTTCTTATAATTTCCTAATTTTAAATTTCCTAAAGTGTATTTTTCGTGTGGATGTAGTTAGGTGGTATGTATAGCATTAAAGTTCTCTGTCTTAAAAAAAAATAAGTGCCCTTCAGAAAAATTGTATCAATGAATATTCCCAAAGTATTCTATAATCACAATGCCAGAAATTATTTTACTATTGCTTTCTAATATTGTTTATAGTTAAGATTATAAGTTCCCTAAAAATGCACTTACCGTTAAATTTAAACAATTAAAAAATGCATAGTAGACTCTTTTTTTGGTTTTCATCTGCTTTTCTGAACACATTGAATACATATACATTATAGGAAAATCAATGTTTTTTTTCTCTTTATTTAATTTCTGGAAAACATGTGCAGAATGTTCAGGTTTGTTATATAGGTAAACATATGCCATGGTGGTTTGCCATACCCATCAACCTGCCATCTACATTAGGTATTTCTCCTAATGCTATCCTTCAGCTTGCCCCTTACCCCACAACAGAACCTGCTGTGTGATGTTCTCCTCCCTGTGTCCATATGTTCTGGTTCAACTCCCACATATGAGTGAGAACATTTGGTGTTTGGTTTTCTGTTCTTGTGTAAGTTTGCTGAGGATGATGGTTTCCAGCTTCATCCATGTCACTACGTAGGACATGAACTCATCCAGTATTCCATGGTGTTTATGTGTTACATTTTCTTTACCCAGTCTATCACTGATGGGCATTTGAGTTGGTTCCAAGTATCTGGTATTATGAACTGTGCTGCAATAAACATACATGTGCATGTATCTTTATAGTAGAATGATTTATAATCCTTTGGGTATATATCCAGTAATGGGATTGCTGGATTAAATGATATTTCTAGTTCTAAATCCTTGAGGAATCACCAAACTGTCTTCCATAATGGTTGAAGAAATTTACACTCCCATCACCAGTGTAAAAGCGTTCCTATTTCTCTATATCCTGTGCAGGATCTGTTTCTTCCTGACTTTTTAATGATCAGCATTCTAATTGGCGTGAGGTGGTATCTCATTGTGGTTTTGATTTTCATTTCTCTAATGACCAGTGATGATGAGGTTTTTTCATATGTTTTTTGGCCAAACATATGAAAAAAACCCTCATCATCACTGAAGACATAAATGTCTTCTTTTGAAAATTATCTGTTCATATCCTTTGCCCATGTTTTGATGGGGTTGTTTGTTTCTTGTAAATTTGTTTATGCTCCTTGTAGATTCTGGATGTTAGCCCTTTGTCAGATGGATAGATTGCAAAAATTTTCTCCCATCCTATATGTTTCCTAGTCACTCAGATGATAGTTTTAAAATTAAAAATGAGCCGGGCGCGGTGGCTCAAGCCTGTAATCCCAGCACTTTGGGAGGCCGAGGCGGGTGGATCACGAGGTCGAGAGTTCGAGACTATCCTGGTCGACATGGTGAAACCCCGTCCCTATTAAAAATACAAAAAATTAGCTGGGCATGGTGGTGCGTGCCTGTAATCCCAGCTACTCAGGAGGCTGAGGCAGGAGAATTGCCTGAACCCAGGAGGCGGAGGTTGCGGTGAGCCGAGATCGCGCCATTGCACTCCAGCCTGAGTAACAAGAGCGAAACTCCGTCTCAAAAAAAAAAAAAAAAAAAAAAAAAAAAAAATTAAAAATGAAATAGAAGTCTTAAAAAAAGTAATTAAATGTTGCATAATATAGAAATAAAAGTCATAACAAAAAACAAAGGCCTAGTTGACAATCTAACATAGTATATATAAAAAGATACCCAAAGAGGCATCATCATTTCAGGAGGATTTGAATAAATCAAAGAAGATGAAAGTGAACAGAAGATGTCATTTATATATAAACAATAATCCAAATCCATAATATCAATTACTTTAGAAATGTATTAAAATGTTAACATATATATTCATAAGTTGTAAATTTATTAATCATAGAATCAGGATTTCAAACAAAAAAAATCACAGAAAATTAACCTATTTCATACCTTTCTATTGGGAGGTTGCTTGAACTTGTGCTCCAGCAAAATGAAAAGGTAAATCAAAAAACACAAAAGTGTGAAATCTAAGAGACATGATTTTTAGGAAAAAAAATAGATTTCACCTCAGAAATTAGAGAAATTCATGTTGATATGTTAAGGATTAACAGTATTATTTTGTGATATGATGGTGACTGCAAAGAAAAAAGCAAAATGATCTGAAAAAGTTATGTGCTGACCTTTTATTTTAAATGGGGGGACCAGTTAGTAGGGAACGAGGGATGGCTTTTTTAAAACTTAATCTCCCTGAATGATATAATTTTTAATATGTCCATGCATTACTTTTAACTTAAATAAATCTTAAGAATAAACATTTAATCTGTACTACTTTAATTGAAAATATTTATTAATATAAATATGTTTGTAATAAATAAAAATGTACATCATAAAAATTCTTGATATCCTAAATCATAAGCACTATAGGTATGCATATATATAAACATTTAGTAACTGTCTTATTTATCAGTTAGCATAATCTTTTGAGGAACTCAAAAAATTTGTTGAATGAATGAATGAATAAATCTAATTCTTTAAGAACTCCAAGGATTTTTAGCTTAACAAGTGGCAATATTCCTGAAATTTTCTTGCTTAAAGAACAACATGATATTCAAAAATTCATGAGAACACATTGTGATGTGAGAAAAGTAGTCATGTGTCATGATAGATCTTTACCATGGCACCAGAATTCTATGCTTTTGAGTTTCTGATGAAGGTTTTTTGTTTAAAAAAAAAAAAATAAGACTTACACCATCACTCCCTACTTCTACCCAAAGTGTTTTCCACTCATTTACCTGGTTTTTACATGAGTCTTTGAAAGCAGGAAAAATCAGAAATTTCCTTATTATGAGGCATGGATGGTGGCTCCCTCCATACTGTCATTTAAGTGACAGTAGAAAGTCCTACCTGCTTCTAAATATCATCCTCCAACTAAGCCTATATGAATTTATATTTTAAAGAGAATAGTATGAAAGTGAATAACCATTTCAGGATGACATAGTCAATACCTTAGTTACTTCACATTATCCCAAATGCAAAAATGTGTTTCTCAGATTAGGTTAGGCAGGAAACAATCTGATTTGATCTAATGTTCATAAAAGGGAAGTGATAAGTAATGATTCTGTTGCCCTAAAACTAAGTCTAAGGAGGACATCCAATTAAGATCCTATATATATATATATATTTTTTTTTGACAAGAAAATAGGGAGATATAAACATAAGAAATGCTAAATTTCAAGTTTCTCCAGGGCTCTAACATTTACCCAGGGACCAGGGGTGGAAAATTTAAAAAGAAAAAAAAAAAAAAAAAAAAGCAATAACTGAAATTTCCTGAAAATATTTGGAGAAAAGTGGTCCAAAAGTTGAGTTTTGGAAGGGATATATTGCTTTGAGTTAAAAGTCTCTGGATTCTTAGTTATTAATTAGTACAGTGTTTCCATGAAATGGAGATAAGTAAAATTAAACAAAACATCAAATTACAAGCCCTTCCTACATGTAACTATACAGCTTAATGGTTCACCTTGCTTTGATGGCAAGATTGCAAGGGCAGTAGGTATTGAAGATGGGGATTTCTATGGTGCTCTTTATCAAATTTCTGAATGTTTTTTGACCAGTCTACACTTTATTAAAACCCCCACATAGTAAAATTAGCAACTTTAGGAAGAAGCCACTATAACATTTTTCAACAATCCAGGAAACAACAACCATCCTTATATATAGCAGCTATCAATAAAAAAAACATACGATTTTAGAAACAAATCAGTTTTTTAACCCAGAAACATTAAATTCAATTTACTGCTCCTGTGCCTGAACTGCCTTTGTCATTCAAAAGGAGATGTGTGATCCATGACTAAGGCCAAAACCACAGTGATACATCTTTCTTCTCTGGTTCTCTCCTCATTCCCACAGCATCCAATGGCTATATGCTGATGTAAAGCAGATTACTTTCAATTTAACAAGTATACGGGGACCTTTCATAAAAGGAAATTAAGAAGCTACTGTATTAAATGTCCACTTTTTGGCTAAGAATAAAGTATACTTATGCATTCAATTACATTGTAAGTTTTTCTCTATTATAAAATGTTTAAATTTTTAATATTTAATATAAACATAATTTTACATCACTTTTGGCGATTAGTAATTCGGTATGGCATAAAATGACTGACTAATACTGCTTATGACCTGTGTGAGTGATCAACAATATTTTATCACCTTTTGTATTCAGAGTTTTATAGCATGTTGAGACATGTTGAAGAAAACACCAATGTTCTGTCTTTCTTATTTGAATACAGTTGCCTTTTTTACTCCATCCCAATCTCCTTTTCCTTAGGAAAAGTATATGTCATTTTATGACTTGACCTTAAAAACATTCTGTGAAATTCAGCCCGAAGCCAATTCTAGATTTATTAATTCACATAATAAAATCCATTTAACGTCTACTATGTGCCAGGTGAGCAAGACAGGCAAACTTCTCTTGGGACTTTTGTTCTTGCCTTTTCAATCTGCATATTCAGTTTTCTCTTTAGCCAGAAAATTGCCTTCTATTACGTGTCTGAAGATTGCCTGCCCATCATCAAATACTTTTCTCCTTCTAAAAGTCCTAATATTATAATATGAGTATTCTGATTTTTTTCGTCTTGTATTTTTCTTCATGCATTTTATAACACTTTATTTTTGCTTGATACTTTGAAATATTATTTTACTTGATTTTCTGGGGCAAGGGAAAATCGCCAGTTATGAACTTGTATTTCTTAGTTTAAAAAACAGGAATTTTCCTTCCCAGAATATGTGTTGGTGTGATGTAATGATCCTCATTTTTTAAAAGTAAGACAAAGATGACTTCATCCATGGGGGCCAGGTGGGAAGTGGGAAAATCTGGAGGTACCTCTTCTATTCATTAAGTTCCTCAAGCTCCTCCAGACCCAACAGCAGAAGGAGTACCCAGCTGAGGCAATGGATTATTTCTCAACTATGGGAGATCAAGGAGTAACAGACATGCTTATGCCCAGTCTAGGTTACCCTCCTATTAATCACACTCTCCAGGTGCTCAGTAGACCTGTGGGAAAAAGTCCATCACCAACTCCCTACTGAGACTTCCTCAGAGTCCAAGGCTGCCTTGCTCCCTGAACTGCTGGGCTCAGGAAGGAGGGTAACGTGTGTCTTACCAGACCTCTCTGATGGAAACCTCAGTGCTGTTTCATAAAGGGAAATATGATAATATAACTTATCTGTTTAAAACTTATCAATAGAATCTCCTTAATCTTAAAACTAAAAATGATTGTCATGTCTTTGTGTGATGAGAACACTGATTACTTCTAAGCTGCCTCTTCTGCCATGTCCCTCTCAGCCAATCACATTAGACTGATGACTTTCAGGTCCCCAGGCCACATTCCTTCTCACCTCAGATCCTGCTACTCTCTTTTTCTCTCCTCTTGGAATTCTCTGTTTCTTTCCACCTGACAAGTTCTTATTCATGATTTTCTCTTTTCTTTCAACTTGTACTTGTTGAATCCCTATTATGTCTATGTCTTTGTGAACCTTTCAATTTACTGAAAGCAATAGGAAAAAAAAAAACTACACAAATACATAAAAGCAAAACTAACATAAATATAATAAGAAAGAAGATACATTTTCCAGGGACACATGCTTGAGTGAAGGGGCTGAGATGGGAATTCCTGCTTGCCTGATTTCAAAAACTCTGGTCTCAGCTACAATATTTTTCTATATTTAATGTTTAAAAGGATACTAGTTTAAGTACTTCTCATATTACCACCTTATTTTTAATGCTCCCTACTTAAGATATGTCCTGAACTGTGGACTGTTATCAGTCGAGAAAAAACACAACAACAACAACAACAAACAGCAAACAGGAACAGCAAAGTAGAAAGTGGATTGCAACATTGTTCCCAAGTTTTCCCAACTCTCTTTATCTACTCTGTCTGTCAAGCTACTTTGTAGTCCTGCCCACTACCAAAGTATTGCAGGGGTAGTCCCTGGGTTGCAGACCTGTCCATGGCCTCTTAGGAACCAGGCCATACAGCGGTGGCATTAGATTCTTATAGGAGCACTCATGCTACCCTTATCTGTGCATGCAAGGGATCTAGGTTGCTTGCTCCTTAGGAGCCATCTCTTCCCCATCCATGGAAAAATTGTCTTCCACAAAACTGGTCCTTGGTGCCAAAAAGTTGGAACCAATTTTTCTTTTCTCTCTCTCTTTCTTTCTTTTTTTATACTTTAAGTTCTGGAGTACATGTGCCGAATGCGCAGGTTTCTTACATAGTTATACACATGCCATGGTGATTTGCTGCATCCACCACCCTGTCATCTACATTAGATATTTCTCCTAATGCTATCCCTCCCCCAGCCTCCCACTCTCCAACAGGCCTCAGTGCCTGATATTCCCCTCCCTGTGTCCATGTGTTCTCATTGTTCAGCTCCCACTTATGAGTGAGAACATGCGGTATTTAGTTTTCTATTCTTGTGTTAGTTTGCTGAGAATCATGGTTTCCAGCTTCATCCATGTCCCTGCAAGGACAGGAACTCATCCTTTCTTATAGCTGCATAATATTTCATGGTATATATGTGCCACATTTTCTTTATCCAATCTATCATTGATGGGCATTAGGGTTGGTTCCAAGTCTTTGCTATTGTGAACAGTGCCACAGTAAACGTACGTGTACATGTGTCTTTATAGTAGAATGATTTATAATCCTTTGGGTATATATCCAGTAATGGGATTGCTGGGTCAAGTGGTATTTCTAGTTCTAGATCCTTGAGGAATCACCACACTGTCTTCCACAAAGGTTGAACTAATTTACACTCCCACCAACAGTGTAAAAACATTCCTTTCTCCACATCTTCTCCAGCATCTGTTTTTAATGTTCTCTACTTAAGATATATTCTGAGCTGTGGATTGTTAACAGGAAAACAACAACAAAACAACAACAAACAACTAACAGGAATAGCAGGGTATAAAGAAAAAAGTGGATTGCAACATTGTTCCCAAGTGTTTTTTTTTTTTTTTTTTTTTTTGGAGACAGAGTTTCTTGTTACCCAGGCTGGAGTGCAATGGCACGATCTCGGCTCACCGCAACCTCCTCCTCCTGGGTTCAGGCAATTCTCCTGCCTCAGCCTCCTGAGTAGCTGGGATTACAGGGATGCGCCATCATGCCCAGCTATGATTGCCTTTCTAACTGGTATGAGTGAGATAGTATCTCATTGCAGTTTTGATCTGCATTTCTCTAATGAGTGGTGATAATGAGCTTTTATACATATGTTTGTTTACTGCGTAAATGTCTCATTTTGAAAAGTCTCTGTTCATATCCTTCACTCACTTTTTGATGGGATTTTTTTTCTTGTAAATTTGAGTTCTTTGTAGATTCTGAATATTATAGAATCTGTCACCTCTCATGGATATACTAGATACACATATTAATAAGTGGTTTGTTATGAAGTATATTTTGTAACAATAGTTGACAAAGTTGGCATTGTCAAGACCCTTCCAAATTTCTAAAAACGTATTTGTGTGATTTAATCTTCAGTTTTAGTATCTATTGTACCCTAGAGGCCATTTAAATATATGTATAGTCACTACCTCAGAAATATTTTTTGTGATACATTAAAAAGAAAATAAGTACAAATTGCTTGTTTAACATAACTATGGATCCACATTTTAAAATGTGACCACAGTCAGTAATTTCGATTGAAATGCCTCCTCCATAAAAGAGTAATATTTGTTGATAACAGTGTAAGGAAAAAATATTAATTAAAAGAAGCACATTCATCCCGTTTTGTGGAAATTAATGTTTAAGCATTGAGATGTAGAAAATGAAATTTATATCTCTACCTTTAGGAAAAATAATTGTATTAAGTTGCCAAATTTAGAAAGACATTTGTATTTTTATTGACTCTACCATACTCCAATAAAAGTGAAGTTTCAGTTCCAGAATTGTTTTTGTTGGTTTGGCAGAAGGAGTAGGAAAATAACTGAACAATGTTCTCAATTTTAAGAATATCATAGCAGAGTTGATGTGAAAGGTTAGTAGATAATTAAAATATAAAGTCAAAACTCATTAAAATAGATTGATAAGGATTTAATATTGGTACCATTTTCATAGAGGGTGACAAATTTGTGATATATTTAATTTTTTTTCTTTTTTCTTTATTTAAAGTTGACAGATAAAATTGTATGTATTTACCAGGTACAACGTGATGTTTTGAAGTACATATACATTGTAAAATGACTAAATCTAACTAATCAATATGTGCATTACCTCACATAATTACTATTTTTGTTGTGAGAATACTTTATAGTTAATTCTCTTAGCATTTCTCAGGAAATGTATTTCTCACAGTATGCTGTGAACTATTATTTCCAGGTTACAATAGATCTCTTGAACTTATTCCTCATATTTAACTTTGATTTTGTATAATTTGCCCAACATCTTTCCAACTCAACCTCCCAGCCACCCAGCTCCAAAAACCACCATTTTACTCTCTGCTTCTATGAGATCAACTTTTCTAGATTCCAAAGATGAGTGAGATATGTGGCATTTGTCCTTTTATGCCTGGTCTATTTCACTAACTATAAAGCCCTCTAGGTTCACTGTTGTTACTATAAGTGACAGGATTTTCTTCTTTTCTATGACTGAGTAGTATTCCAGTGTGTATATACCACATGTTCTGTAGCCATTAATATGCTGATAAACAGTTAGATGTTGTATTTTGGTTATTGTGAATAATGTTGCAATAAATATGAGAGTACACATATATTTAAGATACACTGATTGCATTTTGTATGAATATATAACCAATAATTAGATTGGTAGGTCACATGATAATTCTAATTTTAATATTTAGAAGAACCTCTATCTAATTTTTCATATAGGCTATACTAATTTACATTCTCATTAACAGCATTCAAGGGTTTCCTTTTCTACATATCCTCACCAACAAAATTTACCTTATATATTTTTTATAATAGCCTTTTTAGAAAGTATGTGGTTATAACTCTTTGTGGTTTTAATTTGTATTTTCCTGATAATTAGAAATGTTGTACATTTTTTACATACCTATTGGCCATTTATATGTATTTGTTTCTGTGCAAATGTATGGGCTACATGTGAGATTTTATTACACATATATAAAATGTAATGATCAAATCAGAATACTAGGATGTTTATCACCAAGTACAATACATGTTTTTTTTTTTTTAAGTATAATCACCCTGCTCTGCTATCAAACATTGAATTTATTTCTTCTATCTTACTGTATGTCTTCTTTTGAGAGATTTCTATTCAGTTATTTGCCCACTTTTTAATTAGGTTATCTGTTTTCCTGCTATTGTGTTGTTCGAGTTCCTTGCATATTTTGGATACTAACTGTAAGATTTATTGCTGAGGTAAAATGAGGAAACTGAGACAAGTATAAGAAAATGAGAAGCTAGTTTATTCAGATCCAGGGCAAGGTTCTGTGGTTCAGGGAGAAGCCAAAGAAGTCACGCGGGCTGTTTAGGGCATCGCAATTGATTGGTTATTGGGGAAACAAAGTGAAGGCAATTTTATTGGCTGTTAAGAAACAGGAAATACCTGGAACTAGCTGCCGTTGGTAGGTGGGCGGGATCTTGGGTATGTGGGCCTTGATTGGCTATTGGGGGAAAAAAGGGAAGGCAATCTTATTTGCTGTTAAGAAGCAGGAAATACCTGGAGCTAGTTGTTATGGGTAGGCAGGCGGGACCTTGGGTAAGTGGGCCTGCCGGGCATACAGGGCAGACTGCTACTGGGCAGGGTCTGATGGGGCTTCTTTAAAAAAATTTTCCGCAGGGTTTTTCAACAGCAGGTTGGGGGCTGAATGCATAATTTAGTGGTGAATGTGAGCTTGGGTCTGGTATGCGGAGGCAGGTGCAGGGAAGCTATGCGGTGAGGCCAGATAACGAGCTTGGGTGATGACATAGTTATCAGGCGCAGAGAGAGATGGATGTGTCCGTTTAACCCTCTGTGAGGCAGCTGGCCTTACACTAACTCCTTGTCAAATGTATAGTTTATTAATATCTTCTCCCATTCTGTAGATTATCTCTTTACTCTGCTATTTATGTATTATTTATTTACTGATGTGCAGAAATGTTTTAGTTTGATCTAATACTATTTGTGTATTTGGGCTCTTATTGCCTGTGTTTTAGGGATCTTATCAAAAATTTATTGCCCACACCAATGTCATGGAACTTTTCCCCTGTGTTTTCTTCTAGTAGTTTCATAGTTTCAGGTCTTACATTTAAATATTTGTTGAGTTGAAATTTCTATATGGTGTAGGAAAAGGGTCTAATTTCATTCCCCTGCATGTGGATATCTAATTCTCCCAATAGCGATTATTGAAGAAACTGTTCTTTCCCCATTATGCATTCTTAGCACCTTTGTCAAAAACCAGCTGGCTTTAAATGTATAGATTTATTTCTGAGTTCTCTATGCAGTTTAGTTGGTCTATGTGTCTGTTTCTATGCCAGTGATTTGCTGCTTTTTTTTTTAACTATAGCTTTGTAAAATATTTTGAAGTCAGATAGTATGACAATACATCTTTGTTTATTTTACTCAAGATTGCCTTGGCTATTCAGGGTGTTTTGTGGTTCCATACTACTTTTAGGTACTTTTTTTTTCTATTTCTCTGAAAAAGGCCGCTGATGTTTTTATAAAAATTGAATTGAATCTATAGATTGCTTTGACTAGCACAGAATTTAACAATATTCTTTCCATCCGTGAATACAGATTTCTTTGTATTTATTTATGTTTTCCTGAAAGTCTTTCATCAATGTTTTGTAGTTTTCTGTGTGCAAATCTTTCACCTCCTTGGTCAAATTTAGTCCTAATTATTTCTGTACTTATTGTAAATGTGATTGTTTTCTTGATTTTTTTAAAAGATAGTTTGTGATTAGTGTGTAGAAACACTACTAATTTTTATTTCTGAATTTGTGTCCTCAAATCTTACTGAATTCATTAGTTTTAACAGGTTCTTTTAGTCCAATTTTTAGGGGTTTTTTATTTTATATAAATTTTGAGATGGAGTTTTGCTCTTGTTGCCCAGGCAGGTGTATAATGGCATGATCTCAACTCATTGCACCCTCTGCCTCCTGGGTTCAAGCAATTCTCCCACCACAGCCTCCCTAGTAGCTGGGATTATAGGCATGTGTCACCATGCCCGGCTAATTTTATATTTAGTACAGATGGGGTTTCTCCATGTTGGTCAGGGGTTTCTATGTATAAAATCATGCTGTCTGCAAACTGGGACAATTTAACTTCCTTTTTTATTTTCCCAATTGGATGCCTTTTATTTGTTATCTCTTGCCTAATTGCCTGACTTGGACTCTAGTACTGTGTTGAAAAGAAGTGGTGAGAGTGGTCATTCTTGCCTTGTTCCAGATCTTAGAAAAAAAGCTTTCAACTTTTCTCCAATTAAATATAATAATAGCTGTGGGTTTGTAATATATTGGCTTAACTATGTTCAGGTACATTCCTTCTATACTTAATTTGTTGAGAATGTTTCTCATGAATGCTGAATTTGGTAAAATACGTTTTCTGCATCTATCAAAATAATTGTATTGTTTTGTCCTTTGTTATGTGAATGTAATGTATTATGTTTATTAATTTGTGTGTGCTTAGTGATTCTTACATTCCTGAGATAAATCCCACTTGATCTTAATAAATGATCTTTTACTACGCTTGATCATAGACAAAGACCAAGGCAAAGAATAATCTTTTTTTTTTTTTTTTTTTTTTTTTTTTTTTTTTTGAGACGGAGTTTCACTCTTGTTACCCAGGCTGGAGTGCAATGGCGTGATCTCGGCTCACCGCAACCTCCGCCTCCTGGGTTCAGGCAATTCTTCTGCCTCAGCCTCCTGAGTAGCTGGGATTACAGGCACGCGCCACCATGCCCAGCTAATTTTTTGTATTTTTAGTAGAGACGGGGTTTCACCATGTTGATCAGGATGGTCTCGATCTCTTGACCTCGTGATCCACCCACCTCGGACTCCCAAAGTGCTGGGATTACAGGCGTGAGCCACCGCGCCCGGCCAATAATCTTTTTAATAGGCTGTTGAATTTTGTCAGCTAGTATTTTGTTGCAGATTTTTGCATCTGTGTTCATCAGAGATACTGGCCTTCAGTTTTCTTTGTCTGTTGTGTCCTTATCTGGTTTTGGTATCAGGGTAATCATGGCATTGTAAAAATGAATTTGGAAATATTCCGCTTCCAGAGGTGATTACTTATAGATAGTTACATAAAGTACAACACTTACTAAAAAGGTCTCCTGAATAATAGTATGGCATATAAGATAGCCCAGAGGCTAATGCAGAATTTAAACATTTGAAAGCATTCAAGCTTGAGGGGCTTTTTTCATCACATAATAATGAGAGCTGCAAAAGAAAAAGAGAGCAGAGATGTGGCCATTTATTCATGCATTGCACTTCTAAAGTGCTCTGTATGTTTCAAAGATCTATCAAATAGATCATCCGTTGATCTTCTTTAACACCAATGAAATAGGTGATGGAGTTACAATTTACATTTTTTCACTGTTGCAGAAACTGAGGTTGGTATGATTTCTTGACATCATAAGGAAGTGTTAGTATGGAAATTAAAATCTTGATCTCTTAAATTTTGGTCAAGTTACTGAGTCATGTGGTCTTCTCCCTACTTGCCTTTCAGAGAAAGATATAGAAGTAATCATAATGTATTTACAATCTCTCTTTGCCAATGAAGTCATGATGAAATTGATTACAATTTAATTGTATTACAAAAAAATGGAAGAACTATATTGAAGTCTGTATTGAAAAACTATCTTATATTCTACTCTGTGGGAGTTTGAATGAATTAACTGACAATATTTTATTGTACCATAAAGTACTATGAAGGACAAATTCATGATGAGTCCTAGAATTGGGAAACATCTTTATTTTTTTAAGCATAACCTATAATTTTCATTTGAGCTTGTATTTCTGGGATGAAGTAGTTATACAGCATTTTGTGTACAATTAACGCTGCAGAATAATTTAATTTTTTTTTTTGACAGAGGTTTGCTTTTGTTGCCCAGGTTGGAGTGCAATGACACAATCTCAGCTCACTGCAACCAGGTTCAAGCAATTCTCCTGCCTCAGCCTCCTGTGTAGCTGGGATTACAGGCGCTTGCCACCACACCAGGCTAATTTTTTATATTTTTAGTTCAGGCAGGGTTTCACTATGTTGGCCAGGCTGATTTTGAACTCCTGACCTCAGACGATCCACCTGCCTAGGCCTCCCAAAGTGCTGGGATTACAGGCATAAGCCACCGTGCCCAGCCAATTTAATTTTAAGTACTAACAATATGCAGACAGGAAAAGGTGCCAGTTAAAGCCACACTGAGAAAGTCAATGACAAGTTGGCATGAGGAAGGAAAGTATTTATGCTTGAGGTAGAGAGTGATTACAGTTTGAAGATGATGCCAGATTTAGGCTGTGGGAGAGAGGAAATGAAGAATAGTAAAAAGTTAATATATAATGTCATGATTTGGAGTAGAAAACTTAATTTCTAGATTAATGAAGTTTGACTAAATTATGTATGTGAATAAGCCATGTAAACTGATCAGATAATATTTTTATCTGTAAAATCTCAGGGGAGGATGACATTCTTATCTCACAAGGAAATTATGGAGATTATAAAGAAATCTCTTGTGGCTGTTTTGAAATAGAAAGTATTATGCAAACAATAAATTTTAAAGGGAAAGGAGCTTAAATGAAGTAGATAGTGCAGAGATAAATAACTTTCTGTGAACCTAGAAGAAAAATGGAAAGTAAGATTTTTCTTAGAAATCTTAAAAGTTGAACTTATCCTGAGTTATGTGGAGTTTAGTTTAGAAATTTTGAAAACCAAAATTGTATCTTACTGCTTTAGAGTCTAGAAAATCATTATAGTAAGACATAGGTCTTGCCAGACTATCTTTTGTGTATATGATATATTTCATAACTTTAACCATATTATGAATTATTGTATCCCTATTTTACCAGCATTTAAGTTGTTTCAAGTGGTTAAGGTCCACCTCTAAGTCCATTTACATATAAATTTACTTGTATTTGTTAATTAAAGACATACTTTAGTGATTTAGTCATTGAACAATAATTTAAAATATTTATTGAGTTGACGCATATTTGGGTTTTGAAACAATAAAACTGACAGCTGCCTCCGTTTAATTCATTAGCCCTTAATTTACAATAGCAAATTAATGAATGTTGCAGCACTAATCACAGCATAGGTGTTTCTGACTATTCCTAAAACAATACTTTAATATATGCAAACATACATGAATTATTTGAGACAGTTTATTACAAGAGTTAATGAGCAATTTTGCTCACAGGTGAGACCTTTGCCCTCTGGGTTTGATCACTTCTCCAGTATTCTCCACTTAAACAGCTTCTGTTTAGCATTTGTTTTCTTTCCCATGCCACTGTTAATTTTTTCCCTTATCTGTGCGTTCTTCATCTTATTTACCATAGGGAAACTCTACTTACCGAATGCTTTATTCAGTATTTGTAGCTTTATTCTATTAAGCTGCTTATCTCACTATTGTCTATCTTCATAACCACTCCTGGACTTTTCCAGTGAACCTGAAGGTAAAAGAATACTATTAAGATATATTTTTTAGTATCAGCAAATATTTCTGTAAACAATAAATCTAACTTATTTACTTAAATTGAAATTTTTCTTTCTTTTTTAGCACTCTTTGCTGTAGACTTGCATGCTAGTTATAGACATTTTGGCCACTGCTAATCAGCAATCACTTTTTGAAGATGCTTACCATACCTTAACACCAGCTTCTTTATATTTGGTGTTCTAACAACAAATGTTCAAAGTACAATCCCTTCTCCTTAATGACTTCATCAGCAAGTCATAACTCCCATGGTCATCCCTATCTTGCCAAAATTCTTGGAAACTTCAATATCAGCAACCGTGACTCCTGTGCTACCTGAGGTCAGACTTCTTCATTCAATTCTGCATATATTAATGTCATTTTTACACCATTTAATTTACCATCTACTAAGAACGGGTTGTGCTTTTCATCATGGTTGGAAATGACCCATCTCAATGAGCTCATACTTGGAGCAAAGCAAAATTCGGTACTTACTGAAACTGTTATTTTCTGTCATTGTGATTTATCCTATTTCTTTTCATTACTCAGTTAGCTTGGTGCCACATGACCTTATTGATTGGATGCTTGATTCAGTCATTCTCTGTTTCTTTTGTGAGATAGTCTTGCTCTGTTGCCAAGGTGGAGTGCAATGGTGAGATCTCTGCTCAGTGCAACTTCCACCTCCCCAGTTCAAGTGATTCTCTTGTCTCAGCCCGCTGAGTAGCTGGCATTAGAGGTACACATCCCAGAGATGGGTTTTCAGCATGTTGGCCAGGCTGTTCTCAAACCTCTGATCTCAAATGATTCGCCCACTGATTCAGTCAATTATTATTAACTAATTGTTGCTGATAGATACTGTACTTAGGTTGTTCGGATTTGAAGAATTTGAGGCAGAAAAACATAGTGACTTCCTTTATGAAATTTAGTTTCCCATGTTTTGGCAAATATAGTTTATTTAGCTTGATATTCAGCATGAGAACGATAGAAAACAAAAGGACAGCATGCCAGTGGAGGTGGCTCAACAAGCCTAAGGCCTTTGTCCTGAATCCCAGAAAAAATTTACAGAGAAGGAAATGGGAAATCTAGACTGTCAGTGTGGAAGTGGAAAACAAATATGCACATTAGACAGTCTGACACAAGTTTGACAAAGTACATCATGACTGGGGACAAGTAGTTTTTGCACCATGGCCTCTGGAAGTAGATGTCAGGACATTGCCCTACATAGACTAACCAGGAAGTCACATCTTAATGTCAACATCACGGGATCTAGACTACACCAACTACACAGCATCAATGAGAGGGGAGCTGAAAAACAAAAGGAGATTGAAGATCCTCTTATCCCCTTGTCCCCTGCTACTATAAGAATGCCAAAGGACTCAGTATGTCCTGATATGTCTTGATGAAACTTAACACAGAATGAGGCATTTGAATGGCAGAATATGTCATTGAAAGTAACTAAAGCGTTGAAAATAGAGTTTTATAATTGTGAGGACTATGAAATCATATATTGACAGATTATACTATTTTATATTAATATTTCCCCTTCAAACCTAGCAAGGTGGAATGTTGTAAGTTTATATCTTTTATGGAAAATAAGAATTAAATGTTCTGTGCATGTATAAGGAGTATTTTAAGTAAATTAGAAACTTCACTATTAGTATATATGTTCTCTTTAATACATAAGAGTCTCTGTACCATGTGGACATCAGTAAAATGAGTATAAAAGAAACATTTTCTAAGATAGATCAGAACTTACATAATCAACTGTGTATTGTCTTTTTAAGGCTTCAGCTACCTGATACTTGTTCTCAATGACTGATAGCTTTTGAGTAGCAACTCACTTGGAATTAGCTATAAAGGCATTTTATAGGTACCATAAGGACTATAGGTATATGGCTCTGTGGCCATACCTTGCATTTCCTATAATGTTGTCTCTTTTAGAATAACTATCTGCTAATTTCTGTAGTCATGAGTATTTTTAGCTTGAAGGGAAATTGATGATATCCATCAACTATCACTTAGGAAACACAAAAAGCTTTGTTGGAAGATTGGAGTTTGCAATGATGAAGATAAATTTTATCAGCACCGTCAGCAGCAATGTTGGCAACCACACTGCTGCCATGAATTATAGACGTAATTGGTGCCAGACAGCGCAAAACCATTTACATCTAATCTTCACAGTGTAAACAAAAATAAAAATAACTAATCCTGTTCCTCACAAAGGAAATCAAAAATGGACAGAATAAGTACCTGCTCAAAGTAACATAGGTTATAAGCAAACTTCAAAGCTAATTCAGGCAGGCTAACCTCAGTTTGTGTTTATGAGAATTTAGTTTTTAAATTTGATATTGATATATCAGTAGATGTCTCAATTTATAAATACACTGTAATAGGATGCTAGAAATGTGGTGAGGCTAAAGCAAATAAAATATTGCTTTTGTGAGAGTATCTTCTGAAAATATTTTAAAGAATTAATTGCCTTAATTTTTCAAGGAAATTTTGAATGTTCCAGAAGGAAATGCTATGGCTCTGTACCTTAAGAACAGTTAATGCCTTCTGGCTTGAGTTGGAATGGCATAAACTGTTTTTTAATGAGTCTTTTTTAAAAAAAGAAAAACAAATCAAAACATCACAACAGCTGGCAATTATATTTTAAAGAACCATGCATGAAAAAAAGAATTTAGATAAAGAAAAACAGTATCATTGTGTTTTGAGAAGAATACAGGAGAAGTGATTCAGGGACCCATTCCATGTGTTTTATTCATTTATAATATATGATATTTGCCACTTTTTGACACTAAAATGTCAACAAATTTGTTATGAATAAGAAAACACAAATTGATAATGTTATGATTGTTCCATGTGAAAAATTCATTTAGAGAATAATCAAAGTAAAACTTTAAAATGTTTGAGAAAACAGCAAGACTTTTAATAAAAAGCTTCCTGCTCCATTCCCCTTTGAAGTCTATATTTAAAAACCAAATACTTATATAACTAATTTTTGATTTCCTAATTTTTTTCTCATATGATTAACATTTATTTCTCAAAGATTCTCAACCCTTTCATACCCATCTTCAATTAAATTGTCATTAAATGTGATTCTCAATTCATTCACACCATCTTTACTTAAATTGTCTTCATTAAATTGTCTCCATTTCTAGTTAAACCAGGACAAAATGTTTACTTTGTATAAGAATATAAATGATTTCTCTGACAATTTAGTCTTCTATAACTTTAATTAATCTTTATATCTTCTTATCACTGTAATTTCTTACTTTCTCTCTCTCTCTTTTTTTTTTTTACCTTGCATTGACAGTCCTAAATTGTTACAAAAACTCAAAAAAAAAAAATGAAATCTTTTGAATATCTTTCTCTTTTTTATCAAATACTACTGCCCTGGAGATTGCAGCACACCTGTTTCAGTGTTCAGTGTAGATTGATTGCCATCTTATTTAGGTCTGCTATAGAAACTGGAACTGTGATACCATTTCCTTTGTGATCTTCTCTTTCATCGTTTATATCCTATTTTCCTAAGCATATCCAAAAGCAATTTCCTAGGACGGAATGTATAGAAGGAAGTTTTCTGATTCTTCTTGTGTCTGAAAATATTTTTATTCTGGCTAAAACTTAATTGAAGGTATTGAGTATTGAACACTTGGCTAAAAGCTACCTCAGAATCTAGCAAACACCACCACATTGGCACCTGAAATCTAGTGTTGCTGATGAGTATACTGATGTGAATTCAATTCTTATAACTTTGCAGGTTGCTATTTCCTCAACAATTACATCTCTTTATTCTTCCTCCTGTTAAACAAAAACTTCAAAAATTTTGTTATTTTTGGTTTATGCTAGTTCACAGTATTTTATAGTGTCAGGGTTGATATATTTTATTCACGAACTTCGGAATGTCCTTTTAATATAGAGGTATGTTTGCTCATTTTGCCCTTTCTGAATCCTTACTAAACATATGCTGCACACCTTATACTGATTTTTTGTGTCCTTTATCTCTTCCCTTATATTTTCCATCTGTTATCCATTTATGCTTTTTTGGAATATTGTCCATTTTCTCTTTTTACTAATTTGTCTTCAGAGATCATTTTCACTTTCTAATACCTACTGCTGCCTGCCTCCCTCCTCTCTCTCTTCTCTCTCCCTCCCTCTTTATCTGCCTCCTCTCTCTCTCACTTCTTTTATTTTAAATAGCATCACCTTTTGTGAACGATAGGTCTTTTCAAATCTCTCTAAAGACAGTCATTTGAGGAAGACTGTATTTCTGCATGTATCCTGTTCTTTCTATGCCATGTTTCAGGCCTTTCTTAAATGTGTGGTGATTATGACTTTCTGTTTATATTTAATGAGAAAATAAAGGTCTCAATACATGGTGTACTTTAGTGTGGCTTATTGATTAGGAAATCAATGCTTCCAAGTCTGAAGACGGATCTTGATATTATGTAAGGGATGTCTAAATTACTGTACATGAAGAGCTCTTTGCCTTCACCCCAACCCAGGGGCTATTCACTGTGTTTCACTTCACCTGGAGAGCAGATTTTAGTTTTCTGTATGAGAGGTCTGCCTCAATGTTGGGGGTGTGGTGAGGGTGTACTGTTCCAAATACCATTTCATTCATATTTATGTTTTCTGCCCTATCTCACATTCTTTCTGACTTATTCCTAAAAGTTTTGAATCCTGATCTTTGAGGTTACTGAGAGAACACCCGTGAGCTCCATTCTCTACTATAAGAACTTAGGCTGAATTTTCCTTTGTCCTTAATATTTGTTTAACATTCTTTAGTCTGCAATCTGGGACTTAGAACTTGTTGAAATGTTTTTCCTGCTCTTGGCACCTCTTTTATTCTGTTTCTTGTGGAATTATACTCTTTTATTTAATGTCATTTTAATTGTATATTCAGAAAATTGTGATTCATTTATTTTTTAAACAAGAATTTTCACACCTATCATTTTGCAAATAGTACAAAGTTTGATGCAGGAAGAACTTATATTTGTGACTTTTCAGATCTAACATTATAATTGCCTAAATTATTTTTCCTTTTCAAAATATACTTGAGTTCTTAGAGAATATTAAAAGCACAATCATTAAATAAATATGACTGGAACTGAAATGCAATAGGCTCTTTACTTTAAAAGTTAAGGTATGATTGCTTATGTGTGTGTGTGCATGTGTGTATGTGTATGCATGTTTAGGACATCTCATGCTTATGGTTCTTCTGATAATATTTAGGATATATATTTTATATTTTATTTTTATTTTATTTATTTTTGAGACGAGTCTCGCTCTGTCACCTGGCTGGAGTGCAGTGGTGTGATCTCGGCTCATGGAAACCTGTGCCTCCCAGATTCAAGCCATTCTCCTTCCTCACCCTCCCGAATAGATGGGACTATAGGTGCACATCACCACGCCTGGCTAATTTTTTGTATTTTTAGTAGAGACGGGGTTTCACCATGTTGGCCAGGATGGTCTCGATCTCTTGACCTCGTGATCTGCCTGCCTCAGCCTCCCAAAGTGCTAGGATTACAGGTGTGAGCCACTGTGCCCTGGAAGGAGTCTTCATAATTGTTTACCTTTATGTCCTTATATTAGTGATTAAAAAAAGGTGAATATTGAATAAATTTACTACTCCAACTTGAAAGCCATTAATGATTATTCCAAAAGTTAGGTTTCTTCACTTTTAATTATATTTTCTCTATTGTATACATGTTTACTTCATGAGAACATGAACATTTCCCAGATTTATCACAGTTTAATTCATTGATGGAAATATAATCTCTGATCAAAACTTTAATAAATAATTGAATCAATTTTAATTATTTTCTCTTTAGATATGAAATGATAGAAGAAAAGCACAAATCCATTAATGCATTTATTGATTAAGTATTATGCATCCACTCTGAATATGACTCAGTTCTTAGCATTGACATATAATGGCAATGCCTGACGTAAGACCTATAAAAATGTCATAAAATATTAAGTAGGGTGTGGCAAACATACATCTTGAGCACTAAGGAATAATAAATGAAATGTTTAATTCTACATTTTGTTCAGACTGGAAGTAACCATTAATTTATTAACTCAAAAATACTTATTTTTAAAGACTGGCATGAAAATTTGCAGAAGCTTTTTATATCTTTAGTCACTTTTTAAATTAAGTATGTAATTAATTTAGGAATTAATGTGATTAGATGTAACATGCTACAAATTTAAGAGAATTATGAATGGCTTCATGTATATGTGGACTTTTCATTCCTTATGACTCTTATTTTGATTTAAAAAAAACTTATAGAAAAATTGCAATAGTATTATAAAGAATACCAATATACATTTCCTCAGATTCCTTAACTGTTTACATTTTGCTCATTGCATTTAGCATTCTTTCTCTCTCTTGACTCATTGCAGAGTAAATTTAAAAATATCATTTTCAGTTATCCCCTAAATTTCAGACATTCTCTTACATTATTACCTAACCACTGTACAATTATATAAATCACAAAATTTAACAATGATGTAGTAGTATTATTTAATCTACAGTTTTCTCCCTTTTTCTTTATATACATAGATGTGTGTTACACGCATATAAATATGGCATCATACACATATATAGTAATAGCTAAATTAATATATAGTATATATTGCGATGTAGCACACATAGTAATATATTATGTACATGCATATTTAGAGAGAGAGAAAAGCGTTCAAATAGGATTTAGAAGAAATCTAAGGTGACATGAAATGTCACTATAATTTTTGGGAAAGATAGTGATAGTTGTCTTTTCGTTTGTTGGCTTCGTTTGTTTCTTTCTTTCTTTCTTTCTTAACTTGGAGTTCTATGTGATGTTGAAGTTTGTACTGAGAGAGATTGACCAAGCAGCCCAGGTAGCAAGTTAATGAAAGTCATTCCTCACACACGGAAATGTACACTAAAACTGTGTTCATGTGGTCAAATCCACTCTCAGTGTTTGATATAAGGAGAAATTCCCAAAGAGACAGTTTGTAAGCTGTACATTGCATGGAAGGGCCAGCACTGTCAGGCTTTCCCTCTAGAATTACCTTTCTCAATTTCTCCTTAATCCACCAGATTGACTTGTGGGTGGGAACAACCTTTACAAGTTAATAAGAAATAGAAATTTGATTCTACATAGTGCATTTTCACATGCCACAACTCACTTGCCATCCCCATTACCATTATATTTAGCTGTTTTTTTTTTTTTTTAACTCATTGCAAAACAAGGATTGTTGGGTCAGACATGAATTTTATTGTGATTTATTTATTTTTTTCTCATGTTACTTAAGTCCTGATGCTTTATATTTTATGAGTGCATGAATTTATATTACATTGACAGTTCATTATAGAACTTTTTAAATATGATTTTTGATATGGAAGAAGAGAATCCTAAACCTAGGTGTGTGGCAAATTCTGTAAGGTTAGGGTGAAAAGTTACAAACTTCTCAAGTATGGCTGTGTATGATTGCAATAAAAAACATAAAAGCAGCTTTTCATTGTAATGGAAGCTACTAAAAAACTGTTAGAGGCAAGCAAAGGCAGAGATACACTTAGTAGTTTTATCTTTATACATTTAAACAACAAGTGTGTTTTATAAAGACAGTGTGGACGTGTGCATTTATGGTGCCTCACCAATAGTTTGCTTCAGAAGAGGTTTCAACTATTTAAGAAAAAAAAGGTGAGGAACACCCTGGTGTTTTAATGCAGAACTGTTTTTCTTTAGAAAGACACTGTGTTGCAAAAAATGAGTTAACAATTTTAATAATAAAATAAAAATAAAATCTGGATAATACTACAAAAATAGATAACTTTATTACTTTGTCGCTCAAGGACAAGTGTGGACAACAGGGTAAATCCCCTGCCAAGCAAATAAATCTGATGATTTAATGAAGGAATATTTCAAGGCCGCATGATTTAGGTGAAAGAAGAATCGTAGATTCTTTTACTTTTTTCAGTTCTTTTGAGGTATAATTGACAAATTAAAAATTATATGTATTCCAGGTATACAATGTGATGATTTGTCATGTGTATACACCCACACATATAGTGTAACGATCCACGATTAACATGTTCACCACACACAGTTACCATTGTTTGGGTGTTTTTGTGTGGGTATGTGTGTTGGGATCCAGCTCAACCCTGTACATGGGTGCCCCGAGTCCCAGTGGTGACAAGGGAGTGAGAAAAGAAATAAGACAAGAGTGGCAGTTCACAATATGGGTTCAGGGGGCCAACACACTCTTGAGTGGGGGTGAACCAGGTTGGCACTGAGCTCTGGGCTCCACATGCTTTTATATGGTGTATTATCTTATTAGTCTTGCAGACTGTGGAGAGGGGAGTTGAGAAGGAAGATGGCAGGGGAAGAGCATGTGTCTGCAGTATTCAATAGCAAATGTGGTTCTTCTAAGAAATGCTAACTAAGGACATTGAGTTTTACCACCCATTGTCTATCCAGGTGCATCTGCAAAGAGGCACAGAGGAAAGGTGCCATAAGGTCTGACCACACACAATGCATCAAGGGGCTTTTATCTCCCAAGCATTACTGACACAGAGCAAAAAGAATTATTCCATATTCTGAGAACATAGGCAGAGCCTGTGACATTCCGGTTATTTCTGCCATGCAAGACTTTCTTGTCCTGCAAGCTCCCATCTGCAAAGACCCTCCAAGTCTTGCCAGCAGAGGTTGCATTCCTTCCCAGAGTTCTTGTACAAGCCCTCTTTATGACACCCTCATGCAAACCCCATGTTGGGAAGAGACTGTGGGATCAAAGCAGTCTTTGCTGCCTGCAACCACACCGCAGCATTCCGCGGTTATAAAGCGCTCTCAGGTGGTCTTTACTAAAGGCCTCCTGTTATCGCTTGATCTCTGCTTTTTTCTTACTGCACCGTAGTTTGAAGTTTTCTTAATTCAATATTTGATCCGTGGCACAAATCTCAGTGTATAAAAGCAAAGCAACTTTGTAATCATTTACCTATAAGTAACACAGGTCTGCCCCTGGCCATCTTGGCCTACATATGTGTGTTATGAGGATACTTAATATCTATTCTCTTAGCAAGCTTAGTTAAACAATACAGTATTATTAACTGTAGTCATGCTGCTGTACATTAGATCCCCAGAACTTATTCATCTTACCACGGGAATTTTTTTTCAACAAAATGGTAGGCCAGGTTTTGCTTAGTGTTTTGAAGATTAAGAATGAGTTCAAAAAACTAGTCTACTTAAGAGATATTTTTCACCACATAAACCAGTTGAACTAATCTCTGCAAGGCCCTGGAGAAAATATTTTGACATTAAGTGAAAAGATCCTAGGATTTCAAAAGAAACTAAATCTTCGGGAAAATCATATTGCCAAAAAAATTTTAAAAAGTGGTTACGCAGGAGTGGCAGTGGGTTTGTGTGTGATGTTTTCCACTGCTACTTGGGTTTGAGTGTGCAAAGGAAATCAGCAGGTTTTAAGTCTTTTTGAAAACTACCTGGAAGACCTACAGAACAAAACTGAATGACATTCAGTCTCAATTTCAAGACTTGGTGACTGTCACCCTTTTTTTGAATCTTCTGCTCAGCTAGAGGACTTGACTTTGAAGAAGAGAAAGTAGGTGAGCTCTGGTATAATTATACTTCAGTCAGAGTTTACTGCTCCTTCCTAAGCAAAAAGTAAATTTCCTTTACAATTTATATAAAAGAAAAATATTTTGCCATTCATAAGAAAACTGAATGTTTTACTACTGCTTCTAACTTCTTCATGTGTGAGCAAGTTGCTTTGTTTAACAAATATTTTCAGCAAAAGCAGGATATATTTACTTTCAATTGAAAATAAATCCCTTCCATTTATCTCAGTTTTGATGAGGAATTGACTATTTTGTGTAGCAAAAATCAAGCTCAGGTTTCACATTAAAGAAATTACATCTTTTATTATTGGTATCAACAGTAGCACACTTCATATATGCATAGGCTCTATAAAAAAATGAAGAGACTAATACCTATATATGATAACTTTGTAATTACTACACTGCACTCACAGAGTAGCTCCTATTTGTATGTCACTCAGTAAAAAATATAAATTTATATTGTGAAAGTCTTGTATAAATATGTCTTAGACTAATTTGTGTACACATTGTTTAAATTATGGTTGAGTACATTTTCTACTCAACACAGTAACATTAATGAAAATAAACATATACCCTTTATTTAAATTAAATATAATTTGCTTTCCTTTAAATTATTAAATGTCATTGTTCCTTATGACAGTAATTTAACAAAAAACATTGTTTTCCTTATGTGTTTTTAAAATTTATACAAAGAAATTAAATTTAAGAAAGGTTTGCTATGTTTATCTTTTTTTTCAAGAATGGTTGGATCTAGTTTTAATGGGTGGAGGCATTGAAACTGTAAATAAGTAATCTACCATATACCTCCTTTATTAGCATTTTGCATACTGAAAATTTGGGTTAGGAATATAAGACCTACTTGGAAAAGGCCAAAAAAGAAAGAATTTATTAAAAATAGAAAACCTCTCATTTCCTTTACCTGTCTTACTGACTTACATTCAAAGTGTGTACTTCATGGAGAAGGGGAACTATGCAAAGAGAGTGTGCTAATAATATGTCCAAAATAAGCACATGCACCAAAAACAAAAACAAAACTAACATTCTCTACTTAAAATAGCATTGAAAGTTATTATTGTAATATTATACCTAAATTTACTGACCTCATTAAGTTACTAAGAACTATGAATATCATATTTTTTGTGGGAAACCTACAAATTATTTTAAAGGTTTCCACGGGGTAAAAAGATTGAGAAATACTGTTTTATCTTGTAGATTACGTAGATAAATAAACAGACACACAAACAGAAAGATAGATGAAAATTGTCTTTTTCTAATATGATGCTCCGTCACCTCTAAAATACTGTAGTGTGCACCTTCTAAAAACAAGGATACTCTCCTACATACCACCTCCATTTAGGAAAAGCTGTTTTCCAATCCACACATTCCATTTTAATTGTATCAGTCATTGCATCAATGTATCTGTTTCATTTCACATCCAGATACCTGTCCAGGAAACACTGTTGCTTTTAATTTTTATGTTTTATTAGTCTCTCCTTCAACCTGGAGCAGTTAGTTACTTTATCTGTCCCTGTCTCTTATGTTCTTAATAGTATTTTGTTGTTGTTCTCAATAGCCTTGAAGATTTGCAACCTTTTCATATTGTAAAATGACCATCTACCTAGATCTGGAGGATATTTTACCATACCTAGGCCCAGGTCTTTCCATGTGAAAGCCATCATTATGTAGAAAGATATTCCAATATCATACCAGTATACCATTCCTTAGCAAAACTTCAATCCAAACTTGTGCTTTGCAAATTATGATTATCTGTCAATCCTTTTTTATCTTTAGTTAATAGAAAAAAAAAGCTTGCATTCTTCATCATTTATTTATGTATACACTCATGACCTTCTTTTTTATTAAACAGTGTGTAGTGGGATACTGTCATTGCTTATTTTGATGCTCAAACTGCACTAGATTTTCTCAATGAAAAGAACCTTCAAGAAGTCTCTCACTAGTTTTTAGAAGATGTCTCTACACTTTGAACATGCCCTCACTTTCTGGTAATACAGTATTCCTTTGGTCATAATATTTTCATCAATTAACTAATATATAATGCTGTTATATGTGTTTCTGTTTAAAGCCACCTAACTTATATGTAATTTTGGTTAACATTGAACTCACAGCCAATAGCACCATAACTCTTCCTTGAACAAAGCTTATCTAACAGGCACTTTCCTTGTAAGGCACATCAAATCCTTCTTGCACTTAGGAACGCTAGACAGCACTTCAGCACTATCCTTAGGGACCATTTTAAACGGCAAATGTATCAACTAAAAGTATAAAAATGAGATGTGGAACTAAGTAGACCAGGAAAATAACAGTTGTTTATACTACAAGGATTGAAACAAAAAAGCAGAACACTCCCTTGTTGGGATTACAAATACATTTTAGTAAGTAGGTGAACTCGCACGTGTGGAATACATAAACAAGGACTGACAGTATGTGAAAAAAATCAAATAGATACTTACAGTTCTGAACTAATACATCACGGTTTTAACTAGCCTTCTCTCTTTCCACATTTGAAAATTATTTCTCAGCAAGTAAAAGAATCTTAAATGTAATTATTCTTGATGTATCAACTTACTTGGTTAATCAACAAATTTATTTGATCCATCTAATCAAATTTCCAATCATTGTGCCTCCTCCACCTGATTTTTCTTTTACCACCTTACTTCCTGTGATGGCAGGTCATGCTGTGGCTCATTCTTTGGCCTCCTGCTCCCTGTCAGTGTCATAGGCACTGGGATATGTAACACTCCACTTCAATGTCCAGCTTCCTTGTGTATCTGAGCATAGATTCCGAAGGAACCTCCTCCTCCTTTCTACCTGCCTTCTTGAATTTTATAGATGACTCTGCATAGGAGAAGGAAAAAGGATGGAAGGCCAAAAAGGATGGAAGGGCATATTGGAAAATATAGGAAGAAAGGAAAGGTTTGACATGTATTGCATATATTTTGAATAGCTAACATAGGAGTAGGTATATGTTTAACCTTATTTAAAAAAAAAAAAAAAAAACCTCTTCTAATTACTTTTCAATAGATTTTCCCATTTTCTTTGCCAAATTGTGTCACCAAACTTGATGCTGCCAGTCTTCTTATTTGGGTTTATGTACACATCAGTGAAATTACCACCACAAATAAGGAAATAAATGCATTTATCACCCCCAAGAGTGCAAAAAAAACCCAGTCAACTCAGCACCCCAACTAAGATTTTAACTAGTGCATCATAAATTGATTGCTACCATGTATCATCACTCCCCACTCATGGGAAATATGCCTTTTTTATACCATCATTTTACCCATTCTCATTTTTTTATTATTGAAATATAATTGTGTATACAGAAAAGTCTTAATATTGTGGCATCATCATGCCTTTTTTACAAATGGAAATATATTACTATCAGATAGCGAAATCACTCATTTTCCCTGAGTTTCTTTCATCATTTTTTTGTAGTTATGAATATCCCATTCTTCTCAACAGAAAAGTCTTTAATTTGTTTGTGAACATTATAGATTAATATTGTGTGTTTTGTGTTATAAAAATCAAATCATAGTATTCATATTGACCTGTCTCATTTCTTTTTATTGACATTTTATTTATGACATTCATCCCTATTACATGTATTGATCATTCATTCATTCTATTACTGCATAGAATTACAGTTTTTTGATAGCATTTGCTTTGTTTTCAGTTTAGGGCTATTAATTATAATGTTGCTTTTAAAATATATGTATATTCTGTTGAGTATAAGCATAGGAGTTGAATTTCAGAGTCATAGGGAATACACATAATCATCTATATAATGGAATACATTTTTAAATAATGATGTTAATTTACACTCCCAAAAACAGTGTACAAGAGTTTCAGTTTTTTTATCTTCTTTGATAGTTCATCTTTCTCCTTGTAACCATTTTATTAAGTACCTCTGTACTGGTAGCTCATTCTAGATATAACTCAGCAAGTAAAAGAATTCTGTAGTGGTAGCTCATTCTAGATATAACTTTTAATTCCCTGGTGATTATCATGTTGAACATCTTTTCATATGTATGTTGGCCACTTAGATATGTATAATTAGAAGGTCTCTATTTCGGGATTTTGTGTGGGTTTATCATAGTGGGGTAGGAGCGTGTCTTTATCTTATCAATTTGTGGAATTTTTAATATATGGATATTCGACCTTTGTCTGATATTTGCATCGGGAACACTGCGGTTTGCCTTGGCACTCTCCTAATAGAATCTAGTGTATCACTGTTTTCCTCTATAATTAATATCAGTTTCAATTTAAGATATCTATACTCCACCATCAGAAAGATATTTTGTTCACCCCTGCTGAATACATTATTGGTATTGACCTATAGTTTATTTGCACTCCTGATAGCCTTTATGTCCAAGCCCTAATGGGAATTGCTCTAGTTAGTGATGCCTTGGTGGGATGTCTAGAAAGCCATGAGTCTACCTGACTTATAGGCAATAGCTAATTGGCCATGAGATCAGGCCACTGGCAAGCCTAAAACTGACATATAAAACAAACTGCCATGTGGGGAGAAAATTTTTTAATACAAATCTATTCCCCTTCTAAAACGTTCTTTGTTACCTATGTGGATTTATTATAAAAAGCATTCTTTTTGCTGACTAAGGGAAATATAACCTATGAGCAAACTGTGCTTGTCAACTAAATGTGGAGATTGACTGAACTGTCTATCTCTGCCCTAGAACAAGTAGATGCACAATTGATTGACACCTGGATTCACCATATGGTGGCCCATTGAAACACGGACATCATCCTTGGTTTGGCCTGCTGATATACACTGCTACTGTTGTCAGAAGATTTTGAGACACCATACAAAAGCTACTCTTCTTGCCAGAACCTTGCCAAGGACAGATCTGAGTCAATGAGCCAAAATACTGGGTTCTGTCATCCTGTCTAGAGGAGTTCCCTGGATTCTGACTGCAGGGAGCACTTTCTCTGTGTTTAGCCTAGCCATACATGTAGGTTCTGCAAAAATGCTCAGACCATATAAGATTACGTTTGTTTTCTCTTTAGGATTTCTGAGGACATTGCATCTGATAAGGCCCCCAATATGTGACCTAAGCTGTACATTAGTAGGACAAACAGATCATGAAACATAAGCTGGATTCTCTGTACTCCACATCAGCACAAGTGACGAGGGAGATTGAGCATTTTAATGGACAATTAAAGAACATACTTAAACTGCTTATGTGTGGTGACAAGATGACCCTAGCCTGGAAACTCATTCCAAGTGAGATGTTTGGAGGCTCAAAGCACTGATTCCCTGAAAAAGAACTTCTCATTTATAAATCTGATCAAAATGTCTGCTCTCTTGTTTCAATTGTACATTCTTCTTTGGCATTTTTTGCCATTCAGTCTCCACAAGGGAACTCCCAATTATCTTCTATCCTTTTAAAAGCAGTGGCAGCCCATCTGGAGTAGCCAGACGAAGTGGCCACTATGAAGACGCCAGCTAAAACAGGATAGGTGTGCCCAGGGCTGCATGCTCTATGGAGCCAGATGGAGCTAGGAACAGGTGAGAGCCCAGCTCCCTTTCAGGTTGGCAGAGTGGGAGTCCTACATTCCTGGCCACAGCATCAGCTGCCAAGAAGTGGCCGTGGACCTAGGCGTCCCTGCACTCTCAGAGCCTTGGAAGCCCCCATTCTCCTACAGGCTCAGAAGTGCCTGCTCCCACTGCCAGGCCTCACCCCATTCATGGTGCCTGCTCCAATTTTGTAGCAAAGTTGTGGCCAAGCCAGGGTGCTGCCATGGTCCAGCCAGGTGTGTGCATGCTTAGGGCAATGCTTATACGCGAGCCCCCTACAGCCTCAGCTGCCTCCGGACTTTAAGCATGAGTCAACAAGCATGGGAAGGAGGCTGAGGGAAGGGCTGAGGGCAGCTTGGCATGGACTTGCAGGTGTTTCTTGTCACAAACAGCCTGGGCACTGTAGATCGCATTTAGATGGTGACAGGAGGTAATCAGGCTCCTGGGTGGAAAGGGGAAGATGCCCAGTGAAGCCCCATCTTAAGCTAGGGACAGCCTAAAGCATGAGGGCAAGGCTGTTAATTCTGTGTTGAGTCCATGGTCCAGAGTGAGAACTCATGGTGCATTTCCCAAACCTGCCCATGACCATCTATGGACCAATCAACATGTACTTTCTCCCTTCTGAAGTCCCTAAAAACCTCAGACTCAGCCAAACTTACAGAGCTGTCAGGATGACCTACCTGGAGATAGAAGCTACCCACTCCAGATCTCCTTTCTGCTGAGGGCTGCAGACATCAGGACAGCCTGCCTGCAGAGGAGAGCTACCTATCCCAGGTCTCCCTTCCATTGAGGGTTGCAGACATCAAGACAACCTGCCTGCAGAGAGGAGCTACCCACTCTGGGTATCCTCTCCATTGAGGGCTGCAGACTTGATAGGACAACCCCTGCCTGCAGAATGGAGCTCCCAAGTTGAGTTCCTCAGAGCTATACTAGTGCTCAATAAAGCACCTCTTTGCCTTGTTCACCCTCTGGTTGTCCACATACTTCATTCTTTATAGATGTGGGATAAGATCTTGGGACCCACTGAATCATAGAACTGAAAGAACTGCAACACAAACAGTGGTGAAACATGTCCCTTTGCCCCATGCTCACCATGTTATAAACAGTGAGAATGAGAGAAGATCTGCAGCCCTTGGGGATACCCAGACCTAAGACTGATCCATGGCTGTGACACCCTCTTTGGGGCTCTGCAGTTCCTGGCATCTCTAAGCTTCTGGGCACCACTGTGTTCCCCAGAGCCTGCAGTGGAAGCTACTTGAGGCATTCCTGGTCCAGTAACAGCCTCCCACAGAGCCGGTGCTTATGCTGCCACCTAAAGCTGCCCTCTGTGCTGCAAAATCTAGTGTGCCTGGCTGTGTGCAGTATCCAGACCTCACACTTGCTCACTCATGCTCACCTCACTGCTCCACACTGGGCTTACCCTTGGCAGGCATAAGATTTAGGCCAGTAGCACAAGTTAAGCACAGCCTGACTGAGTGGGTGGGGCAAGTCCAGTGGCCCAAGCAAAACACGGGCAAGAGAGCCACCAGCCAGAGAGAATTCTAGCTTGAAAAGTGATGCCTTAAGGATCCTATGACATGATCTATTTTTCACAACACTCAAAGAGATAGGAGAAGAAAATGACTGTTAAAGAGCAAAGGGTGGGAGATGATATAAGCACATTTTAAAATACTTTAAAATTTTCAAATTTTGTGCTGAATGATTTTTTTTTTTTTTTTTTTTTTTTTTTTTTTTTTTTGAGACGGAGTTTCGCTCTTGTTACCCAGGCTGGAGTGCAATGGCGTGATCTCGGCTCACTGCAACCTCCGCCTCCTGGTTTCAAGCAATTCTCCTGCCTCAGCCTCCTGAGTAGCTGGGATTACAGGCAAGCACCACCATGCCCAGCTACTTTTTTGTATTTTTAGCAGAGATGGGGTTTCACCATGTTGACCAGGATGGTCTTGATCTCTCGACCTCGTGATCCACCCGCCTTGGCCTCCCAAAGTGCTGGGATTACAGGCTTGAGCCACCGCGCCCGGTCCTTGTGCTGAATGATTTTTAAACATAGTATATCTTTATGGTTAAGCTATATAAAATTTTTTATTTTGTTGAAATACTTCAGTCTCTCTTGCATACAATCCTTCCAGACAAAAGGTCTAAATGAAAATGGAAGATGATTACAAAGGTAAAAAATAATGAAGTTTTAATTACTAAATTGGACCCACTGATAGAACAGAAACACTAAGCCAGGTACCTTAAAACACAGGAGTAAGAAAAGGACATACATCTTTGTTTTCGGATTTGTAAAACTATGGAGACTGAAAATAATTTTTGCTGGAGAAATGGGAGCAGGTAGTTTGGAAGAAATACGTAAAGCACAGGATTTTTAGGGTGGTGAGACTATTCTGTATGATACTGTATATATGTTCTGTACATGCACACATGAATAATAGTAAATAAAGACAGAGGGACTAAGATGACTAATATAAAAACAAATGGAATTTTAGACAAGGAATATTACCAGAGGCAAGTGACATTTTATAGTAATTACAGGATCAATATATCAGGAGAACATAATATTTATATATATGCATATATAAATAATAGAATCACAAAATAAGTAAAATATGATCTGGCAAGCTACAGGAAAAATGTACAAGTATAGTTGAAATCTTTAACATCACTGTCAGACCAACTAGACAAAACCTTAGAAAAAAAATAAGGAAGATCTGAAGGTCACTATAGATCACTATTTCCAATAATATTTATAAAACACCATATTTAACACCTGGAGAATACAAAATCTTCTGAATTAAACATGGAACATTTATTGATAGATCTTGAACTGTACCATAAAACAAGTGTCATTCAAGCTCAAAGAGAACTCTTACATAGTATGTTCTCTCGCAACAGAAGTAAATTAGAAATTCATAAAATTAGATGCCTGATACCTAATTTGGTTTGGTTTATGTCACCACCCAAATCTTATCTTGAATTATAGCTCCCATAATTCCCACCTGTTGTGGAAGGGACCCAGTGAGAGATAATTTAATCATGGGAGTGGTTTCCCCTATGCTGTTCTCATGGTAGTGAGTAAGTCTTATGAGATCTGATGGTTTTCATAGGGGGTTTCCCCTTTTCCTTGGTTTTCATTCTCTCTTGCCTGCTGCCATGTAAGATGTGCCTTTAGCCTTCTGCCATGATTTTGAGCCCTCTCCAGGTATGTGGAACTGTGAGTCAATTAAATCTCTCTTTTTTAAATGAATTACTCAGTCTTGGATATGTCTATGCAACATGAAAACGGATTAATTGTTTTCTGTAAAACTAACAGTAAATTGTTACCGTAGAGTGGGGTATTGCTGTAAAGATACTCAAAAACGTGGAAGCAACTTTGGAACTAGTTAACAGGTAGAGGTTGAAACAGTTTGGAGGGCTCAGAAGAAGACAGGAAAATGTGGGAAAGTTTGGAACTTCTTAGAGACCTGTTGAATAGCTTTGCCCAAAATGCTGGTAATAATACAGACAATAAAATTCAGGCTGAAGTGGCCTCACATGGAGATGATGAACTTGTTGGGAACTAGAGTAAAGGTATCTCTTAATATGTTTTGACAAAGAGACTGGTGGCATTTTGCATCTTCCCTAGTGTATTGTGGAACTTTGAATTTAAGGGAAATGATTTAATTATCAGGCAGAAGAAATTTCTAAGAATCAAAGCATTCAAGAGGTGACTTGGGTGCTGTTAAAAGTATTCAGTTTTAAAAGGGCAACAGAGCGTAAAAGTTCAGAAACTTTGCAGCCTGATGATATGATGGAAAAAAAAAAAAACCCTCATTTTCTGAGGAGAAATTAAAGCTGGCTGCAGAAATTTGCATAAGTAATGGGTGAGCCAAATATTAATCACCAAGACAATGGGAAAACTGTCTCCAGGGCATGTCAGAGACCTTTACAGCAGCTACTCCCATCACATGACCAGAAGCTTAGGAGGAAAAAAATGCTTTTGTGGGCCATGGCCAGGGACTCCAACTTTGTGCAGCTTAGGGACTTGGAGCCCTGCATCCCAGCCACTCTAGCCATGGCTAAAAGGGGCTAAGTTGCAGCTCAGGCCATGGATTTGCAGGGTACAAGCCCCAAGCTCCGGCAGCCTTAATGTTGTGTTGAGCTTGTGGGTGCACAGAAGTCAAGAATTGAGGTTTGGAAACCTCTCCCTATATTTCAGAAGATATATGGAAACACCTGGGTGTTCTGGCAGAATTCTGCTATAGATGCAGAACCCTAATGGAAAACTTCTGCTAGGACAGTGCAGAAGGGAAATGTGGTATTGAAGCACCCACACATAATCCCCACTGAAGTACTGCCTAATGAACTATGATAAGAGGGCCGTCATTCCCTAGAGCCCAGAGTATTAGATTTGGTGACAGCTTGCACCGCGCACCTGGAAAAGCCACAGGCACTCAATATGAGCCTGTGAAAGCAGCTGGGAGGGAGGCTGTACTCTGCAAAGGCACAGGGGCAGAGCTTCTCAAGATCATGGGAACCGACCTCTTGCATGAGCTTGACCTGGCTATGAGACATGGAGTCAAAGAGATTATTCTAGAGCTTTAAGATTTGACTGCCGTGCTTGATTTTTGACTTCATGGAGCATATAACTCCTTTGTTTTGGCCAGTTTCTCTCTTTTGGAATAGCTGTATTTACCCAATGCCTGTATCCCCATTGTATCCAGGAAGTTAACTAACTTGCTTATTATTTTACAGGCTCATAGGTAGAAGAGACTTGCCTTGTCTCATAGGAAACTTTGGATTGTGGACTTTTGAGTTAATGCTGAAATAAGTTAGGACTTCTGGGACTGTTGAAAAGCATGATTGGTTTTGAAATGTGAAGACATGAGATTTGGGAAGGGCCAGGAGTGGAATGATACAGTTTGTCTATGTCCCCACCCAAATCTCATCTTGAATTGCAGCTTCCATAATTCTCACGTGTTATAAGAGGGACCCAGTGGGAGATAATTGTATCATGTGGGCAGTTTCCCTTGTGCTGTTCTCTTGTCAGTGAATAAGGTTTGCCAGATATGATGGTTTTATAGGAAGTTTCCCTTTTTGCTTGGCTTTTATTCTCTCCTGCCTGCCACCATATAAGACTTGCCTTTGACTTTCCATTGTGACTGTGAGGCCTCCTTAGCCACATGGAACTGAGTTCATTAAACTGCTTTTTCTTTATAAATTATGCAGACATGGGCATGTTTTTATCAGCAGCATAAAAACAGACAAACATAATACGCTAATGTCTTGGTCCATTTTCATTGCTATGAAAGAATATCAGAGGCTGAGCAATTAATTTATAAAGAAAATAGGTTTATTTGGCTCATGGTTCTGCAGGCTGTATAAGTGTGGCACAGGCAGGGCATGGTGGCTCATACCTGTAATAGCAGCACTTTGGGAGGCTGAGGTGGGTAGATTGAGCTCGGGAGTTTGAGACCAGCCTGGGAAACTTGGTGAAACCCTGTCTCTGCAAAAAAATAAATAAATAAATTTAGCTGGGCATGGTGGTAGCTTGAAAATATTTTCTTTCATTCTGCACCTTTTCTGTTTGCTCTGTTGATAGTTTCATTTTATCTGTTTTTGTTGTTGTTGTTGTTGTTGTTTTACTTTAATTAGGTCCCTTTTGTCAATTTTTGTTTTTGTCAAAATTGCTTTTGGAATCTTTGTTATGAAATATTTGCCAGGTACCATGTCCAGAGTGGTGTTTCCTAGGTAATCTTCCAGGGTTTTTACAGTTTTAGGTTTTACATTTATGTCTTTAATTTATCTTGCATCAATTTTTGTATATGTTGTAAAGTAGGGGTCCAGTTTCCATCTTCTGAAAATGGCTAGCTAGTTAAATCAGCACCATCGATTGGATGAGGAATCCTTTCCCAGTTGCTTGTATTTGTCAGCTTTGTTGAAAATTAAGTGCTTGTACATGTGAGGCATTATTTCTGGGCTTTCTATTCTGTTCCATTGGCCTACATGTGTGTTTTTGTACCATTGTCCTTCTGTTTTGGTTACTGGAGCCATGTAGTATAGGTTAAAGTTGGGGACTGTGATGCCTTCATCTCTACTCCTTTTTCTTAGGATTGCCTTGGCTACTAAAATTCTATTTTGGTTACATATGACTGAAAATAGTGTTTTATGGTTCAGTGAAAAAGGTTATTGGTAGTTTGATAGAAATGAATTGATATGTTCCTTTGAGTAATATGGTCATTTTAATGGTATTGCTTCTTTCTATTCATGACCATGGAATGTTTTCCATTTGTTTGTGCCATCTCTGATTTCTTTGAGCAATGTTTTGTAGTCCTTGTTGCAGAGATCTTTCACCTTCCTTGTTAGCTATATTCCTAGATACTTTATTCTTTTTTTTTTTTTTGGCTATTGTGAATGGGATTGCATAGTTTATCTGTAATCAGCTTGGACGTTATTGATTTATAGGAATTCTACTGATTTTTGTACACTGATTTTGTACCCTGAAACTTTGCTAAAGTTGTTTTTTAGATCAAGGAGCTTTTATGTAAAGACTCTATGGTTTTCTAGTGTAGAATTATATTATCTGCAAACAGGGGTAGTTTTACTTCATCTCTTCCTATTTGGGCACTTTTAATTTGTTTCTCTTGCCTTATTGCTCTGGTCAGGGTTTCCAGCACTGTGTTCAGTAGGAGTGATGAGAGAGGGCATTATCATCTTGTCCCAGTTTTCAAAGGGAATGTTTCCAGCCTTTGCCCATTTAGTATGATTTTGTCTGTCGATTTTCTTTTTTTTTTTTTTTTCATTCAAAATTTTAAAATTTTTTGCTTTTTAATTGTACTTCAGGTTCTGGGATACATATGCAGATCATGCAGGATTGTTGCATAGGTACACACGGCAATGTGGTTTGCTGCCTACATCCTGCCACCACCTACATCTGGCATTTCTCTCCATGTTATCCCTCCCCAACCTTCCTAATCCTCCCCTGCTGTCCCTCTCTTACTTCCCCCCAACAGACCCCAGTGTGTGATGCTCCCCTCCCTGTGTCCATGTGTTCTCATTGTTCATCACCCGCCTGTGAGTGAGAGCATGTAGTGTTTGATTTTCTGTTCTTGTGTCAGATTGCTGAGAATTATGTTTTCCACATTCATCCATGTCCCTACAAAGCACACAAACTCATCATTTTTTATGGCTTGCATGGTATTCCACGGTATATATGTGCCACATTTTCCTTGTCCAGTCTATCGTTGATGGGCATTTGGATTGGTTCCAAGTCTTTGCTATTGTAAACAGTGCCACCATGAACATATGTGTGCATATGTCTTTATAATACAATGATCTGTAATCCTTTGAGTATATACCTAGTAATGGGATTGCTGGGTCAAATGGTATTTCTATTTTTAAGTCCTTGAGGAAGTGCCACACTGTCTTCCACAATGGTTGCACTAATTTTCACTCCCACCAACAGTGTAAAAGTGTTCCTATTTTTCACATCCTTTCCAGCATCTGTTGTCTACAGATTTTTTAATGATTGCCATTCTAACTGGTGTGAGGTGGTGTCTCAATGTGGTTTTGGTTTGCATTTCCCTAATAATCAGTGATGAGCATTTTTTCATATGTTTGTTGGCCTCGTATATGTCTTCTTTTGAAAAGTGTCTATTCGTATCCTTTGCCCACTTTTTGTTTTTTTTTTTTTTTTCTTGTAAATCTGTTTTAGTTCTTCACAGATTCTGGATATTGTCAGATGGATAGATTACAAAATTTTCTTCCCATTCTGTTGGTTGCAGCTTCATTCTAATGATTGTTTCTTTTGCTATACAGAAGCTCTGGAGTTTAATTAGGTCCCATTTGTCTGTTTTGGCTTTTGTTGCCAATGGTTTTGGTGTAATAGTCATGGAGTCCTTGCCTATGCCTATGTCCTGAATGGTTTTGCATATGTTTTCTTCTAGGGTTTTATGGTGTTAGGTCTTATGTTTAAGTCTTTAATTCATCTGGAGTTAATTTTAGTGTAAGGTATCAGGAAGAGGTCCAGTTATTGTTTTCTACACATGACTAGCCAGTTTTCCCTATACCATTTGTTAAAAAGGGAATCCTTTTCCCATTGCTTGTTTTTGTCAGGTTTGTCAAAGATCAGATGGTTGTAGATGTATGACATTGCCTCCTGGGCCTCTGTTCTGTTCCATTGGTCTATATCTCTGTTTTGGTTTTGATTACTGTAGCCTTGTAGTATAGTTTAAAATCAGGTAGCATGATGCCTCCAGCTTTGTTCTTTTTGCTTAGGATTGTCTTCGCTATGCAGGCTCTCTTTTGGTTCCATATGAAGTTTGAAGTGTTTTTTTTTTCCATTTCTGTGAAGAAGGTCATTGGTAGCTTGATGGGGATAGCATTGAATCTATAAATTACTTTGGGCAATATGGCCATTTTCATGATAGTGATTCTTCCTAACCGTGAGCATGGAATGTTTCTCCGTCTGTTTGTGTCCTCTCTTATTTCATTGAGCAGTGGTTTGTAGTTCTCCTTGAAGAGGTCCTTTACATCCTTTGTTAGTTGTATTTCTAGGTATTTTATTCTCTTTGTAGCAATTGTGAATGGGAGTTCACTCATGATTTGGCTCTCTGTTAGTCTGTTATTGGTGTATAGAAATGCTTGTGATTTCTGCACATTGATTTTGTATCCGGAGACTTTGCTGAAGTTGCTTATCAGTTTAAGGAGATTTGGGGATGAGATGATAGGGTATTCTAAATATGCAATCATGTCATTTGCAAATAGAGACAGTTTGACTTCCTCTCTTCCTAACTGAATACCCTTTATTTATTTGTTTATTTATTTATCTATTTATTTATTTTTTTGCTTGCCTAATTGCTCTGGCTAGAACTTCTTAAACTATATTGAACAGGAGTGGTGAGAGAGGGCATCCTTGTCCAGTGCTGGATTTCAAAGGGAATGCTTCCAGTTTTTGCCCATTCAGTATGATACTGGCTGTAGGTTTGTTGTAAATAGTTTTTATTGTTTTGAGATATGTTCCTTTGATATCTAGTTTATTGAGAGTTTTTAGCATAAAAGGCTGTTGAATTTTGTTGAAGGCCTTCTCTTCATCTATTGAGATAATCATGTGGTTTTTGTTTTTGCCTTAAGTTCTGTTTATGTGGTGGATTATATTTGTAGACTTGGGTATGTTGAACCAGCTTTGCATTCCTGGAATGAAGCCTACTTGATCATGATGGGTAAGCTTTTTGATGTGCTGTTGCAATTGGTTTGCCAGTGTTTTATTGAAGTTTTTTGCATCTATGTTCATCACAGATATTGGCCTGAAGTTTTCTTTTTTTGTTGAGTGTCTGCTGGGTTTTGGTATCAGGATGATGTTGGTCTCATAAGATGATTTGGGAAGGAGTCCCTCTTTTTGTATTGTTTGTAATGGTTTCAGAAGGAATAGTACCAGTTCCAGCTCCTCTTTGTACGTCTGGTAGAATTCAGCTGTGAACCTGTCTACACCTGAACTTTTTTTGGTTGGTAGGCTCTTAATTGCTGCCTCAACTTCAGCCCTTGTTATTGATCTACTCAGGGATTCAGCTTCTTCCTGGTTCAGGCTTGGGAGGGTGCAAGTGTCTAGGAATTTATTCATTTCCTCCAGGTTTACTGGTTTATGTGCATAGAGTTGTTTGTAGTAATCTCTGATTGTAGTTTGTATTTCAGTGGAATCTCTGGTGACATCCCCTTTATCATTTTTTATTGCATCTATTTGATTGTTTTCCCATTTATTTTTGATTAATGTGATTAGCAGTCTATTTAGTTGATCTTTTCAAAAACCAGCTCCTGGATATATTGATTTTTTGAAGATTCTTGTTTTTTGTTTTTTGTTTTTGTCTCTATCTCCTTCAGTTCTGCTCTTATGTTATGTTAGTTATTTCTTGTCTTCTGCTAGCTTTTGAATTTTTTTGATCTTGCTCCTTTAGCTTTTTCAATTTTGATGATAGGGTATAGATTTTAGATCTTTCCTTGCTTCTCATTTGGGCATTTATTGCTATGAATATCCATCTAGATCCTGCTTTAAATGTGTCTCAGTGATTCTGGTATGTTGTGTCTTTTTTCTCATTGTTTTCAAAGAACATCTTTATTTCTGCCTTGATTTCATTGTTTATCTAGTTGATATCCAAGAGCCAGTTGTTCAGTTTCCATGAAGCTGTGTACTTCTAAGTTAGTTTCTTAATTCTGAGTTCTACTTTGATTGTGCTGTGGTCTGAGAGACTGTTATGATTTCCATTCTTTTCCATTTGCTAAGGAGTGATTTGCTTCCAATTACGTGGTCAGTTTTAGAGTAGGTGTGATGTGGTGCTGAGAAAATGTATATTCTGTGGATTTGCGGTGGAGATTTCTATTGATATCTATTAGGTCTGCTTGGTCCAGATCTGAGTTCAAGTCCTGGATATCCTTGTTAATTTTCTGTCTCTTTGATCTACCTAATATTGGCCGTAGAGTGTTAAAGTCTCCCACTATTATTTTGTGGGAGTCTAAGTCTCTTTGTAGATCATTAATAACTTGCTTTATGTCCCTGTGTACCCCTGTATTGGGCTGTGGGTTTTCATAGATGGCTCTTATTATTTTGAAGTAGGTTTCTCCAATGCCTACTTGGTTGAGGGTTTTTCATATGAAAGGATGTTGAATTTAATGAAAATAAAGCCTTTTCTGCATCTATTGAGATAGTCTTGTGGCTTTTATTTGTAGTTCTGTTTATATGATGAGTCCCACTTACGGCTTTGTGTATGTTAACCAATCTTGCTTCTCAGGGATAAAACCTACTTGATAATGGCATATTAGCTTTTTGTTGTCCTGATGGATTCAGTTTGGTAGTAATTTGTTAAGGAATTTTGCATCTATGTTTATAAAGGATATTGACTTGAAATTTTCTTTTTCTGTTGTGTTTCTGCCAGATTTGACGTCAGAATGATGTTAACCTCATTGAATGAGTTAGGGTGGAGGCTCTTCCTCTCATTTTTTGGTATAATTTTGGTAGGAATGATACCAGCTCATCATTATACATCTAGGAGAATTCAGCTGTGAATCTATCTGTTCCTGGTCTTTTTCTGGTTGGTGGAAACTTTATTCCCTTTTTGCATTTTGGAACTAATTATTAGTCTGTTCAAAGATTTCATTTCTTCCTGATTCAGTATTAGGAGGTTGTATATTTCCAGGAATTCATCCATTTGTTTCATATTTTCTAGCTGAGTCCATAGAGGAGCTAGTAGTCTCGAAGGGTTTTTTCCTATTTTTGTGAGGTCAGTGATAATGTGTCTTTTGTCACCTCCTATTCTGCTTATTTGAATCTTCTATTTTTTAAATTAGTCTAGTTAGTGATGTGTCTTATTAATTCTTTCAAAGAATCAACTCATGGATTAATGCCTTTTTTGTATCTGTGTGTATGTGTTTTAGTTTTCTTCAGTTTGGCCGTGATTTTGGTTATTTCTTGTCTTCTGCTAGCATTTGGGTTGGTTTGCTCTTGCTTCTCTAGTTTCCATAGTTCAGATCAGGTGTCCCCAAACTTTTAACACAGGGGGCCAGTTCACTGTCGCTCAGATGGTTGGAGAGCCGCCACATACTGTGCTCCTCTCAATGACCACCAATGAAAGAGGTGCCCCTTCCTGAAGTGCGGCGGGGGGCCGGATAAATGGCCTCAGGGGACCGCATGGGGCCCGGGGGCCATAGTTTGGGGACGCCTGGTTCAGATTTTAGCTTGTTAATTTAACATCTTTCTGACTTTTTGATAAGAGCGTTGAGTGCTATAAACATCCCTCTTAACACAGCTCTAGCTGTGTCATAGAGATTCTGGTAGGTTTCATCTTTGTTCTTGTTAATTTGAAAGAACTTAATTTCCACTTTAATTTCATGGTTTACACAAGGTAATTCAGGAACAGTTTGTTTAATTTCCATATGTTTGTGTGGTTTGGAGTAATTTTCTTAGTACTGATTTACATTTTTGTTACAGTGTTGTCTAAGAGTGTGTTTGGTATAATTTTTTTCATCGCTTTTGCTGTGGATTGGTATGTGCCATGAGTGAATAAGAAGAACGTGTATTTTGTTTTTTTAGAGGTAGAAACGTCTGTAAATGTCTATTAGGTCTGTTTGGTTCAGTGTTAATTAACTCCTGAATATCTTTGTTAGTTTTCTTCTGGGATGATCTGTCTAATACTGTCCATTGGGTGTTAAAGTCTCACACTATTATTGTGTGGAAACCTTAGTCTCCTCATAGATCTCTAAGAGCTTGCTTTATGAATCTGGGTGCTTTTTTGTTGCTTGCATATATTTTTAGTAGAGTTAAGTCTTCTTGTTTGGAATTCAACACTTTACTATTAATTATATAATGCTCATCTTTGTCTTTTTTGATCTTTTTTGGTTTAAAGTCTGTTTTGTCTAATTCAGATGGTAATTTTTGATTTTTTTTCTTTCTGCTTTTCATTTGCTTTTTAGACTTTTCTCCATCCCTTTGCTTTGAGCCTATAGGCGTCATTGCTTGTGAGATGGGTCTTTTGAAGGCAGCGTACTATTAGGTCTTGCCTCTTTACCCAGCTTATCACTCTATGCCTTCTGAATGGGACATTCAACCTGTTTACATTCAGTGTTAATACCAATATGTGTGAATTTGATCCTGTCATCCTGTTTTTATCTGGTTATTATGCAGACCTGTTTGTGTGATTGCTTTATAGGGTCACTGGTCTCTGTACTTCAGTGTGTTTTTTTCTAGTAGCTGGTAACAGTCTTTTCTTTTTAGCGTTTCCTTCAGGACCTCTTGTAAGACAAGTCTTGTGGTAATGAATTCCTTTAGCATTTCTTTATCTCTGAAGGATCTTATTTCTCCTTTGCTTATGAAGCTTAGTTTGGCTAGATATGAATACATGGTTGGAGTTTCTTTTTTTCTTTTTGAGAATGTTGAACGTTTATTTGTAGAGTTCCTCTTGAAAGATCCCCTGTCAGCTTGATGGGTTCCCTTTGTAGGTCACCTATCCTTTCCCTCAAGCTGCCTTTAATTTTTTTCTTTCATTTTTGATCTTGGCAAATCTGATGACTGTGTGTCTTATGGATGCCCTTTTTGTGTAGTATCTTGTGGGTGTTCTTTACTTTCTTGAATTTGAAGGATGACCTCTCCAATGAGGTGGGGAAATTTTCACAGATGACACCCTGAAATATATTACTCAATTCACTTCCTTTCTCTCCATCATCTTCTGGGACACCAATATGTCATAGATTTGTTCTCTCTACATAATACAGTATTTCCTGAAGTTTTTGTTTGTTCATTTTTTTTCTCTATTTTTGTCTGTCTGACTTAGTTCATTGAACCAGTCTTCAAGCTTTGAAATGCTTTCCTCAGCTTAGTTTATTTTGCTATCTTAATACTTGCAGTTGTATTATAAAATGTTTGTTGTGTGATCTAACAGCTCAGTTTGGTTCTTTCTTATAACTGCCATTTCATGTCAGCTCATGTGTTGTTTTATTATTTTCCCTAGATTTCTTAAATTGTGTTTCGATTTTCTTCTGAATCTCAATGACCTTTATTGTTATCTATATTATGAATTCTGTTTCTGTCATTTCAGCCATTCCAGTCTGCTTAAGAACCCTTGCTGGGGAACTAGTGTGGCTGTTTTGACAACAGGAGCCCTTCTGACCATTTGAGTTGCCAGAGTTTTTGAGCTGATTCCTTCTCTTCTGTGTGGGTTGATGTTCCTTTAATGTGGTATAATTTTAGTGCAGTTGGTTGACTACTTTTCTGGTTGTTTCCAGGGGGCTAATGCTTTGTGCAGGTTCTCCATTTGTATCTGAGTTTTGGTCCGTGATTTCACAGAGTAGTATATCAACAAAGTATTTTTACTGAAGTTTGAATTGTGATTCATGACTTTTAAGCATAATGGCTAGTAGATAGGCTCTTGCTCAGCCATGTGGTTCCTCTGTATTTCCAAATGTTTGCATCATGCCCCTCTCAGTGCTTTGAAAGTATGGGCTTCTCTCCTGTTCAAGTGTTAACTGCTGATCTCAGCTTAGCACTCCCAAGCTACACACCACAGTCCTTGGGACAACTCAGGCTTTTTCTTCCTCATGCCACAGGAAGCAGGGGAAGGAAACTTGGTCATGGCTGTAGCAGAAGGACTTCCACTTGTATCTTGGGATTCTACTCCCAAAGAATGCAGAGTTCCTTGGTGTGATCAACCTGGAATGGGGTGACTATGTTGTGGGCCCAAGCTGAGGGGTCCTGCCTGGTGATGACCTGGGTCACAGGGAGCTCCCACATACTGATTACATACACTGCCTTCTGTCCTGTTTGCTTCAGGTTACAGAGAATCCCTGGGAAGTGATGGACCTTCCCCAAGGGAAACCTGAAGGCACGTTTTTCCTCACGGACTTTGAGCACAAGGACAACCTCTTCTCTGAGCTTTTGCCATGACAACAGATCTCTGTATATACAAATGGAGCAGTGGATTCACAACTTTAATTTTGATGCCCATGACCTATGTGGATTTTCTCTAAAGTAACAGAGAACTTTAGAACATTATGAAGATCTCAGGTCTTGCATGTTTTTGAAACTGTTGCTTACTATCATTACATGGGACTTTTCTTTTTAGCCTGCAATATATCTTCCATGCAGTAATCTGCAGGTGTATGTACTAAATATGATGGAGCAATTCGCTCCTTTTACCATCAGTGTTATAGCACTTTTTTAAAGTATTATTATAAACAAAAAGTTAGGATTCAAAAGTTAAAATGAGGACCAGTCAAGCCAAAGTAAGCTCTCCTGTACTTAGAGGATATTAACTAGGTCTGCTTCCACGTGGATGAGATAGCACACCTATAGCAACACACATATGAATGGTGGGCATTTTTGTGCAGTGTGTAAGCTTAGTGTTAGTATCTGTCAGACGCAGTCTGCTGTCACAAATTCAGATAAACATGGTCCCTATTGAAACAAAAGAATAGAACTATAGATATTCAGTAAGACAACAAAAACATTTCGCTAATTTAATTAACGGTTTTTAATGGCTGTAGTAATTCAGTGAGGCAATGCTGGGGCATTTGTATGAAGAATTCTATTTCTTTCTGAAGGACAAATGCTTAATATTGCATGAATATTTCAGCATTGTGACCGTTTGAAATTTTTTTGTCTAAGAGTTTTTCTGCGATCTTCCAAAATTTGTGATGTTTGTAGTTACTATAATTCAAGCTTTGAGAGTTAAAAAAAAAAAAAAAAAAAAAGACTGCCTTTCTTTTAAGAAAAAAAAAAATGCAAGTTTCTGACCCAAAGGACAGAGTGCAGTTCAATTAAATGTTGACAAAAATTAGTTACACTCCTTTTCTCATCTGCAAAAGGCACTGGCAAGTAAACCAGCTTTTCTGAAGAGCCATTCTTAACATTTAAGCCTTCAAAAGTTGGTAGTAGAATTTTTTTAAAGGCCCTAAGTACTGACGTTTTTAATGAGTGCTTTAATTTAAAATGGGTATTTGGAATAGCTGCTACAATGTATTCTTTCCATGTGATTTTTTTTTAAGTTGACATGCAGTCTAATTGCTATTTTGTAAAAGTTGGATATTTTCCTGCGCCCATAATGGGTTTGTGAACATGAAGAAAAGGAAACTAGAAGATACACAAACAAGTCAGAAAATAAGAACTTCAGTGGTTGCTGATGCTGAGATTATTGTTAAACCATAATTAATAATTTGGATGGCAGTACTTAACCTCTGTGGGAAACTCTTATAGCTGATTTTTTTCTGGTTTTTTTTTTTTTTTTTTTTTTTTTTTTTTCTTGTTACCCAGGCTGGAGTGCAATGGCGCAATCTTGGCTCACCGCAACCTCTGCCTCCTGGGTTCAGGCAATTCTCCTGCCTCAATCTCCTGAGTAGCTGGGATTACAGGCACGCGCCACCATGCCCAGCCAATTTTCTGTATTTTTAGTAGAGACGGGGTTTCATCATGTTGACCAGCTCGATCTCTTGACCTCGTGATCCACCCGTCTGGGCCTCCCATAGTGCTGGGATTACAGGTGTGAGCCAACGCGCCTGGCTCTTATAGCTGATTTAAGTATAATTTATAGAATTGCAGTGCAGTTAATTCTTAATGGGAAATCTGAAATCTAAAATTTAGATTTAAAAGGTACTGCATAACCATTGTAAGCATAAATTATTTAGCTCCTTTTTGTCATTTAGAATAAAATGTATTACTACTGAGGTGAGCTGCTCTTGAAGTTTTTTCAAGTTCTAGTGTTTGCTTCAGAGTAACAGAACTGAATTTACAGTTCTTTTCTAGATATTTGTCAGTAAAATAGCCAAATTCATTCTTATGTCTTTTTGTGACTGTGCTCTCCACTACTGGTGAGTGCTCCATAGTTTCTAAACTTGCTACTACAAAATGTGATTTTACATCCCTGCAAAACACAAGAGCTGTATTTGTATACAACACTGACCTTTTTACTCGTAATGTACGTTTCTGCTCAATATGCCTTGTTGTGGCTACTTTTTTGTGCTAATAAAGGATGTTTGTTGTTCTCCTTGTAAAAAAAAATTAAAACTAAAGTTAATAAATTTATACAGAAATAGTATTGTCAAAGTCAAAATTCTAGAATATAAAAGGTACAGTGGTTCCTAAAAACCACCACATGATGACAGTTTGTCTCATTTGTTCAATTTGGAATTTACTGTGTGAGCTCCTGGTTGTAATAAACAGCTAAGTAGAATTTTCTAAACCAGTGTAAGAAATTTTAACCATATAAGTTATTCAGATTTCATGTTTATGCTAAGCCCAATATGCAAATGTTAAATTCACCAACAGGGAACCTACTTATTGGTCCATAAATGTCAGAGAAACTTATTGGAATTGATTTAAAAAAAAGTTAAAAAATCAAATCTATAAACATAATCCATCACATAAGCAGAACCAAAGACTAAAAACCACATGATTATCTCAATAGATGCAGAGAAGACCTTCAACAAAATTCAGCAGCCCTTTATGCTAAAACTTCTCAATAAACTCTAGGTATCAGTGCAACATCGCTCAAAATAATAAAAGCTATTTATGACAAACCCATAGCCAATATCATACTGAATGGACAAAAACTGGAAGCATCCCTTTTAAAAACTGACACAAGACAAGGGCGCCTCTCTCATCACTCCTATTCAATATAGAATTGGAAGTTCTGGCCAGAGCAGTCAGGCAAGAAAAAGAAATAAAGGGCATTCAATTAGGAAAAGAGGAAGTCAAATTGCCTCTACTTGCAGATGACATGATTGTATATTTAGAAGACCCCATCATCTCAGTCCAAAATCTCCTTAAGCTGATGAGCAACTTAAGCAAAGTCTCCAGATACAAAATCAATGTGCAAAAATAACAAGCATTCCTATACACCAAAAACAGACAAACAGAAAGCCAAATCATGAGTGAACTCCCATTCACAATTGCTACAAAGAGAATAAAATATCCAGGAATACAACTAACAAGGGATGTCAAGGACCTCTTCAAAGAGAACTACAAACCACTGCTTAAGGAAATAAGAGAGGACACAAACAGATGGAAAAACTTTCCATGCTCATGGTTTGGAATAATCAGTATTGTGAAAATGGCCATACTTCCCAAAGTAACTTATAGCTTTAATGCTATCCCCAACAAGCTACCACTGACCTTCTTCACAGAACTGGAAAAAAAACAACTTAAACTTCATATGGAACCAAAAGAGAGTCTGCATAACCAAGACAATCCCAAGCAAAAACAACAAAGAAAGAAAGCTGGAGGCATTGGGCTACCTGACTCTTCAAACTATACTACAAGTCTACAGTAATCAAAACAGTATGGTACTGTTTTGATACCAAAACAGAAATAGAAACCAGTGGAACAGAATAGAGGCCTCTGAAGTAACACCACACATCTACAACCATCTGATCTTTGACAAACCTGACATAAACAGGCAATGGGGAAAGGAGTCCCTGCATAATAAATGGTGTTGGCAAAACTGGCTAGCCATATGCAGAAAGCTGAAACTGTACCCCTTCCTTATTCGTTATACAAAAATTAACTCCAGATGGATTAAAAATTTAAATATAAGATGTATAACCATAAAAATCCCTAGAAGAAAACCTAGGCAATACCATTGAGAACATAGGCATAGGCAAGGACTTTGTGACTGAAACACCAAAAACAATGGCAACAAAAGCCAAAATAGACAAATGGAATCTAATTAAACTCCAGAGCTTCTATACAGCAAAAGAAACAACCATTAGAGTGAACCAGCAACCAACAGAATGGGAAACAATTTTTGCCACTTACCCATCTGACAAACGGCTGATAGCCAGAATCTACAAAGAACTGAAGCAGATTTACTAGGAAAAACAAAACAAAACAAAACAAACAAACAAACAAAAAAACCCATTCAAAAGTGGGTGAAGGAAATGAACAGACACTTCTCAAAAGAAGACATTTATGCAGCCAAGAAACATGAAAAAACTCATCATCACTGGTCATTAGAGAAATGCAAATCAAAACCACATTGAGATACCATCTCACACCAGTTAGAATGGCTATTATTAAAAAATCTGGAGACAACAGATGCTGGAGAGGATGTGGAGAAATAGGAATGCTTTTACACTGTTGGTGGAACAGTAAATTAGTTCCACTATTGTGGAAGACAGTCTGGCGATTCCTCAAGCATCTAGAACTATAAATACCATTTAACTCAGCAATACCATTACTGAGTATATAGCCAAGGATTATAAATATTCTATGAAGACACATGTACATGTGCATTCATTGCAGCACTGTTTACGATAGCAGACACTTGGAACCAACCCAAATGCCCATCAATGATAGACTGGATACAAAAAAAAATGTGGCACATATACACCATGGAATACTATGCAGCCATAAAAACGGTTGAATTCCTGTCCTTTGCAGTGACATGGATGAAGCTGGAAAACTTCATTCTCGGCAAACTAACACAAAAACAGAAAACCAAACACTGCATGTTCTCATAAGTGGGTGTTGAACAAGGAGAACACATGGACACAGGGAGGGGAACATCACACACCAGGGCCTGTTGGGGGGTTGGGGAGATAGGGGAAAGATAGAAGGAGGTGGGGGATTGGGGAGGGATAACAGGAGAAATACCCAATGTAGATGACAGGGGGGATGGATGCAGCAAACCACCATGGTATGTATATACCTATGTAACCATCCTGCACAATCTGCACATGTACCCCAGAAATTAGAATATAATTTAAAAATAAGATAAGTGGAAATATGTGTGTGTGCGTGTGTGTATAGGTGATACAGAGCTTAAACCTCATTGCACAAATCAAAACTGCCTCAATCTACATAAATTTTAGGGTGTTTTATTTACTGCAAGATTTCCAAAGACAGAAATGGCAAATGAAGGGAGGTTCTTTCCTTTCAATGTTGCTTCACATTATTCTCACTGCAAAAAAGAATGTGTGATATATGCATTTAACTACCATTTTTTACAAGAGCCATAAATTGAAATGTCTGCATCCCCCAGCAATCATCTGCTTGGCGAATATAACTGTAAATGCTGAATCTTGTTCAGCATTTCATCTTCACTTGAGGCCTCATTCCCAGAGTATCATCATACAGTTTAATTGTGGACTTTGGTTTGCCGAATTTCTTAGTAATTTCCTTTAAAGGTTACTCCCATCCATTCTTATTTTTAGATACAGAGCTTGATACCTTTTGTAATTTCAGAATTTGAGTTCAATGACTAGTGTTTTGAAATAATAGTGAAAATGTAAGAAAAAGACAACTATCATGTTGCAACAAATATATTTTTATTTTTATAATTGTGATACTTTGTAGAGTTACTTTTATGATGTTTGAGCTTTAAGAGCAGGAAAAGTAATGTATAGAAATACAAAAATATTAAAATTCTCACTCTAATATAGGAAGTGACAAACCTGTTTTCAGTACATGCCAAAGTGGAAAAAAAAATTACATGACTATCATCTTTTTCAAATTTTGACATTTTCTTGGGATTCTTCTGGAAATATTAATGAAGTATATAAAAATAAAATAATGGGGTACAAAAACGTGTACTGGTCACAGGAACTTTGCTGTATGAATTGTAACATTTCTTTATCAAGTAGTTGCTTATTAAAACAAATCATTTGCACTCAAATTCAACTTAATTTTCAGATTATAACTATTTACATGAGTATTGGTTATTAGTTAAATATGAGATGACCACAAATTTGAAAATATTGTGACCCGTAAGGAATAAAAAAATACAACAGTTGAAATGATGAACAAAACCTGAAAAAGAAATTAAGTCTTTTTGATTACATATGAACGACAAAAAAACAGTCAGCTCTATTGTTTTTGTCTAATTATTTTACAATGGATTATAACAAAAGATCAGAATATACCAGATGATCAGAATATTGGAAGAAGATGAGAAATATTTTTAACTTCTCTAAATGTGTTGTAAAGCACCAGCTTAAAACAAAATTATAGTTAGGTTTCACACTGTTTATTTGCTTTTTTATCACCTTTACACTGGTGCTAGATAAAATATTGCTTTAAACCAGGTGAGAGCAGGATTGGGAGAGTGGAAACAGTAACACGGTAAAGATTCTTTAAATCTAGACATGCAGCCTGCCAAGAATGCTGACCAAACCCTTTAGTACAGCACAGCTTGTGCTATTTAAATGAATCAAGACAACATAAATAATAAAAGCAAAGCCAGGATTAAAAAAAAAAAAAACTTTCAATGAAATCCAAGGTTTTTATGATCTTCAAATATTCTGCTAGATTTTTTGCTTTATACTGCCAGTTTGTAAGATAATTAAATACAAAGTAATATGTTTTGCTAGCTCTTGGATACACCTAAATCAAATAAATAACTAGTAAACTTTATGCGAAAGATAGTTCTCATTGTCATTATCTTTAATTAATCAGATTTTTCAGTTTTAGAAGTCACTTTCAGGTTTTCATGAAGCTGCTATTTGGCACTAGTTAGTTCTTAAAAGCAGCTGAAAACCCTGGAAGGTCATGTTGAAAATCAAATATATAGAAAAGCTAAATAAAACAGTTGCCATCATCAGAAAGCTGATGTGTCACTCAAAATTATGTTTCTATTTCCAAGTGAAGGATTGGAATTTTAGTTTATTAAGAGTATATTGGAATTTTAAGAGTATATTGAAATTTTAAGTTTTGGAACTTCTAACACTTAGAAAATGCGTTAATGAAATTGTTTTTGAACTGTGTCGCTCTGCATCATGGAAGGTGAAGTTGAGGTTCTGACTATTGTTCATTGCCACCAAAATGAAACAGCATTACTTCCCTCCATTCCACATATTAGGCTTCTGTGTAAGTGTTAGTTCTTTTGTATTTACTTACTTATGCTTACTTTTAATTTTTTTAGAGATAGGGCTTCCAGGCTGGCCTCAAAGTCTGGGTTCAGGTTCCCAAGAAACTACGAATGCCCACCATGGTGCTGGTGAATGCATTCTTTCTGTCAAAGAAGGACTTTTAATATAAAATATTATTAGAAAGACTTAAAATCTAAAATATTATTACATATCTAATAATATTTAATTAGAATTAGAAAATAGTCATTAAGCTGTCAAATTTTATTTGGCATGACATATTTTGGCTTTAATAATGTAAAAATATTATAAATTAAAACCCAGGACTTACAATAGTGTCAATCGTCCGTCATTGTTTCATTTGGGTTCAGAGGCAAGATCCAGTAACAAAGACATTAAGATGTTTTCTCTTTTTAAAATTACACTTGATAAAAATTACTCAGTGTATCTTGATAACATATTTTAATTCATATCTTCAGGATTCTCTTGGAAAATCAAAAAGGACCATGGAAATTTATGAAGTAAATAATAATAGTAACCAGCCAAAGCTGTAAATAGGATATATTTGGTGTTGATGATCAGTTTTGGAGTTTTCTTTTTAATCTATTTTATTAAGAGATAAAAATACTAAGCCATGTTTTAGAGTTTTGTGACTATTGCTAAAGATGAACCTGGATTAAGTTAGGACCCGAAAAACCTACTTTAAGCATATTAAAAGTAATAAATCACACATATTTTAAGACAGTTATAAGGAAACACCAACTATATATCCTCGTAGTCTGTCTTTCTATTCTCTCCTATTAAATCCTTTCTCTCTTAACCTATTGTGTATTACATACAATAAACTAAAAAGAGGACAAAAGAGAGCTTTACAGCTTCATGATATATCCCAAAATAATTATGTGTAGTGTACCATGCAGAAGATGTCTAGTGCACCTTAGTTCCTCTAAAAACCTTGCTCAGTTATTATCCTTATCCCATTTAATATTATACCTTTTAATTGTTTGTAACAATTACTTTCTAATTTCTAAACACCGTTTTTAGCTTTGCACTTTATTTTATGTAAGTGAAATCATACAGGATGCATATTTTTGGATAAAGTTTCTTTCACTCAAATTCATTATTTTGAAGATTAATTTGTGTTGTTGCATGTAACTGCAATTCCTGATTTTTCATGATGAATAGTATCCCAATCTATAAATATAACGCAAGTTATTTATCCATCTACTTTTGAGAGGAAGTTGAGTTGTTTCTAATTTTTATTATTACAGAAGGCACTTATGTATAAGTTGGAACTTCTCTTCTGCACATGGTTCCCTTGGATGTAAAACCATGGGTGAAATGACTGGGTGTTAAGTTCAATTTTAGCAGGAAAATACTTTTTCCAAAGAAGTTGAATCCATTTACACACTCCACAGTAATGTTTGAGAGTTTCCCTCACTCCACATATTTGCCAACATCTGGTGTGTTTAGTTAGATATTTAATTTTAGACATTCTGGTGTCTTTTGCATTTGTATCTCATTGCAGTTTTAATTTTTATTGCTTTAATAACTGAGTTAAGCAATTTTAAAATATTAAATAACCTCATGAATATCTCTTTGTGAAGTTCCTTTTCAAGTCTCTTGCACATATTCTTAATAGACTTTAGTTACTTATTAATTATATATTACTTTATTATTTATTAAATATTCTGGACACAAACTTTCACAGGTGTTCAAATGCATTTGTTTTTTAATTTGGTGTCTGGCATTTTCATTCCCTTAATGGATTCTTTTGATGTACAGAAATTCTTACCTGTGAGGTAGATCAGTTTATCAGTCTACACCTTTATGTTCAGCACTTTTTAAAATGTCCTCTTTAATCTTTGTCTACCACAAGGCCATAAAGATAATCTGCAATATTAACTCTGCAAATGTATTAGTTTGCATTTTATACACTGGCCTACAACACTTCCATAATTTATTTTTGTGTATGTGGTGTGGTGTTCATCAGGTTTTGTTTTTTTTTCCACACAGTTATCCAATTGATCTAGCGCAATTAACTAAAAAGGACCATTCCTTCCCATTGCTTTTGTCATCAACTTTTTTCTAAATCAGGCCCTAGATCTCTTTTTCCACTCCATTTTCAGTTTCACTAACCTATTTTCTCTTCTCTTTTCCCTCCCCTCCCCTCCCCTCTTCTTCCCTCTCCTTCCCTTCTCTCTCCCTCTCTCTCTCTCTCTCTCTCTGTCTCGCACATTTATGTCCAATAAGAAGCAAGATTAATTACTAGTTTACAAACCTTAATGTCCAGTAAAGCACATTTTTCTCATTTTTTTTTAAATCTCTACTCTTGGCCTTTGAAATTTCATATAAAGTTAAAATCATTTGTCGAGTTGCATATAAAAACACAAAAGAGTTTGAATCATTCTGATAATATTGAATCTACAGAGTAACTTGAAGAGTATTTACACTTTTATAAATTGAATTACGTTTAGATAACAAGTTTATTCTGGTCTTAGCAAAGCTTTATTCTCTGCAGTAGTGTATGTAAGATTAACATTATTTATTCACTAGTAATGCCATCTGAGTCAACAGTTCCTTTGGGAGAAGATTTGATATTATGCATTACATTTTTAATGGTTATAGAAATAGGAGATTTCAAGTCTTCTTGAGTTCATCTCAGTAAAATGTATTTTTTCTAGAAATTTGTACATGGTCTATTTTTACAGTTATGGCATGCAATTATGCTTTTTCATAATTTTTATAGTTCAGACTACAAACACAATTACATCTTTTAAAGTTCTTGATACTTTTAATCTTTTTAATAGTTTTATTTTGTAATAGTTTTATTAGTAAAGAATCAACTGGTACTTTTATTTAAGTAAATTTAAATAATTTAGTTTCAGCATTATTTTCTTCTAATAGATAAACTTAGAATTGTGAATTTCCTTTAAGTATAGCTACATTTCACAAGTTTTAAAGTTCATTAGTTTTCAGCTTAAATTTTTTAAAATAGAAACAAAACACACATTAATAAGCCAGAAAAAATTTAATAAAGAGTAATCTCTATTAAAAGAATGGTTAAATGGTCAAATCTTTGGCAAACTGGTAATAAAATTTATAAACAAAAAGTACAGAAAGTTAATTTTAAAATTTAACAAGTTTTATAAATAAAATTTATAGTAGTAAATTTTAAAGCTATAGATGTAAAATATACAAATAAATATATACATTTCCAAAATTTACATTTTTATTAAAGATTAATTACAAAACATTATTTCAGTACTATATAATAAAGATGAAATAGAGACAATTAAAAATATAAGCAAATAAACACAAAACACTTGCTAAAATTTTTGAAGTGAAATCTTAGACACAGAATAAGTGTCAGAAAACTCATTAGACAAAAGTTAGAATGCTATACACTTTTTAGGGCATAAAGGCCTTACTAGAAGTGCATTTGTATGAAGAACATAAAGTGTTTTTAAATGTACAGATTAAATTTGCATTCGCATTTACTTTACCGTATGTTCCAGAATGGCAGCTTTACAGGCTTGAAATAAGACGTAGTTCAGTTATCAGGCAGTTCTTATTTGACAATTTTTATAAGAAATCTTCCTGGAAGCCCACAAATAGAGAGAAGCATATTGATTTCCTAGGTTTAATAGGCAGTAGAAGAAGTGACAGTCATTTATTTCCGAAAACTCCTGGGGGAATGCAGCCTAGCCTTAAACAGGACTCAAGGCTGTCAACCAAGGTAGATGGATAACCACGTTTAGCAAATGATCATGCAGACTAAAGCCAAACTTGCCCTAAGGTGAGGGACAGTGGTAAAGCCTGAATGGGGAGAATTTGCTATAGATTGTGAATGATTAAATGTCTATGAACATCAAAAATATTGACATCGTTTTAATAATTTTTTAAAATTTCTTCTCCTTAAAAATAGTAATCAAATTATATTAGTTTTGAATTTTAAAAACATAACTGCTTGGGAAAAATACTCTTTTAATGCATTTTTTAGAAAAGCAAAATAAAACTCCAAAGAAAAGACAAGCAATATATATATATTTTGGGGGGGCGGGGGGCAGAGTCTTGCTCTGTCACCAGGCTGGAATGTGGTGGCGCAATCTCGGCTCACTGCAACCTCTACCTTCTGGGTTCAAGTGATTCTTCCGCCTCAGCCTCCCAAGTAGCTGAGACCACAGGCGCATGCCACTATGCCCGGCTAATTTTTTTGTTTTTTTAGTAGAGACGGGGTTTCACCATGTTGGCCAGGATGGTCTCCATCTCTTGACCTCGTGATCCACTCGCCTCAGCCTCCTAAAGTGCTGGGATTACAAGCGTGAGCCACCGCGCCCAGCCGACAAGCAATATTTTAATTCTGAAGAAATATTAATTCCGTGTTGCATATTTTAAGAAAGTTTCTGTCATGTAATTTTAAAGATTGAGTCACTAAGATAGAAGTCTTTGGTATTTCTTGTTGAGCTGAAGTAATTGGGTATTCTGGGAATACAGTCATAGAAAGAAGGACCGTTATTTTCTGGAAAACAATAATACAAATTCCCACTAATAATGGCCATGATAATTGACACTGTTCTACAAATCAAAAGTCACACTATTAGATTGTCACAAGTTTTAAGTACATATGTTTACTATATTTTGTTACAACAAATAGAAAATGCATCTACTCTAATTATATAGAAATTAGAAGTAAATGCCCCTTAAGCAAGTTGAAAGACATATTTTCCTCAGGTGATCTGAATATCCTAAAATATATTTACACACTATTTAAACAACATTTGTTCTTTAGAATATAGAATCATTAATCACCATGAACTAATATTTTTTTTCAAATTTTACCAAGGCAAGTTCAGATTAGAGAATAGCTCCTTGGTTAAGAGAAATCATAGATAGGAAATCTGTACCAAATGCTGCCCCCTTAATTAATAATGTTTAAACAAATGACAGGAGTATGAATGAAAGAACTCAAGGTATGGAGAGTTCCAAGTCATAAATAAATTAGACCGGTGACCTTCAGATTTGTTTTGTTGTCGATGATGTTTTTCTTTCTTCAGCTACAAAGCTCCTCATTCCGTGAAATCTCTGGTGCTGATCCAATATATAACATAGATAAAAGCAGAACTGCTCAGGAGAAAGCAGGTCTTGGTCTCTTGGGTCTACTTAATGCACCTGAGGCCACACACAGAATGGAATCTTATTCTGAATTAGAGACACAAAAGGGCTCTTCTGCTTCAACACAGCTTTTCAATTAACCTTTATTACTTTACAAATAATAATTCTTTGGTTATGACTATATACTTGTTAAAATGTAAATGCTCTTGAAGGGGTAATTAAGTCAATCTATTATTTTATTAACACTAGAATAAATTGCTTTTACATCCTTTCCCTTAAGGCAAGAAAGCAGATAATAAAACAAATTTTAAGATACAAAGAAAAAATACATAGTAGGAAAATTTGAGGATATTGAAATAAAAATTTTGGCTACTTCACAGTTTCTATAAGATTCAGATTATCTGTTATCTTAACATAATTTTAATTAAATTTTATAACAGGAATATGATATATAGTCTACTGCATTTAGTCAAACTATAGATTTAGGAAATTGGAATTAGGAGTCTGCACAGTTTGACCAGGAGAGAAGAGAGTCACAATTGCAAATCTCAATGGTAAGCATGAAAAGTTTGGTAATTTGTGTAAGATTATTGAGTGAGCAATCACGTAGCCACTTAGAAACAATTCTCCATGAGTTTCTTGTGATTCTATACATCTTGTAAAAAGCCATTGACAGCTTTGTTCTGAATTATTTTTTCAAGGATTTTTATATAGCAAACAGCCTTTGAAAAGAGAAATAGTGTTTCCTTCCTTCCTGTGCAGAGGGTAGATTAATTTCTTTACCAGGTTAATAAAAATAATGTCTCCTTCAAGGGAAAAGATAGGGAAGGTCTTCTAGCATCCCCCTTATAAAGTTGATGGTTTCCTAACCAGTCCTAACCACATCATGTTGCCTGCTGTGCTCTGAGTAATAATGACCTTCATCTCTGGCCTGGAGTCTCTGTCTCCTGCCAGCGTCTATAAAACTGTGGTAGGCTAAATTGTTAGCTTACAAGTAGAATAAAACAGCAGACCTTTCTACAGGCTTTATGGCAGTATGTGATATGCAAAATGTCAAGAACTGAAAGTGTGATGCCCAATAAGTAAGTGGTATGATAGGACCTATGCTAGCCAAGAACTGAAATAAAAATTCTAAAGCAGAGTTGAAGGGAAGGAAAAAAAAAAAAAAAAAAAAAAAAAAAAAGAGTTCCCTCAAGTCACTGGGAAATGCTGAAGGACAAAAGAGAGGCAAATGTTTACCAAGGGCTTTCCTTATGTCTTGAAGGTTACTGGCATTATCAGCCCTGAGGCCACTAGGCCTAGTATTATTACATTCTCTACCCTGTTTCTGTAGGTCATCACAAAGAAAGCAGAATTCTCACACCATTCCTCACTGCCTTTACTTTAATACCTATGTGACTGTCTCTGTCTCTCCTGGGCCCTCCTGATACATACAATCTATCCTCCTTCTCTGTTAGGTTTTTCCCCAGAACACTCATGATCATTTGACTAGTATTCATGAATTTTATTACCTCTTGATTTCACTTCTTTCAATATAAGCTTTGTAATATTAGAGATTTTTGTCTGTTTCATTCACTTATTAATTTTCATTTCCTAGAATAGATTCTAGAATTCTATAGGTAATAAAGAAGCATTAGTCAAATGAATTAATGAACAGATGAATGAATGAACAATGGAGGGTTGTGGTTAAGTTGAACACTTTCCATTTATTTAAAACCTTTCAATCATTTCATACTTTGTTTGCTAGACCACCTTCCTTTGCATATCTCTTAATTCCTGAAGCATTGACTAAGAAGACAGGTTTTCAAATGTATCTAAATAGTAACAGACACTTTCCTTTAACTTTTTCCTCCACTTAGCTGCCACCATCCTCACTTTCCAAAATTTATAAAGTGCACGAAGATTTAAGGGAAAATATAAATGCAATAAGCTTGTGATTCAAATTTATTGCTAATGATCACATCATCTTTGGTAGGTGATATCAACCAAAGATGTCTTCAGAAAGGAAAAATGTACTTGATGTCTGGTTCAAATGACATGTAAATGGGTCAATAGTTTTAATCGAGAGAAAATGCTTTACCTTTCAATAGAAATCTAAGCTGATGTTTAACATACAGATTTTATATATTATTTATGTATAGAAAATTTAGTTACAATTCATGCCCTTCTTCATTTTAATATTAAAAAGGCACTAAAGCAGTATACAGTTAAGAATCTTTTTTATTTTTAGTTGTGGTCTGCCCTGTGACTAACGATGTCCTGAGCCCTCTGAGTGGGGACTTGTCTTTCCATAAGATACTATAAGTAAATGGTGTTAGTGTTGATGCAACCAGGACATTTAAAGCTGCCAGATTTTATTTCCTACTGCTTATTTCAGATGTACTATGCGTCTCAGCATTTAGCAATCACTGTGCATGAAATTCTGTATGTGTAAGCCTTAGATTTTTGCACATTTTACAAATTTATAAAACCCAGATTCAAGCAAAACAAGTTAATGTTTGAATTTGTTTCCTTTAAAACAAAACAATACCACTATCTCCAGCTGAAAATTATTTATGATTTCTTTACATTGACTGGTTACATTCAGTGACTGAAATGTATAACTGATGGGAGAAGGGGCCCATCTATAGATGCTGCAGCAAAGACACCGGCTGTGGGGGACGTGGGGGCGTGGCTTACAGCCAGGGCGGCTATCTACACAGAGCTGGTGGGAGCCAGGAACAGGCAGGAGCCCCACCCGCTTCCGAGTTGGTAGGACAGGAGCCCTGCCCTCTCAGGCACAACTTCAGCTATCCAGCAGCAGCCAGGAACCCAAGTATCCCTGAGCTCTTAGGAACCCAGTAAGCCCCTCTGCCGTTGCAGGCTTAGAAATGCCTGCTTCTCCTGCCTGGCCTCTCCCTGCTCATGATGCCTGCTCCATTTTCAGAGTAAAGCTGTCGCCAAACCCAAGCACTGTCACAACCTGGCTGGGTGTGCACATGCTCAGGATGGTGCTGATATGCCAGCCCTGCCACCTTGGTCCCCTCCGTGGGGACCCCACCCTTGGTCCCCTCTTGGTCCCCCACCTTGGTCCTGTTTGAAGGCTGAATGGCACAGGAAGAAGGCCAAGTAGGGGTCTGAGGGTGGCTAGGCATGGGACTGCAGGCACCCCTTGGCAGGAACAGCCTGGGCACCATGAACAGTGGCAGGAGGCAGACAGGCTCCTGAGTGCAAAGGAACAGGTCCCGAGTGATACCCTACCTTCAAACCAGAGAAGGTCTGAAGCCTGAGGGCCAGACTGCTATTTCTAAGGACCAGAATGAGAACTTACAGTGCTTTTTCCAGGGCAGCCATACCAATCAGCAGGTACTTCTTCCCTTCTGAAGCCCACAAAAACCCTGGATTCAGCCAGACTTGGGTAGATGATGAGAGGATCTGACCGTGGATAGGACCCACGTGCTGTGGGTCTCCTCTCTGCTGAGAGCTGTACAGTCATCAGGATGACCTCCCTGAGGATAGGAGCTACCCACTCCAGATCTCCTCTCTGCTGAGGGCTGCAGAGATTTTGGGATGTACTGCCTGAAGAGAGCAGTTTCCCACTGTGGGTCTCTTCTCTACTGAGATGTGTACACACATGAGGATGAACTGCCTGTGGAGAAAAGCTACCCACTTCAGGTTTCCTGAGAGCTGAACTGTCACTCAGTAAAGTACTTCTTTGCCTTGCTCCACTTGTCTGTGTACTTCATTTTTCCTGGATACAAGACAGTAACTCGGGACCTGCCAAATGAAAGGACTGAAAGAGCTGCGATAAAAACACAGCTGAAACACACCCACTGCTCACCACGTTGTAGATGAGGAGAGAAGAGAGAAGAGCTGTGGCCCTTCAAGTATCTCAGACTTGGGAGCTCCCTGAGCCAGGGCTGTGACACCCTTTTTAGGGCTCTGCAGTTCCTGGTGTCTCCAAGGTTCTGGGTGCCACCATTTCCCCCAGTGCCCACTGAGGAAGAGGCTTGTGGTATGCCTGGTTCCATTGCCACAGGAAGCCAGTAGCTGTGCCCAGCACTATAGCTGACCACCCCACCGCAGCTGGTATGCCAGGCTGTACACAGCAGCCAGACTCCGTGCTCGCTTACTTGCTCACACTCTCCTCACCACTCCATGCCTGGCTCCACCTTGAAATGCATGGGACTCAGGCTGATAGCAAAAGCCAAGCACAGCCTACCTGCCCAAGTGGACAGTGGGCTCAAGCAAAACTAAGGCAAAGGTGCCACTGGCCACAGAGTTTTTTGGCTGGGAAAGTGACACCCTAAGGATCCCATGACATTTTGCGGGACTTCCCTGGGATCTCTGGAAGGTTGAATAAAAGTGGACTTGCTGGTTTCTCTCCTTTTCTCTGAGTCTCTAAACTCCAAAATAGCCAAAATCCAAAACACTGGACCTCCGTTAGCCAGTGAAAAGTAACTGTTGTGGCTGTGGGACTTAAGACATGGAGAACAGGCTTGCTAAGGACGAAACCATTAATCTTCAGTCATCTTCCAGTGTTGGGAATGTTGGCTCCCTTCACAGAGTTCTAGACGTCACATGGAATCTGAAGGGGGTCCTGGGGCAATGGAGGGTAGCTGGCTGAGGCTATACTTCAGTGTTATCCAAAGGCCCCTGGACTAACTTTAATCCCCAGTCACTTGTTAGAGTGTCAACACTAAGACCCCCAGTCCCTCTCTTCCTCCCTCCCTCTGTCCCATCCTCCCTCCATCCCTTCCTTCCTTCTTTTTCATTCTTTCTCTCCCTCCCTTTATCTGTCTTTTTTCTTTCCTTCTTCCTTTCTTTCCTTCTGTCCTTCTTTCTTTCTTTCTCTTTCTTTCTTTTCTTTCTTTTATTCCACTCCTTTTTCCTCTCCCTCTTCTCTTTCTTTCCTTCCCTCCCTTCCCCTCCCCCACATCCCCTTCCCTTCCCTCCTTTCCTGGTTGTCATAGCTCCTATCTCTTCTTTATATACAATGTTATGGGAATTGTTGCAAACCACATAAATATTACTGAGTAGAGTGAGCATTTCGGCTTAGTCATCAGGAGTGTAAATGAGAACACTGTGGTATCTGTCTATTGTTAGGTGCATGGAGCATGTAACAATTGAGAGATTTTCATTCTCTTGCTGAAGAACCCATTTGCATAAGGCAAGAAACTTTTTTCTTCAAGCACCCTTCCTTTCCTTGCACTTAAGTTGGTTTCTTCTCTTTTCTTCACCATATCATGAGTTAACATAGTCCTGCAAGATTCTTCAGAGGGAAATATAAAAACAAGAACATTTTTCACTTGTGAATCAAAATTCTCATCCATGTTATGAAAATTCAGAGTATGAATTTAAATTGTCAAGCTAGCATATTAATAAAATGAAATAAAACTGCTAAATAATTTTTTATTTTGTTATTCGCAATCCAGATCTCACATGATTTCCAAACATTAGGCATTTCTGCTAAAGATTAGTTCACATCTAAAGTAATGATAATAATAATGAAATAATCCTCAATGATACTAACTAAGAAGATACACCCATAAAGCCAAAGAGGAATAGTATCCCTGGAACTTAAGAAATAGAAAACTCCGAGACAGTATATTTCAGAATACTGAGTAAGTTATTTAAGGTATAAAGGGAGAAACAAAATTAAAAAATTAGTCCCCAAGAAAATTGCCAAGTGATTTGTAATAAATCCAGTAAAATCTCTAGAAATGAAAATACAGATGCTATAAATGTTAGCAGAAAAACTTTTAAAAACAGTATAACTGAAGAAAATATTCATAAGCAATGAAAAGTAAATAACAGCTATTAATAGATTAAGTTAAACATAACCAATAGGTGTTAAAAGAAAATGAAAAACAGGAAAAAGGAGCTATTAAAATAGGATGAAAGGTATAATATAAGTGTAATAAAACTTTAAGAAATTTTAGAGCCTTGTGAGAAGCAATATTAGAACAGGTAACTGATAATTTTCTTGAATTGTTAAAAGATATTGATCATCAAAGTGAAAAAGCATAAATTTATACATATATGAAGTTATATATAGTTATATGTTATATAGACATGTATATTGTATATAAGTTATGCATATATATAGCCACACATGCAGTATATATCCAATGCTACATAGATACATAGATTTTAACATATGTACACATTGCAGTGCAAGTGCAGAATGCAGAAAATCAAAACGAGGAATTTTAAAACAGGAAGAAAAGGTAGGCATTATAAAAATGAGATAAAATTCAGACCAATGAAAGTATTTATATTTTCAATAGAGTTCAGACACTTGAACACATTTTGTTTGCTCAGTGATAATAACCAACACTTAAATATTCATATGCTGCTAAGGTATCATTCGAAATTAAGATAAAAAGAACATTTTTAGACAAAAGAATAAACGAGAGAGTTAACTACTTGCAGACTGTGGTTGACAGAATTATAAACAATTTTCTGTTATGAAGAGAACAAATGCTAGAAGAAAAGGAATTTCAGAAGAAATGATGACAGAGCTAATGATAACTTATAAAGAGAGTGAACATTACTGCAATGTTCATAAATAAGTAATGACTTTATAGAAGTGAAGTTTATAAAAAATGGAATTAGATACATTTTTGATGGGTGGTGAGAACATATATTTTTGTTAATTTTAAGAGTAAGTGTGAAGGGAATAAATAGAAAAATGTAACTTTCCTAGAGGAGTGCATAAAATAGAAACAAAGATAATCATCAAAGAGTGCTCTGAGCATATATACTGTCTTTTTCCCTTCCTAAGAGCCATTTACAATGAGAGTAAGCAAATGGACTTCTGCCAGCCAAGAAATAGGGAGATGCATGGATGGTTTGGGAATGGGCAACACTGATTGGGTAACACATTTAACTCTTTTTGAAAAAATAAATTGTTGACACATCCCTACTGATTAAATAGGAAATAAAGTGGCAAAAGAAAATATGCAGCGAGTTATTGCACTCAGTGAACCTGTCTGGTCAGCACAGGACCAAAACGGTACCTGGACGGGGTCTGCAGGAGACTCAGATGGGGTATAACATTGTAGAAAGAGGGAGAGGGTTATGGATGATTAACAGACGGTCCATATATGGAAAAACTGGAAGAGCTATCTCCATTCTATTTATACCTTTTGTCCTATATCTGGTCATTTTAAATTACACAGAGAGCTTAAATACCTTACATTGTATCTGGATCATTGGAGAACTACAGGACTCATGAAAGATTTACCAAACGTCCTAAAGAATTAGAGATCCTAGGGTAGATGCTGGCTCCAATGTTTAAATTCCTCTGACCATTAAGAGACCCTTGGCTTAAATTCAGATTATTGGTTTATTCATCCCAAAAAGAATTGAGTCAGTCAGCATCCTTACATATGTCTATAGTGTTCTCCTCCTTTCATCAACAGGGGAAATCTATTCCAGCTACCTGGAAAATATCCCAGTCCATATACTTAAATGTGAATGTCTATACTGATTGCTATACATATAGTAATGAAAATCAGCAGCAGATAAAAAAAAAATCGAAAAGAACAAACAGAAATAAAAACAATGAATACAGAATTAAAGGCCTCAAAATTTAACCATTGTTAATGTATATTTTCAGAAAGATTTAAGAACATGTTGATTACATAAAGCCTGAACATGATGTTACAAAATGAGAAAAATAAACAAAGATTGGGAATGGGTGGAGAGGAGAAGGCAAAAGTGAGTTTTAAAACTAAGCATTTATAGCCAGGTGCATACCTGTAGTCCTAAATGTTTGAGAGTATGAGGCAGGAGGATAAACTGAGCCTGGGATTTCAAGGCTGCAGTGAGCTTATGATGGTACCATGGTACCACAAGCCTGAGCAACAGGGTGAGATTCTGTCTCACACAATAATGACAATATAAAGAAAATTTAACATTTATTAGTCAAAAGAAAAAAAAACCCTAAAGATTAGAAATTAAGGAAAGGAAATCTTCTTAGAGGAGTTTAAAAAAACATTAAAAAGTTGATTCTGAGAGAAAAGAGGGATAATGTAACATTCCAAGCGTGTCAATACATGAATTACAGAACTTGATAAGGAGGGAGTAGGAAAAAATACGGAGAAGAGTAAATAACTACGGTTGGAAGAGAAGTAACTTATAAAAGCTGAAAATAAAAAAAATATCAAAATGAGAAGGGCCTGCTGGATCCCCTTTTGAAAAGGTAGAAAATACAAATAAATAAGACTATAACTGGATACACGACTTTCAATTTGCACAGCACTGAGTTTCCAGAGTGAAAAGCCAATTTCATCAGATTACTACCAATCATGGTAGAATATACAAAAATATACAATATATTCAATTATTTGATTATAAAAATATGATTTGAACCTAGGATTCTGTATCTATGGAATCATTAGACTTGGAAAAATTTTACCTCCCAAATGATTTCTATCTTCCTCATTTCCCTTCCACAGTTTCTCTATTATTCCTCCTTTCTATTTCCTTCTCTTCCTTTCTATCTTCCTTCTTTCTTTCCTTTTTCTTTATTACTGTAAGTTATTGGAAAATTTTGTTTGTAAATATAAACAAGGAAAAGATGTGTTAAAAGTAAAAATAAAAGATGGCTATATGAGCAATAGTAAAATTCATCTGGGATTCCAGGAGAATGAAACGGCAACTTGTTATGTGAGCAAAGAAGCAGTACTTAAAAAAGAGGTCCAAATTAGAACATAAGTTGAGTGACTGCTAAAAGCTAATCTTCAGGAAAAAAAAAAATGGATAAAAAGGAATACATGGAATAGAATGTGGCTATGCTAAAGAAGCTCACACCACTTCACTCAACAAGGGCAAAGCAAAGGAGATTAGAAATTCTGGGAAAAAAAAAATAAGACAAACCTGATCCAAATATAAAATAACCATAGGAAACCATGCTTTTTAGCTCTTAGTAACGTATAAAAATAGAATCAATATCAACAAGATGTGGATTGCATTCTTCAGTAGGTCAGAGATGAAATTGAACCTACAGAGAAGGAAGTTTGACATCAGCATACTACTAGCTATACAAGTGGATTGGTTAAAAGTCAGTTATTTATTAGTTTTCACCTTGTTTGAAAACTTCAATATTCACCCACATAAATTATATCAATCTAGACAACACAAAAGCAAAGGTGTACCTCTCAGAAAAAGGAAGGTGGGGAAGAGGGAAAATAACATCTGAAAGTCAAAGAGATGCGATCTGAAACAGTACAAAAAAAAAATACAGATTGAAGAATTAGTAGAATTAAGGGATGAAGAATATGATCCAAAGTCTCAGCTGTTATAACAATAAGTCAGGAGATAATTTCTAATGATGATATATTTAAAGACCCACAGATCATGCTATTTAATGATTTGGTGGTAATAAAAACGTTTTCTGGAATGTGACACTGACCGGGGTGAAACTATTCCATTCAATTATGGTTTCCTTAATACTGTTTTATTTTCTACTATGCATATACACATTGCTATATTTTAAATATTGCAAAATCAAATTAATGCATGATACATTTTTTTGATATTTTAATTACGAGATTACACTATAATAGCTTTCCTATCTGAATTTCAGAATTTTAAAATAAGAAAAATGTAATTTTTAATAGAGAACTTCAGCAGTTTTCTTTTTCTTTTTTTTTCCTTTTTTTTTAATTGCGTTTTAGGTTTGGGGGTACATGTGATGAACATGCAAGATTGTTGCATAGGTACACACTTGGCAGTGTGGTTTGCTGCCTTCTGTCCCCTCACCTGTATCTGTCATTTCTCCCCATGCTATCTCTTCCCACCTCCCTACCCCCCCGCCCCTCCCCCATTTCCCCCCAACGGACCCCAGTGTGTAGTGCTCCCCTCCCTGTGTCCATGTGTTCTCATTGTTCAACACCCACCTATGAGTGAGAATATACGGTGTTTGATTTTCTGCTCTTGTGTCAGTTGGCTGAGAATGATGGTTTCCGGGTTCATCCATGTCCCTACAAAGGACGTGAACTCATCGTTTTTGATGGCTGCGTAATATTCCATGGTGTATATGTACCACATTTTCCCTATCCAGTCTATCGTCGTTGGGCATTTGGGTTGGTTCCAGGTCTTTGCTATTGTAAACAGTGCTGCAATGAACATTCGTGTGCACGTGTCCTTGTAGTAGAATGATTTATAATCCTTTGGATATATACCCAGTAACAGGATTGCTGGGTCAAATGGGATTTCTATTTTTAGGTCCTTGAGGAATCGCCACACTGTCTTCCACAATGGTTGAATTAATTTACATTCCCACCAACAGTGTAAAAGTGTTCCAATTTCTCCACATCCTCTCCAGCATCTGTTGTTTCCCGATTTTTTAATGATCGCCATTCTAATTGGTGTGACATGGTATCTCAATGTGGTTTTGATTTGCATTTCTCTGATGACCAGTGATGATGAGCATTTTTTCATATGTTTGTTGGCCTCCTGTATGTCTTCTTTTGTAAAGTATCTGTTCACATCCTTCGCCCATTTTTGAATAGGCTTGTTTGTTTTTTTCTTGTAGATCTGCTTTAGTTCTTTGTAAATTCTGGATATCAGCCCCTTGTCAGATGGATGGGCTGCAAAAATTTTTTCCCATTCTGTTGGTTGCCGATTCACTCTACTAACTGTTTCTTTTGCCGTGCAGAAGCTGTGGAGTTTGATTAAGTCCCATTTGTCTATTTTGGCTTTTGTTGCCATTGCTTTCGGTGTTTTGGTCATGAAGTCCTTGCCTACACCTATGTCCTGAATGGTTTTGCCTAGATTTTCTTCTAAGGTTTTTATGGTATTAGGTCTGATGTTTACGTCTTTAATCCATCTGGAGACAATTTTGGTGTAAGGTGTCAGGAAGCAGTCCTGTTTCTGCTTTCTGCACATGGCTAGCCAGTTTTCCCAACACCATTTATTAAACAGGGAGTCCTTTCCCCATTGCTTGTTTTTGTCAGGTTTGTCGAAAATCAGATGGTTGTGGGTATGTTGTATTTCCTCTGAGACCTCTGTTCTGTTCCATTGGTCTATATCTCTGTTTTGGTACCAGTACCATGCTGTTTTGATTACTGTAACCTTGTAGTATAGTTTGAAGTCCAGTAGTGTGATGCCTCCTGCTTTGTTCTTTTTGCTTAGGATTGACTTGGCTATGCGGGCTCTCTTTTGGTTCCATATGAAGTTTAAGGTGTTTTTTTCCAGTTCTGTGAAGAAGGTCATTGGTAGCTTGATGGGAATAGCGTTGAATCTGTAAATTACTTTGGGCAGTATGGCCATTTTCACGATGTTGATTCTTCCTAACCATGAACATGGAATGTTTCTCCATCTGTTTGTATCCTCTCTTATTTCGTTGAGCAATGGCTTGTAGTTCTCCTTGAAGAGGTCCTTTACGTTCCTTGTTAGTTGTATTCCTAGGTACTTTATTCTCTTTGTAGCAATTGTGAATGGCAGTTCGTTCTTGATTTGGCTCTCTTGAAGTCTGTTACTGGTGTATAGGAATGCTTGTGATTTTTGCACGTTGATTTTGTATCCTGAGACTTTGCTGAAGTTGTTTATCAGTTTCAGGAGATTTTGGGCTGAGATGATGGGGTCTTCCAGATATACAATCATGTCATCTGCAAATAGAGACAATTTGATTTCCTCCTTTCCAATTTGGATACCCTTTATTTCTTTTTCTTGCCTGATTGCTCTGGCTAGAACTTCCAGTACTATATTGAATAGGAGTGGTGAGAGAGGACATCCTTGTCTAGTGCCAGATTTCAAAGGGAATGCTTCCAGTTTTTGCCCATTCAGTATGATATTGGCTGTTGGTTTGTCATAAATAGCTTTTATTGTTTTGAGATACGTTCCGTCAATACCTAGTTTATTGAGGGTTTTTAGCATAAAGCGTTGTTGAATTTTGTCAAAAGCCTTCTCTGCATCAATTGCGATAATCATGTGGTTTTTGTCTTTGGTTCTGTTTATGTGGTGAATTACGTTTATGGACTTGCGTATGTTGAACCAGCCTTGCATCCCCAGGATGAATCCTACTTGATCATGGTGGATGAGCTTTTTGATATGCTGTTGCAATCGGTTTGCCAGTATTTTATTGAAGATTTTTGCATCTATGTTCATCATGGATATTGGCCTGAAATTTTCTTTTCTTGTTGAGTCTCTGCCGGGTTTTGGTATCAGGATGATGTTTGTCTCGTAAAATGATTTGGGAAGAATTCCCTCTTTTTGGATTGTCTGGAATAGTTTCAGAAGGAATGGTATCAGCTCCTCTTTGTATGTCTGGTAGAATTCAGCTGTGAACCCATCTGGACCTGGGCTTTTTTTGGGTGGTAGGCTCTTTATTGCTGCCTCGACTTCAGACCATGTTATTGGTCTTTTCAGGGTTTCGGCTTCTTTCAGGTTTAGGCTTGGGAGGATGCAGCTGTCCAGGAATTTATCCATTTCTTCCAGGTTTACTAATTTATGTGCATAGAGTTGTTTGTAATAATCTCTGATGATGGTTTGGATTTCTGTGGAATCTGTGGTGATATCCCCTTTATCGTTTTTTATTGCATCAATTTGGTTATTCTCTCTTTTCTTTTTTATTAATCTGGCTAGTGGTCTGTCTATTTTGTTGATCTTTTCAAAGAACCAGCTCCTGGATTTATGGATTTTTTTGAAGAGTTTTTTGTGTCTCTATTTCCTTCAGTTCTGCTATGATCTTAGTTATTTCCTGTCTTCTGCTAGGTTTTGAGTTTTTTTGATCTTGCTCCTCTAGCTCTTTCAATTTTGATGATAGGGTGTCAATTTTAGATCTCTCCTTTCTTCTCATGTGGGCACTCATTGCTATATATTTTCCTCTAGAGACTGCTTTAAATGTGTCCCAGAGATTCTGGTATGTTGTGTCTTCGTTCTCATTGGTTTCGAAGAACATCTTTATTTCTGCCTTCGTTTCATTGTTTATCCAGTCAACATTCAAGAGCAAGTTATTCAGTTTCCATGAAGCTGTGCGGTTCTGAGTTAGTTTCTGCATTCTGAGTTCTAACTCGATTGCACTGTGGTCTGAGAGACTGTTTGTTATGATTTCTGTTGTTTTGCATTTGCTGAGGAGTGAGTTATTGCCAATTATGTGGTCACTTTTAGAGTAGGTGTGATGTGGTGCTGAGAAGAATGTATATTCTGTGGATTTGGGGTGGGGAGTTCTGTAAATGTCTATTAGGTTTGCTTGTTCCAGGTCTGTATTCAGGTCCTGGATATCCTTGTTGATTTTCTGTCTGGATGATCTGTCTAATATTGACAATGGGGTGTTAAAGTCTCCCACTATTATTGTGTGGGAGTCTAAGTCTCTTTGTAAGTCATTAAGAACTTGCCTTATGTATCTGGGTGCTCCTGTATTGGGTGCGTATATATTTAGGATCGTTAGCTCTTCTTGTTGCAGTGATCCTTTTACCATTATGTAATGTCCTTCTTTGTCTCTTTTGATCTTTGTTGCTTTAAAGTCTATTTTATCAGAGATGAGAATTGCAACTCCTGCTCTTTTTTTGCTCTCCATTTGCTTGGTAGATCTTCCTCCATCCCTTTATTTTGAGCCTTTGTGTATCCTTGCATGTAAGATGGGTTTCCTGGATACAGCACACTGATGGGTTTTGGCTTTTTATCCAATTTTCCAGTCCGTGTCTTTTGATTGGGGCATTTAGTCCATTGACATTTAGGGATAGTATTGTTATGTGTGAATTTGATGCTGTCATTTTGATGCTACCTGGCTGTTTTGTTGGTTAGTTGATGCAGATTCTTGATTGTGTTGATGCTCTTTTACCATTTGGTGTGCTTTTGGAGTGGCTGGTACTGCTTGTTCCTTTATAGGTGTAGAGCCTCTTTCAGGAGTTCTTGTAGAGCAGGTTTGGTGGTGATGAAATCTCTGAGTGCTTGTTTGTTCACAAAGGATTTTATTTTTCCTTCACTTATGAAGCTTAGTTTGGCTGGATAGGAGATTCTGGGTTGAAAGTTCTTTTCTTTAAGGATGTTGAATATTGGCCCCCAATCTCTTCTGGCTTGTAGGGTTTCTGCTGAGAGATCTGCTGTGAGTCTAATGGGCTTCCCTTTGTGGGTAACCCGACCTTTCTCTCTGGCTGCCCTTAGCATTTTCTCTTTCATTTCAACCCTGGTGAATCTGACGATTATGTGCCTTGGGGTTGCTCTTCTTGAGGAATATCTTTGTGGTGTTCTCTGTATTTCCTGGATTTGAATATTGGTCTGCCTTGCTAGGTTGGGGAAGTTTTCTGGATAATATCCTGAAGAGTATTTTCCAGCTTGGATTCATTCTCTTCATCACATTCAGGTACACCTATCAGACGTAGATTAGGTCTTTTCACATAGTCCCACATTTCTTGAAGATTTTGTTCATTTCTTTTTGTGCTTTTTTCTCTGTTCTTGCCTTCTCTTTTTATTTCATTGAGTTGATCTTCGACCTCTGATATCCTTTCTTCTGCTTGGTCAATTCGGCTGTTGAAGCTTGTGCATGCTTCACGAAGTTCTCGTGTTGCGTTTTTCAGCTCCATCAATTCACTTATACTCCTCTCTATGCTCTCCATTCTCGTCAGCAGTTCGTCCAATCTTTTTTCAAGGTTCCTCTTTTCTTTGCGTTCGGTTAGAACATGTTCTTTTAGCTCATTGTAGTTTCTTACTACCCACCTTCTGAAGTCTGATTCTGTCATTTCATCACCCTCCTTCTCCATCCAGTCTGGTTCCCTTGCTGGTGAGGAGTTGTGATCCCTTTTAGGAGGAGAGGTGTTCTGGTTTCGGGAGTTTTCATCCTTTTTGCGCTGGGTTCTTCCCATTTTTGTGGGTTTATCCACCTGTTGTCTGTCTCTGTCCCAGGGAGTTGGAGCTTTATGAGTTTCCATTGCACTACTGCCTTTTTTGATTTTTCTTTCAGGTCTGACCCGCCCAGCTAGCAGCAGGCCTAGCCACTGCCTGCCCGCAGGGGCTTTGCTGAGCTGCTGTGGGCTCTGCCCAGCTGCCCTGAGCTCTTCCCTGTAGTCCTTTTTATATGGGCATAGTTAGAACTGTCTGGGCAATGGTGGCCCCGCCTCTGTTATGGCGGACTCTCTCTGTTGTGGCAGGTTGCCTCGGCAATGGCGGGTTGCCTCGGCAACCGCAGCCTGCCTCCATAGCGGTGGAGAGTCTCAGTAATGGTGGAAGCCCCTCCCCCACGGAGCCGGACTGTCCAGGTTCAGCTGTGCTTGGTTTGAAGGGCTCAACCCAGAGGGTTTCCAATTACTGTTTTTGTTTTCGTTGTTGTTGGGGGTGTAGGGGTGGGACCAACCGAGCCTGATCACCTGGCTCCCTGACTCAGAGTCTTTTCTTTTAAGTTGAAGGACCCCGCGTTCAGGTCGCCTGCTGAAAAGGCGCTGAGATCTCCCATGCTGCGACTCACGGAGTGGGCTCGAACTGCGGCGCCGGCTCCTGGCGGATTTTTTGCCTAGGAATCTCCTGTCCTGACTCGCTATTTCAGATGAATGGGCAGCTCTGCCGTCTCAGGGCTCTTCTTGCCAGCTAAGAGGGCTCCCAGACCAGTGGCTTTTGTATGGAGAACCGCAGCAACAGGGCGTGGTCACAGCAGCCGCGCGGGTGGAATCAGCCCCACAGGGGCCAAAACAGCCGCACCGGCTGGGACTGCGACGCTGGCGACCCCTCTGCCTGGGTATCTCCTGGTCTGTGGGCAATAAGAGTTCCTCTGGAAATGCGGCGTCCACTCACCCTCTGCACCTTCACTGGGAGCTGAAGTCCTGAGCTGTTCTTAGGCGGCCATCTTCCCCTCAGCAGTTTTCTTAAATGTTCCACTTGTAATCAAATTTGAGTGGTAGTGCTCACTTCTTCATTGCATTTTATTGGTCTCAGTTTCTCAATGGGTACTTAGCAAAGCTTAGCCCACGCTATAATAGTATTAGATACAAATAATTTCTTCAAGATAATACATGCTACAAACAATAAATTATTTCATCTAAATAAATCAAAACACAGGCAATTGATACCAATTAACCAAAAAAGATTTTCATTGGTTTTATTTCCCACAGTATTTATAGGGAATCAGCTGAGGATACTTTTCTTGACTATACATGCTAACCAACAACTCACTTACCAATGTATTAGGATATATTTTTTCACATTAAAAATTACAACTGCATTCAATATTTTAAATCCATATTCATATACTTTTTAATAAGTCCCAACATGATTTTGAAATGGAAATATGGGAATAAATGTGAAGCAATTATAGAGTGAGAAGACACTATTGAAAGAAAGTATAAGCACGGCCAACTTCTCAGGCATGTGACCTCAGAATCACACAGGGCCCAACATTAAGATGGCACCATGCTTGGATTAACACTCTGCTGTTGCTGTCTTGTCACTATTAATAATTCTTTAACATGGAGATTTTATTTTGCACTGAGCCCTGCAAATTATATAGACAGACCTATGAGTAAGCATGGATTTCAACAAATTGATATGCTTAGAAAGAAAACACAAGTACAAATTTCCAGGAGAAAATCTGAAATATTAATTTTATCCTCCAGAAATCTGAACTTGATCTCAAGGTTATTTTTTCTGTGATTTTTATTGTTTCTGTCTCTGGAGACTAAAAGCAAAATTGATATGAATAATAATTTCTACTAGAGGTTTTAAATCTTTATGATAAATTGGAACATGATGTTTTATTAATAGTTTACATTTTTGTTTAGGTTTTTTTTCATCTTGGTTCTATTTTATAGAATCCATTTATTGGCACTCTTTTTTAGCTCAGATAGGGGTTAAGGGACTAATATATCCACATGTAAGCAAGTTCTTTTGAGGTTAAAAACTGAAGTATTTTTATGTTTTATCACTGTTAAGATTTTGTCACATATTAAAAATTTTAGCAGAGGCATGTCATTTGATATTCATGCCTATGTAGGCTTTTAAATTAATGTAGAAAAGCTAAGTTGCTATATTATTCATATACTTTCAGGAAGCAATAATCGTAACCTGTTTGGAATATATTTCTTTTTCTAAACTAATTGTGTCCTAGTGTTCCAGGATCAAAGGCCAGAGTATGTATGCACATTTCTACCTCCTCCATTGGGTAGGGAAGAGGAAATTCTTCATCTGTGGCCACAGTCTTTTAAGAAAGCTAAGAAAAAGTAATGAATCAGTTGTTCATAGTATCTACTAAAAAATAAACAACTTAGAAGTCCAGATTTGAAGTAAATTTAAGTATTAGAATTTGAAGATTTTAAGGTAATCCCAAGACCGCAACTCTCTGGTTGGTTAACAAGTAACTACTAATAACTAGTATAACTGTAATTACTAATAGTTAATTAGCTACCTACTAACTCATAGAAAACACTTACAGGTTTGCACAGAAGGTAGCCCAACAAATGTGGATCATCTTATTGTAGCTAAAAATTAGAATTTTCTTCCTTTTCTTGGAGGACTTTGCTTCACTGTAATTTGTAACTAGTTAATAATTTACTATACCTTGTAACCTTGTACTTGGAAGATAATAATGCATAGGATGTGTCCAAATATTTTCTTCATGAAGATGAAAATGTGTCCCCATCTCAAGCAATATGGCTGATGAAAAAAAGTTATTTTTCCGAAGCTGAATAGTAGTTTCTCCAAAATAAGTGAGATTGAGTTACTAAAATTACTCATGGCTATGCGACCTGTGTTTGAATAGTATAAGATGACAAAGAGTAATAGGTGTAGAAAACAAAAAGCACTATTTCCCATTTAACATGTCCGCCAAGATGCTATTTCTATTCTGTAATCATTGGTATTCAAGACAGTGTATGCTCCTTTTACATATGAGGATGACAGTTTTTAATATAAATTATGCCCTAGTAGTAAAAATGGGCATACTTATGTGTGTTAATAAATTCAGGTTTGAATTCCTCAAGACCTAGAAATAGAAATTTTATTTGACCCAGCAATCTCATTACTGGGTATATATTCAAAGGATTATAAATCATTCTATTATGAGGACACAGGCACACGAATGTTCATTGTAGCACTGTTTACAATAGCAAAGACTTGGAACCAACTGGTGTATTTCATGTCATTTTGGTCAAACTGTTATTTGTTGAACACCTATTTTATGCTAGGAGTACAAAAATTACAAAAGCAGGGATCTGCCATGAGGAACAGATATACTGATAATATAAGACACATTAGTCTAGTATTCTATATCAAATGGCCCATCATTGCTTGGTGCTAGGTGCCATGGAACAAGGGAATCAGCCAGAACTCATCCAGCAAGTTCCAACTTTATGAATTTATGTCTGAACCAAATCCTAAAATACAGCCAAAGAACTGACAGTTAGATGAGGATGATAAAAATCATTCCATGCCAAGGGAATGGAACAACCAGTTTCAAAAGTATGAGAGAACATGATGAATGGGAAAAATGTTAAGTAATCAGCTATTTTTAAAATCATTAAGCAGTAGTTGAAACCTATTTTTGTCAAATTTGTTTCAAATTGAAGAAGACTTAATGCTCCATTGTCTGATTTTACATTTAACTTAATTTTTACCAAGAAAATGTATCATGACATGAAAAAGACATGATAAAATTGGCAATTGTTTGGGCTCAGAGTAAAGCATTAATAGCAGAATGAAACAATGGCTCCATGCATAAAATGGCAGCTGTCAGAAGAGCTCTCAAGATTTATATTTACTACAGAAAATACATTTTTCTTTTTGCTATATTGAGAGCAATGCTAGTTTTCTAAACACCTAACATATATCTTATTAAAAGGATAGTGCTTCATGTACACGTTCTTACTGTGTAGAATGCTATACCCAGTGGGCAATATACATACTGTGTGTATACACACTGTGTACCATACAAATCAGTTAGACATCACAATGAGGTAAGTTTTGAAGTTGTTTCCTATTTATAACTTTTAGAAATAAAAGAGGAATATTCGCTGGTCTCTAAAATATGTTTAATATTCTGCTATAGTTATTTTGAAATTCTTAGTTTTAAAAATTGGACCTGCATTTTTACTTTGAGCCCTGAAAATTATGTAGCCAGTTTTTTTTTTTTTTTTTTTAAGTTGTACTTTAGGTTCTGGGGTACATGTGCTGACCATACAGGATTGTTGCATAGGTAGATACTTGGCAAGGTGGTTTGCTTCCTCCATCCCCTGACACCTGTAACTGGCATTTCTCCCCATGTTATCCCTACCAGCCTACCCACCCCCTGCTGTCCCTCCCTTAGCCCCCCATTACCAACCCCAGTGTGTAATGCTCCCCTCCTTGTGTCCATGCGTTCTCATTGTTCAACAACCACCTAAGTGAGAACATGCAGTGTTTGGTTTTCTGTTCTTGTGTCAGTTTGCTGAGAATGATGGTTTCCAGATTCATCCATGTCCCTACAAAAGACATGAACTCATCTATTTTTATGGCTGTGTAGTATTCTGTGGTGTATATGTACCACATTTTCTTTGTCCAGTCTATCATTGATGGGCAATTGGGTTGGTTCCGGGTCTTTGCTATTGTAAACATTGCCGCAATGAACATATGTGTGCATGTGTCTTTATAATAGAACAATTTAATAATCCTTTGGGTAGATACTCAGTAATGGGATTGCTGGGTCAAATGTAATTTCTATTTCTAGATCCTTGAGGAATTGCCCACTGTCTTCCACAATGGTTGCACAAATTTACACTCCCACCAACAGCGAATAAGTGTTTCTTTTTCTCCACATCCTCTCCAGCATCTCTTGTCTCCAGATTTTTTAATGATCGCCATTCTAACTGGCATGAGATGGGATCTCAATGTGGTTTTGATTTGCATTTCTGTGATGACCAGTGATGATGAATATATTTTCATGTTTCTTGGCCTTGTAAATGTCTTCTTTTGAAAAGTGTCTGTTTGTATCCTTTGCCAACTTATAAATGTTTTTTTTTTTAATCTGCATTAGTTCATTGTAGTTTCTGAATATTAGCCCTTTGTCAGATGGGTAGATTGCAAAGATTTTTTTCCCATTCTGTTGGTTGCCAGTTCACTCTAATGATTGTTTCTTTGGCTGTGCAGAAACTCTTAAGTTTAATTAGATCCCATTTATCTATTTTGGCTTTTGTTGCCATTGCTTTTGGTGTTTTAGTCATGAAGTCTTTGCCTAGTCCTATGTCCTGAATGATTTTGCTTAGGTTTTCTTCTAGAGTTTGTATGGTGTTAGGTCTTATATTTAACTGTTTAATCCACCTGGAGTTAATTTTAGTGTAAGGTGTCAGGAAGGGGTCCAGTTTCTGCTTTCTGCACATGGCTAGCCAGTTTTCCCAACACCATTTATTAAACAGGGAATGCTTTCCCCATTGCTTATTTTTGTCAGGTTTTTCAAAGAGTAGATGTTTGTAGATGTGTGGCATTGCCTCTGAGGCCTCTGTTCTGTTCTGGTGGTCTATATCTCTGTTTGGTACCAGTACAATGCTGTTTTGATTACAATAGTCTCTTAGTATAGTTTGAAGTCAGGTAGCGTGATGCTTCCAGCTTTGTTCTTTTTGCTTACAATTGTCTTGGCTATGCAGGCTCTCTTTTGCTTCTATATGAAGTTTAAAGTGGTTTTTTCCAGTTTTGTGAAAAAGGTCAATGGTAGCTTGATGGGATTGTATTGAATCTATTAATGACTTTGGGCAGTATGGCCATTTTCATAATATTGATTCTTCCTAAGCATGAGCATGGAATGTTTCTCCATCTGTTTATGCCCTCTCTTATTTCCTTGAGCAGTGGTTTGTAGTTCTCTTTGAAGAGATCCTTTGCATTCTTTGTTAGTTGTATTCCTGGGTATTTTATTGTCTTTGTAGCAATTGTGAATAGGAGTTAGGTCATAATTTGGCTCTCTGTTTGTCTGTTATTGGTGTGTTGGAATAATAGTGATTTCTGCACATTGATTTTGTATCCGGAGACTTTGCTGAAGTCGCTTATCAGCTTAAGGAGATTGTGGGCTGAGATGATGGGGTCTTCTAAATATACAATCATGTCATCTGCAAACAGAGACAATTTGACTACCTCTTTTTCTACTTGTGTACCCTTTATTTATTTTTCTTGCCTGATTGCTCTGGCTAGAGCTTCCAATATTATACTGAATAAGAGTGGTGCGAGAGGGCATCCTTGTCTAGTGACAGATTTCAAAGGGAATGCTTTCAGTTTTTGCCCCTTCAGTATGATATTGACTGTGGGTTTGTCATAAATAGCTTTTATTATTTTGAGATACGTTCCAATAATACCTAGTTTATTGAGGGATTTTAGCATAAAGGGCTGTTTAATTTTGTTGAAGGCCTTCTCTGCATCTATTGAGAGGATCATGTGGTTTTTGTCTTTGGTTCTGTTTGAGGGATTACATTTGTAGATTTGTGTATGTTGACAGCCTTGCATACCTGGATGAAGCCTACTTGATTGTGGTGGATACTCTTTTTGATGCAGTGTTGCATTCGGTTTGCCAGTGTTTTACTGAAGATTTTTGCATCAATGTTCATCATGGATATTGGCCTGAAGTTTTCTTTTTTAGTTGAGTCTCTGCCAGGTTTTGGTATCAGAATGATGTTGATCTCCTAAAAAAAAAAAAAAAAAATGTTAGGGAGGATTCCCTCTTTTTCTATTGCTTGGAATGGTTTCAGAATTAATGATACCAGCTCCTCTTTGTATGACCTCATCTGGGCCTGTAACCTCATCTGGGCCTGGACTTTTTTTGGCTGGTAGGCTATTAATTGCTGTCTCAACTTCAGATATTTGTATTGGTCTATTCAGAGTTTTAATTTCTTCATGGTTTAGTCTTGAGAGGGTGTAAGTGTCCAGGAATTTATACATTTTTTTCAGATTTGTTGGCGTATGTGCATAGAGTTGTTTGTAGTGACTTCTGATGGTGGTTTATGTATCTGTGTCTTCTGTGGTGTTGTCCCCTTTATCATTTTTTATTGCATCTATTTGATTCTTCTCTTCTTTTTTATTAGTCTGGCTAGTGGTCTGTCTCTTTTGCTGATTTTTTCCAAGAACCAGGTTTTTCCAAGAACCTGGTTTCATTGAATTTTTTGAAGTGTTTTTTGTTTCTCTGCCTCCTTCAGTTCTGCTCTGATCTTAGTTATTTCTTGTCTTCTGCTAGCTTTTGAATGTTTTCTAGCTCTTTCCATTTCGATGATAGGATGTCAATTTTAGATCTTTCCTCGCTTCTCATGTGTGCATTTGTTGCTATAAATTTCCCTCTCTACACTGTTTTAAATGTGTCCCAGAGATTCTGGTATGTTGTGTCTTCATTCTTAATGGTTTTGAATGTCATCCTTATTTCTGCCTTCATTTCATTGTTCATCCAGTCAACATTCAGAAACACGCTGTTCAGTTTCCATGTAGTTGTGTGGTTTTGAGTGAGTTTCTTAATCCTGAGTTCTATTTTGATTGCACTGTAGTCTGATAGACAGTTCATTATGATTTCTATTCTTTTGCATTTGCTGAGGAGTGATTTACTTCCAATTATGTGGTCAATTTTAGAGTAAGTATGGTGTGATGCTGAGAAGAACATAAAATCTGTGGATTTGGGGTGGAGTGTTCTGTATGTGTCTTGGTCCAGCTCTGCATTCAAGTCCTGGATGTCCTTGTTGATTTTTTCTCTCATTGATCTAATATTGACAGTCGAGTGTTAAAGTCTCCCACTATTATTGTGTGGGAGTCTAAATCTCCTTGTAGGTCGTTAAGAACTTGCTTTATGTATCTGGGTGCTCCTGTGTTGGGTGCATCTATATTTAGGATAATTAGCTCTTATTGTTGCATTGATCCTTTTATCTTATGTAATGCCCTTCTTTGTCTCTTTTGATCTTTGCTGAAGTCTGTTGTTGTTTTTTTTTTTTTTTCCAGAGACTAAGATTGCAACCCCTGCTTTTTTTTGCTACCCATTTGCTTAGTATATCTTTTTTCATCCCTTTATTTTGAGTTTATATGTGTCTTTGCACATGAGACGGGTTTTCTGAATAAAGCACCCCAATGGTTCTTGACTTTTTATCCAGTTTGCCAGTCTTTGTCTTTCGATTGGGACATTTAGGCCATTTACATTCAACATTAATATTGTTTTGTGTGAATTTGATCCTCCCATTTTGTTACTGGCTGTTTTTTTTTTTTTTCCAGATTAGTTTACTCAGTTTCTTCATTGCATGGTGGGACTTTGCCATTCGATACGTTTTTGCAGTGGCTGGTAGTGGTTGTTCCTTTCCGTGTTTAGTTTTTCCTTCAGGAGCTCTTGTAAGGCAGGTCTGGTGGAAACAAAATCTCTCAGTAATTGCTTGTATGTAAAGGATTTTATTTCTCTTTCACTTATGAATCTTAGTTAGGCTGGATATGAGTTTCTGGGTTGAAAGTTCTTTTCTTTAAGGATGTTGAATTTTGGCCCCCACTCTGTTCTGACTTGTAGGATTTCTGCCAAGAGATCTGCTGTGAGTCTGCTGGGCTTCCCTTTGTGGGTGACCCGACTGTTCTCTCCGACTGCCCTTAGCATTTTTTCCTTCACTTCAACTCTGATGAATCTGACGATTGTGTGCCTTGGGGTTGCTCTTCTTGAGGAATATCTTTGTGGAGTTCTCTGTATTTCTTGGATTTGAATATTGGCTTGCCTTGCTACGTTGGGGGAGTTCTCCAGGATAGTAGCCTGGAGAATGTTTTTCAGTTTGGATTCATTCTCCCAGTCACATTCAGGGACATTGATCAAGTATAGATTAGGTCTTTTCACATAATCCCATATTTTGTGGATGCTTTTTTATTTGTTTTCACTCTTTTTTCTCTAATCTTGCCTTCTCATTTTATTTCATTGAATTTATCTTCAGTCTCTGATATCCTTTCTTCTGCTTGATCCATTCGGCTATTCAAACTTGTGTTTGCTTTGTCATGCTCTCATGCTGTGTGTTTCAGCTCCATCAAGTCATTTATGTTCTTTTCTAAGCTAGTTATTCTAGTTAGCTTTTTTAAATGACCTTTTTCAAGGTTTTTAGTTTCTTTGCATTGGGTTAGAACATGTTCCTTTAGTTCAGAAAAGTTTGTTATTACTCACCTTCTGAAGCCTGCTTCTGTCAATTCATCAAACTCATTATCCATCCTGTTTTGTTCCCTTACTATGAGGAATTATGATCCCTTGAAGGAGAAGAGGCATTCTGGTCTTTCATGGTTTCATCCTTTTTGTGCTGGTTTCTTCCCATCTTCGTGGATTTATCTAGTTTTGATCTCAGGGAGCTGCTTGATGAGGTCAGTTGTCTGCCTGTCAAAGCATTGCTGGGTTGCCAAGGACTCAGTCCAGTTGCTACAAAGACTTCCTGTGTCTTTTGTTTTCACAGGAAGATTAGGCCTGCCTCTTTAATGGCAGGTCCCTTGCCTCCACTGAGCACCATCATTCAGGGTTGAACTAGGACTGAGGTGCTGGCTGTGGAACCCTCAAGCAAGAGGGCTTCAGCCTGCTGGGCTTTGTTGGGGAGGGACCCACCTGAGCATATTGTCTGTCTCCCTACTTTCAGCTCCCTCTCTTTGGGGAGGGGTTGTGGTAGCTGGGTTCATAGGCTTTCCTGGCCAACTTATGTGTCCACTTATATCTGTGCTAGCAATTTACGGCACTGGCCCAGATTATTATTCAACTCTGCACTTGTAACTCCTGGTGCTTGACCGGCAAAGATCCCCTATTTTGTGGGTTACAGAGGCTTTGAAGGAAGCACTATATCTGGACCTGGGAGTCAGATGCACTTTCTCGGCGAAGCAGCACCCCTCCCAGCCTCTGTTTGCCCTGTTTGGGCTATGCCTACTGTCTAACAAGTTCCATCGAAATGAACCTAGTACCACGGTTGGAGCTCCAGAGATCTCTTGCTTTCTGCATCTCTCTCACTGGGTGTTGCACACTGGAGTTGTTTCTATTCAGCCATCTTGGATTGAGCCCCCTCTTCCTTTTCGTGTTACCTTTGTTCATACAGAGAACTATTTCTGTTGTGGTTGTTTGTTTTGTTTTCTTTTCAGAAATATTCTATTCTTCTTACTATAAAGATAAAGCTATCCGTGTCTATGTGTATATATAAATGTATAGATACAGATAGATATCTATCTAGTTATACACACACACACACACACACACATATGTATATATCTATATATATAGATAGATAGATAGATAGATCTCATACCTATAATCCCAGCACTTTGGGAGGTCAAGGCACGTGGATCATCTGAGGTCAGGTGTTTGAGACCAACCTGGCCAACATAGTGAAACCCCATCTCTACTAAAAATACAAATATTAGCTGGGAATAGTGTCTCGTGCTCATCTATTCTGGAGGCTGAGGCAGGAAAATCAATTGAACCCAGGAAGCGGAAGTTGTAGTGAGCTGAGGTGGGGCCATTGCACTCCAGCCTAGGCAATAGAATGAGACTCTGTCTAGGAAAAAAAAAAAAAAAAAGATACCTATATAGTGAGAAAAAATATAATTTTTTTTATTAAACATGTTAAAAGACCTTTAAAGTTTCATGATACTCACTGTATATCACTACCTTTTGTGTTATTAAATTTAAAAATCTAACAATGAAAGAAGAATATTTGTGCTTATTCATATTTCTTGGCCTACAAATGAAAGGAGAAATTTATTTTCCCATTTTTCAGAACCACAGCTTTCTTTTATTTGAAATAGCTGCAGATTTTAATCCAACATACATCTTCAGAGAAAGTTTTACATTCACCAAGAATATCCTAACTTGTTTTAAACTAACTGTCCTGGCATGAACTACAAGCAGTTAATTAAATTTTTTTTAATGCATTTAACTATACTGGGGGAAAGAAAGGCATCAGGGACTACAGGAATGTCAGTAGTGGGAAAGTAAGATTAAGTAACCTCAAAATTAGCCACATAATTTTATCTTTAATTATTTACCAACTCTTAAAGAGCTCATTAGGTGAGAGGCTCAGAAAGCATAAAACAGATTCCAAAAAGACCATAATAATAATCTCTGTTTCCAGAGTACTTAGTGCTGCTGGAAGACCAACAGATATTATCCCAGCATGACAAGAATGAGGAGCCATAGTAAGAATTCCAGCTTTTATTTGAGTTTCACTTCAAAAGTGCTAAACTCTAGGATTATTTAAAAAAAAAAAAAGGCATACCTGATCTGGGATAAGATAATCTTCTTATAATTTATCTGCCAATAGAACAAATGATTAAATCCACTATGGAGGAAAAAAAATGTATTATCTAGGGTCTTTGCTATTATTCATGCACATTAAATTAAAACACTTATCAGAATTAAGATGATATAAGGACCAAATAACAAAAATCAATAGCATAAACAAAGGAGCAAACCGCAAATGATCAGAACACTGAAATTTGCAAAACACGATTTAACTATAACTAACAACTTTAATAAAATAGGTAGGAGGATAATTTCACTAAGTAATTTGAATGCACAAAAAAGGAGGCAAATGATTCCTAGAAATGAAAAATATAGTGACTATAAGTTGATGTTTAAGGGATAACCAAAGAAAAGATTCGTGAATTTGAAGACTGAGAAATAGAAAATATCCACGTAGAAATACAGAGACAGTATAGAAATAAAATTCATACAAAAGCATGAAAGAGACATAAGGGATATGGAAGAAAAATTTAAACCATGTATAAGTCTAGTTCCAGAAGAAAATAAAGAGAAAAAGAAAAATTTGTTTTAAGAAATATAAGCTGAAAAATTTCCAAAATTTAGGAAATTCATCAAGCCAAAAATCAATATGAACACAAAGTAGTATAAATCCAAAGAAAAAGTAAATCTATACAAATAATATTAAAACATTAAAGACCAACTATTTTAGGTTTTAACTTATTAATATGTTAATTTATTCAAGATTTTTATACACGGTCGTTCTAACCCATAGCTATACAGTAGTGTATTTTAAATATTGAAAAAAAAATGCTTAATGGACTACATATTCTAATAAAGGGAGACAGATACATAATATCAAGAAATGAAGTTTAGCTATTACACAGGGATACTTCTAAGCAATAGAATAATACACCAAAGAAGATGGGAAGTAGCTGGGCCTGGTGACTCATGCCTGTAATTTCAGCATTTTGTGAGGTGGTGGCAGGAGGATTGCTTGAGACCAGCAGCTGAAGATCAGCTTGGGCAACATAAGGACCGTGCCTCTACAAAAGTTGCTTAAAAATTAGCCAGATGGAAGGGTATGTGCCTGTGGTCCCAGTAAATTGGGAGGCTGAGGCGGGAGGATTGCCTGAGCCCAGAAGACTGAAAAGATTGAGGCTGCTGTGAGCACTAATCACTCCACTGTACTGTAGCCTGGGTGACAGAGTGATAGCCTGTGTCAAAAGGTAGGAAGTGATAGGAAGATTGACGTTTGATATGTTTTAGAGAAGACCTGATGAGGAAGCCATGTGAACATCTGGGGAAAATGTTTTTCATGCCAAGAAATGCACTGCAAAGAACATGAGATAGGAGAATGCTTGGTGTGTGATCAAGGAACAGAGAAAAGGTTTAGGTGACTGCTGGGACCACAAGGAGGTGGACAGAAGGTCAGAAATATAAGAGGGTACAAATTCATTATGGTCGCATTATACTATATTAAGAATTTGTGGGTGGGTTGTTTGCTTTATTTAGAATAAGATAGAAAACTGTTGGACAGTTTTGAAGTAAGAAGTTATATGATCTGACAATGCTTTGATAAAATCATTGGCTATGCTGATGATAGGTTACAAGACTGGAACAGAAGCTGGAAGAACTTTTTAAAGATGCATTTTCTACTATCTTCTGACTCCCAGAGTGTAATTGTGCTGAGATCAACTGCCAACTAACAGTCATTCCTTGAGATAACCTATTTCAATTTACTGACTTCTTTAAAAATCAGATAGGTAATATAAAAAGGCAAAAAAGTGTGAGGCTTGGATAGAATATAGAGGAATTAGAATTCATACACTGATGTCAGGAAAGTACATGGGTAAAACCTCTTTAAAAAATTATTTACTTGTACCTACCAAAACTGAATATACTTATTTTCTCTGACCTAGCATTCCCTTTTATAAATATATACAAGTACAAACATGTATGAATCTCACAAAGATGATGTTTTGTTTCTTAGAACTGTCCCCTATTTATTTTGACCCCTCTCTACTTTCTTGCAGAAGAAGATGTTCCAGACTTGTGCTTTCCTTGCCCCAGTCTTGGAGCCAGCCATTTTGGTGAGTAGCCTTGTTTCCTCTTACTTGAGCCTGAATTTAGCAACCAGCATCAAGAAAATAGTTGTGATCTTTTTCCCTACAGTGTCATTGACATAGAAAATAGTAATTTCCCTCTAGTACCGGCCATTGGCAAATCAATAACAGGGGCTTTTATTTATGTGCAACTACATTCTTCAATGATAATACCTTTTACTTTCATCATTAAAATATTAAGTATCTATTTGCTCAATCCTCAAATATGCAACTTCTCACAATTATTGTACCACATCCATGTGGAAAAAAGCCTTAAATAATTAAATTACAGCAATTTTGTATGCCTATTTAGATGGTCAAAAGATGATTGTTTCCTTAGGTTATTTTCTCCTTTAACCTCAATATTGTGGTTTATTAACATCTTTGTGTCAATTGAACTTTTAGCTCTAAAGATGTCTCCTTTTACTTTTAAAGCTTGTGGGCTTCAATTATACTATTATTATTATAATTATTTCTGATAAAATAATTATCTTTTCTATCTTGTTTTTATTTGCCTCATATATCTTTGTCCATTCCTTAATATTTCACCATTTGTAAGGCAGTTTTTAAAGATTTGCCTCTTGAATACAATATATTCATATAGCTAAGTCTCCATTTGTGAGCAAATTGAAAATATTTTTTAATAGGTGAACTAAGGCTATTAACATTTATTGACATGACTGATATGTTTGATCTCAATTCTGTTACAATGCTTTACAATTATATGTTTTATGTTATAATTTTATGTTACTTTTTCCATATAATAAGATCAAATTTTCTTTTATGTATTTTTGAAGGACTAAACTTTGTTCTAGTTACTACCTTTAGATGTATGCCCTTTTAATGTCTTTAGTGCCTAATGTCATGCTTATTTTTTACTAACTGGTTTGTCAGTTCTCAACGGTTTGCTTTATCTCCCATTGTCTGTACAACAATCAGTGTGTGTATTCAGATTTCTTCTTTATATTTCCTTTCTCCTTCCATTAAAAAATTGTACTTTATCACAACAGAGGGAACTCGTACATTAGTAGCCCACCATCATCCTTACTTCTATTTTAGCATTAAATTTAAATTGCATACATTAAAATGCTCACTATTAGTTCCCTAGCCGAGTTTTCCCCAAGCATCTCTTGTTAAGATGGAGCTTGTTCTAGTTTTTCTAAAAGGTCTCATTAGTAGAGAATTCCCTAAATTCATGCATGCTTAAACTTTTTCTATAATCTTTCTATTTAAGGAATACTAACTAGATATAAAATACTTGGTTCACACTTTATTTTACTAATTTTTTGAAAATCCTGGTACATTACGGGATTGCTTTGAATGTCGCTTTTTAAAAATTGAATATCAATCTAATTATTTTTGCCTTGTAAATTATTTGATTATTTTAACTGAAAAGCTTGGAATATTTTTTAATTTATGTCTCCACATTTAATTTCTTTACTAGGATACTTAAAAGTTCTAATTATTCCCATTAATTTTCTTCTGTTTGCCTTTTCAATTTGTAGATTTAGGTCTTCACCCTTTTCAGGAAGATATTTAGGAATAGATCTTAAAATGTTTGTTATATTTCACTATTCTTCCATAATTGATACCTCTGCTTCCCCCCGCCCCCAGCCTTTCTCAGATGTAGGGTGTTTCAGACTGCCACTTCACATAGGAAGAACTTTAAATTTCTTCTAGGTAAATATGCTATGATCTTTCCAGGCCACCTTTTAAAATTATTCACCAGTATAGTTAATGCTCTGATAATGACAGTTTCAAAATAACTTTAAGGCCTTGTTGGTAGCTCTTCTCTTCTCTCTTCCTAGAACTTTTCTTTTCTTTCTTTCTTTCTTTACCCACACTCTCCTCTTTCGTATGGACTACCCCTTTCACTATAAAGTCTTGCAATAGGGCAGGAGCAAGAGACATTGTCCACCAAGATTTGGTCACTCCTCTCCTTTTTCCCCCCAACTTTTATTTCAGTTATTTTTAAGTTCGGGCATTCTCTACTTTCAACATAAGCTGAATACATAGTTTCAGGGACTTTTTAAATTTCTTGTTCTATTTTGTTTTAGGAGAAAAAATTGAAATATGCAGAACTATTAATAGGTTTCTGCCATTGTCTTATTTACCTGGAAGTTTCTTAAAAATGTATATTCTGTGATACAAAAGCAAATCTATATATAGTTTCATCTTGCTTCCTTTATTTAGAAATGGAATCACACCATGTATACTATTATATGTTTATCACTCTTTTAAAATTTTATGTTTATCTTGAAAATCTTTCCACAATAGTTTAGACATATTATTTGTTGTATATACAGTATAATTTATATGCTGCCATAATTTTTCACATCTTGCAAAATTAGACAGTTATGAAGAAAAAAATGAAATTAAGAACAGCCTACTTAATATCATTGAAAATAAAATCCAGAATGCTAACAGCAGCAATAATTTCTAAGGAAAACTACAAGTACAGTTAAATAATTAGTAAATTATCAAATAATGAAGCAGTATAATAACTATATGTTTTACCTAAAATATTATAAAGCTACCTCCATAGAAGGGAATGTAAAGAAGAGTTGGGACTGTTGAGTTGTAGAAAGATTTGAAAAAACAACTCAATGACACTTCCAGTGCAAAGCCTGTGGCAAAGGGGAAGAATGTGGGGTAAATTTGCATCATGTATGTACTGCACGTCTTTGGTATGCTGCTCTCCGCTGACGCTCATTGTGTTGAACTCCTGGTACTTTGCATAAAATATGAAAGCTCTCAGAAAATGCTCATGTAAACCAACATACATTCTGTCTTATGGTGACATCATCCTCTATTTACCAGTCATGAAGGACATTATTGGCATCTCATAAACAGACTGTATTCAATTGTAAACATACATCTCACACACGTGTGTTCACATGTGTGTGCACACGCACACGCGCGTGCGCGCGCACACACACACACCCCTAAATAGAATCTCAAAATGTTCTCCTTTTTCAGCCATCCTCAACCTCACTTGCAAAAGCACTCGATTATATAAACTTCCAAGGCTCTTGAGTATTCTTCCTTAAAATTGGTTGTTTCTTGAATTTTCTTATTCCTGATCTCGATTCAGCCTTGTTGTTCCACTAATAATGTGCTTCTCATCTTAAATTGTGTGGTTTTTATCAGCTCTCCCATTTTCTTTGATTCTTGTTCGTTTATAAATTTTGCTTGAAACCTAGGGGCATTTTAATTCATACAAAACCCTGATTTTGATAATATAAACTCCTTAATTATTTACTGTGTAATTATTCTTATTCATGAAAGTATCAAGAAAACAATTTATCTTCCCTGTAAAGCTACTACTAGATTTTATTTCCATTCAAGCCAATTTAGAATTATTAAAGTAGATCTTTCACTGTAACATTTGGTTAACACTATCAGGCTTAGAGTAGAATGGTTTTGGCCTTTACTGTCAGTGTGACTTTTCAACAGATGGCATAAATTTTCTGAGTTTCAGTTTTGCAAAATGTGAAAAACAGTGTTGTGGGGTAAATTAAATATGTTTGGAGATCTAACAAGAATTCATATACCATATTTATAAATGTACTATGTAAATAATATATATGCACTGAATGTCTTAGTAAGAGGCTTCCTTGCTACTTGTCTAACCTTATAGTGTGTGTATGTGGGTGACTAGTCAGTTTACTAGGAAATAATCCTAATATGGTAAAGGGATGGGTCATATCCTAGAATGCATCATTCCTAGAAAACATACTCATTCGTGGTTATTGCTGTTCATAGATCGAGCCTTGGAAGAAAGGGAAGCTATACACAAACGTGCTCACCATCTTGTCTAGAGCCGATTATAACTGTCTTAAGTGGTGATGAATCCATTCTAATACATAGTAAAAAACTGGGCATAAATAAAACTAATGAATATGACATCACAGCTTTGTGGAAGAATTTTATAAACAAAACTACATTTTTCAGGGCATACTATACAACCTAAAATTACTTTGTTAATAATATTAGCCAATCACTAACCTAAAATTACATTTAGAAAATTGAGGATAACTCTGAGAGGTAAAGATTTTTTGAATCAGCAATGCTATTTGTCTCTGCACAGGTTTCCTTTATCTGAGAATGATATAGAGCTGTTGATTTTGTTTTGTGAGCACACAATCCAGAGTTTTCTCTTACCAGCACCCTTTCAACATGACTCATTGACACACAAATAGATATTACAGGGCACTGCCTAATTTATTTTTTAGAACATTTCAATGAGATACAGACTAGTACTACTAAGAAAAATAAAAATTTCCTACAAAATTAATGGTGGTAAAATTTGAAACCTTAAGATGTGGTCTTAAATTGCTTTCACATCATCATCCATCTGGCCCAAAGGTGCTTGTTTTTTTATGTATGTTTATTTTCATGGTATTTTTCTCTACAGAAATTTTATAAAAGTGACAAGACTTCTACTTCATGAGTTTAAGCATCAACTATCAAAGCCTGTTTTATATATTCACTAACTCTTTTTCACATTGGCTGCATTACATCATCATATTTTAATGTCTTCACAGGACCACAGTATGCATTTTCAGTGATGTAACTGTGTAGATGTTGGGAAAAATTTCTAAAATCAAAAGTGTTTCATTAACACCTGATATTTTAGATTGACAAAAATATACATATTTTATTAAAGTTTAGTCAAATTTTATTTCCTAATGATATACAAATATTTCATTGACATCTATGTAATATGTATCTTTCTAGAAATATGAAAGATGCATGTATAATTGCATATAAAATAGATCTTACATCTTTTAAAGAGATCAAGATGTATTTGAGATATAATGAAAATAAAAATAAGCCATTTATATTCATTTTTCACTCTTTCAACCTTTCAACATATGTTTTCTAAGTGGCCCCTATTTACCAACCCTTTATTTTAGGTCCTATAGATAGAGAGAGAGAGAGAGAAAAAAAAAAAAAAGACACTTCCAACAAACATGGAACTTGCATTTTTTAGGGGTGGTGGAGCAGAGACAATACATTACACACACACACACACACACACACACACACACACACACAAACACACACACTTATAATTTAGAAAACTGGAATAGATAAGAAATGTAAAACTAAAAGTCAGGTGACCAAAAGAGTTACTACAAATAAGTATTGAAGTCTTAAGTATAATTGTCTATGCATGAACTAATGATAGAGTAATTCATGTATGAATACCAGCTTTTAAAGTGTTTTTTTTTTCATTTTTGAATAATAGTTTAACAGAGGCTTAGTTATAATATTCTGATGTAAAGAAACACTCAACATTTTAATTTGATAAACACATAAAACAATCAGATCCCCCACTGAATATCACTGTCCTTTATTTTATATATTTAGGTAGAATAATTTTATATCATCTTTAGAAAGCCAGCATATATATGTATGTATGTGTATATGTGCATCTACAAGTAGGCATATGTACATGAATGCATTATATAGAAAATAAGGAACAAACATATTCTAGTTTGTTCTTGTTTCTCAAAACAATGTTTGAGTCTAAATTATGTTCCTTGATGGATACATCCCTGTACAATCTGTTATTCTCATTAATTTAACAAAGGCCATTTACTTGGTACAGACATTATTTCATTTACTTAGAGAAAAAAAATATTGTCTTTATATATTTTCTTTTAAACCGAACTTCACATAGCACATATACTCAGAAAATAGCTCAAAAAGTCATTCTTTGCTAACAAAGGGCTAATACAGACTACCATATACTATTATCAGATTTTAATTTGAAATACAAGTACACTAATTCTCTGTGACCTTCCTGAGTTACCTTAGAGAACTTATTTTACATCTTTACAATTTATAGACATTCCCTTAATGGAAGGTAAAAATCCTTCTTACCAAACTCAGATATAAATAGCATCTTGAAATGGGTGTTTATATGTTTACTGTAATATGTTTATCTACAAAAGAAACATCCACATTATTTATGTTTTCATCTTGTTTTATGTATATTAAACTTGTTGCTTTTCCAGATTGCACTTTTCATTCTGTTTTATTTTAGAGATACAGACCAGTTGATACATGTGGATGTTTTTGATTAATGTTCTATGGAATGAATTAATTAGAGTTAACTTAGCCATATATGATTTAACAGTTCAATTTCCAGAGACACTACATATAAAACATTCTGGTACTTCATGAAAATCATGACCTTACCTCTCAAGGTGATGTAGTGTGAGAAAAGAGATAAAATGAACCTGCTTCATTTTACTGTCTTCTCTAATTCATGCTTAAATAGAAAACACTTTTTACTACCATCAGTATGGCTATTTTTATTTAAGGATAGTTAAGATATAAATCTTAAAAGCATAAATCGTACATAGTTAAATCGTGGATTTAATATCTCTTCTAGTTCACATTGCAATGCAGTTTGTAGTGTACTTGTCAGATGCACTGTGCATTTGATCATAATACTATAATTCAGATCAGATTCAGTCAGTTCACTGTGTTATCAGATGTTTTTGGCACTATGTGGATCTAGAGCTCAAGAAAAATTCTTTATAATAAAGAATATTTACTATAACATATTTTATGATCACTACATAGATTATTACACTAGGAAAACATTAAAATAGGTCAGTATTTGATCATGTAGAATGCATAAGCCATTTTGTATGGAAAATCTTATAAAGTCCCTTTCTTGGAAGAAATACCCATTATTTAAAATAGAATTAAATGTTCATGTATTTCAAATAAAGCATTACATCATGTTGTTTAACAATTATTTGAGGTTTGCAAGGTAAAGCTTTTATCTAATGAAATAAATTTATTATATACTACCAGGTGTTATAACTAGAAAGTAATATATTTATAAAGAAAATAACCAATTTAATACATAATTCATAGTTGCTGCAACACTCTTCTGTTTGTACTTTTCTTTTGAAAAAAATTCAGTTTCAATCTTAAGAAAACACCAGAGGTCTTTTTCAAGCATGTGTGTATAAGATTAGAGGAAGGTGGATAAGCCCATTTTTGATTGGCTCCTCAGATTTCGTGGCCTTGCCTTTGTCATAGTTCCAACATACACATCTCCCTTCTGAAATCCAGGCTTCGCTTTGAGAATTTTTGAAAAATTGTGCTTACAAAAAAAGACTGAATAAAAACTGAAACCATGTAAAATATGTATTTTGGTGTATACATGATATCTTACTTTAAATACATACACATATATAATAAAAATCTGAGCAGATATATATCAAAAATTGACATTGGTTATCACTACAAAGTGACAATAGAAGACTTTTATTTTTTGTGTTTTCATGTATTTCTAAGAGTTTTTTAACTGATGAGTCAGTATTAATTTACTCATTCATAATTGTTTAGAAAAAAAAGAAATGTTTAGGGAACATCTAGTATATAAAAGTTATTGTTTTAGGTTCTAAATAGTGGCAAAATAATGTGTTTATCGTGGAGCTTATTTATTTTAGAATTACAAGAAGCAATAACTATATTTGTAAATAAAGTATTTGATATGATTATAATTTTTAAAATATGTTTGGCTGAAAACAGTTACAATAATTATGTGTGATGAGAACAATAATAATTCTTATTTCCTCCGTTTGTAGTTTTACAATTTTTTTCTAAAATAAAGTACGGTTTTATTATAAATAATGAAGTATTTTATAAACTTTACATGCACTGATTTCAGTTTACTTAAATTATGATTTATTTTCTTTGTATTCCAATTATTTTATCTTTTAGCTTTAAGAAAATTTTTATCTTAAAAGTTAATATTTGCTTAATTATCTCTATGTCAATCATTTTGTTTTTTCATTTTCTGTTTCCAGTGGTCGGCGTATATATAATTTAATTTTTATAGCTAAATGCTGCTTCCAACTTTCTCCAATACAGACTTTAATACAGTTATTTATTTCTAAAAAAATTTCCTTTATCATAATGAACTATCTTTTGTATTATTTTTATTTTTCCCTCTTTTTTCTCCTTATAATTTTCTGCTTGAATATTATGGATTAATTTACTTGTTTTATTACAAAATTTAAATCAACTTTCTAAGTTATCTTCTGATTATTATAGCAAATTATTTATGCAACAAAGGGCCTGGCTCTCCCAAGACATTTTATTTGGTTAATTTATTGTTTCTCTATTTTCTTATTTACATAGTATATAATAAGGATAGCTAGATTAGCATGTATTTGACAAAATGTAAGAATTTTTTATAAAATAACCTCCAATGTGTAAATTCCATCATATTCCTATTTGCACTTCTAAAGCAGAGTATGTGTTTACATAAACTATCCCACTTCTTAACTATAAAGTATTCTTATCAATTTCTATTGTACTCAGTTTGGAATCCATTTTGTCTGGCTCTCTGAAAAGTGTAAGGCTATAATCCTCGATATACTACATGCTACACAGACCTTTCCTTTTTGTCTAAAATTTCTATCACTTTACCCATGAGAAGTCTAAGTTTCAGGACACAATAAGTTGTTCCCCGCAGTGACTTCTCTAGCAGAAATACTGATAAATTGAATTTCACTGTAGTGTCAATTGCAGCTTTTATTCTCATTTTCATAATTTTACAAACATTTTAATTGACATGTGAGAAAGGCTAACTTAAGATCTGATTTCTAAGTGCCAGGTTGAAATAGTACCAGACTAGTGAAAAATAAGTAGAAAAATACCACTTGAAACAAATAATGAGTACAAAACAAATATTACTGAAAACAGTCGTTAATTTAAGCCATTACAAAACTGAGGTTGGAATTTGAACCTAATGAACTGAAATCTAAAAATGTGATAAGCCTTTGCTAAATAAGTTCCATGGTGATTTAGTCTTTGAAAGAACAGTGGAAGGAG